>NC_143582.1:221959648-222290481 GCF_048544385.1 Mastigoproctus giganteus | reverse complement strand
TCTAAATGGACATCTGACATCTTCACTTCCTTTAAAAAGGAAGCTTAATTATTTAATAATCTTAATTATTTCGACTTTTCCAGTTGGCGCTTTCCACTTTTCACCCTTCCTTCCCAGAAGGCCACACAAGCTCCTAATGATACACTTCCGCAGGAAAGGGGGCAAGTATCGAACGGCACCAGGGGAGGAGGCTATAAAACGGAGCACACACAAAAGATACCCGATGCTGTGGAAACTTCACCACAAATTAATACACCCAACATATCGGTGGCCAACCCCTTAATTATATGTGTGGACTCGTTGCGTGTGGTGGCTCTGTCGTGAATTTAATGGGGCGTTTGGGGAGTCGAAACTACGGCACCATGCCTGAAGGGAGCTCATGTCAACTGTGCTGTTCGCACTTCATCCGCCAGATGGATAATCAGAGGTTGTTCTAGGTGCTGGTTATCTGCACAAGTGTCGTCAAAGGTGTTATTCTACGTGTTATTCTACTTAAGTGTTTCTCTGACAGGGGTCAATTGCTGGGGAGGTGTTCTTGTGTCAATTGACGACGCGTTATTATGACTTTCAAATTACTATTTTTGGTTACTGCTGTTTCTCCCGCTCAAATGATCTGCTGGATAGTTTTACAATGTGAAGAAAAACGTCCCTTCCACCATTTTGGTGCCTCTAAAATTCGTGTAGGATAAACCTGCAAGGCTTTAAACATTTCCTTGGAACTCTTTATATGCAGATGAAAATCTGATCGCATAAAATCCTCAGAAATGTCCCGAACTGTTCATTGTCTTCAGAATACTTGCTTTCTGTATTAATTCTCAAGGTCCATTTGACCTAAAGATGCCGATTACCTTTTTTGGAGTTCAATATTTTTGTTAAGATACGTGCTGCGTAACTTTTTTTTGCACCGTGCATGGGCTGAAAGCTCAGAAGACAGAAGGTACTTGTTGACATTGGACTTGAGTTTCTGTAGATTATAATATTCAGCAAATACGTATAGAGGTAGGTTGTTCCAGAAAACGGAAGTTGAAGGAATAAATGAGGAAGAAGAAAAGTTGGTTCTGTGAGTTTGGAGTTGAATAGTGAATGTGTTTGGACTGTGCCCATAGAAACATCCATAGAAAAAGCATGCAGCAGAAACAGAACATCTATGAGACAGGCAGTAGAGACAAAGAGATGTGTAGTTGCTTAATCTTACTACCCTCTTTTGAATGGAGTCTAGAAGATTGAAAGAGAGAGAGAGGTTTTGGGGCACTACCACCAGATGTGGGAACTATATCCATAGTAGGGCGTTTTGAGATGTGTACAGAGTGGTAGTTGTTTGGAAGAAAAGTAACACCAAGAGCAAAAAAGAAAACCAGTTTTTCTGACTCAAAGAAAGTAATACTTGTGATGTGCTTATGCCAAGAGAGATTAGAAGTCAGGGTAATCCCTAACAGAGGTGAACTTGTCTAGAAATCTGAGTTTTTGTTGAATTTGTTCAAAGATCAATAATATAAACCAATATAATGATCATTGATCGGATGGAAGATTTCGATAGAAGAATTACTTTGGAAAGAGTAGAAATAAGTGGAATGAGATGATAATTGGAGGGAGGGATTTGTCACCCTTTTTAGGAACTGGCTCGATACGAGCACATTTCCAAGTAGAAGGAACAACCACAAGTGGAATAAGAAAGTGTGAAAAGGCGATAGAGAATAGCAGCCTTGTTCTGAGAACAAAAAACAATTGTCATCAGGACCTAGAGCTTTCTTTGCATCATGACTGTTTTGAATTCTTTTAACATTCTTCTCCTGGACGACCATGGAAGGTATTGAGTGGATTGTGTCAGGTGTGTTAGGAGCTGATTTTATAAGATCTCTCATATAAGAGTTAGAAGATACCAGTAAATCAACTTTATCTTTAGCTGAGAATAATGGCTCCATCTAGTTGTAACACAGGTGGGAGTATAGATGGACAGAAGTTGCGACTAATAGCTTTGGCAAATAACCGGGATACTTGACTACCATTTGGACAAAAAGCCAGTTTTCTACTCTTCAACTCTTCAAAATCGAGTTTGGATTCATTAATAACTGCTTTACAATTATTGCAAATTTGGTGTAGGCAGAAAATGGACCTGGAGATTTGGATTCAAGCCAATTGCAATATGCTACATTATTATGTTGAACAGCCTTAGCACATCTATTGGAAAAAGCAAGGTTTAAATAACAGACGAAATTTTAGAATGGAATGCCGTCATACAAGAATAATTTCTTGCAGGAATTAAATCCTTTATACATTTGAGCAAACATTGGAACAGGAAGATTTAAAGATAGTAATCTACCAAGGCTCTTTTTAATTTAATAATCTCTTTTATAATCATGCATTATAAAATTAACAATGTTTTCCCAATTATTTATTTAGTTTTTGTTAAGTCTAAATCATCTTTTTTAAATTTCTTTTAACAGATTGATATTCACAGTCCTTTGAGAGCAAGAACTGTGCTTAAGTATTTTATACCAAAGCCATACAAAAACGATGATGGCACAAAGTGCGCACAACTCTCGAATTTGGGTGTATTATCGTGTGGTCCTCGAGCGTGCATTCCAGAAATTCCAATGAGGTACATTAGAATGATCTCCTTGTAGAGCCTTAAGAAAAAATTAAATGGACTTTATAAGCAAAGAAAAGCTGTTTATTAGAAGATAAAAAACCCCCTAAGAAGATCCCTGAATTGCAGAGACATACCAGTGGAAGGCGAGGGTGGTTCAAACGGGATGGGTTCGCTTAATAATGCGGCAGAGTTACAGTGGTTTGTTTTATTTTATTTCGGAGGGGTTCGTCTGGAGTCTCGTGAGTTATTAGATGGACCATAAAGCATCCCCCTCATCTTGGAGCTTTTTAAGCACCCACTGCCGCTAGAGATGTCGTTTGATGCTTTTGCTGTTGGCCACTTGTTAAGGGGTCGGTACTTATCCTATCCTTCCGCTCCGAGGGCGGCGTCTTTCTAGCTAACAGCTTAATTCTTCGTAAGGTCGTCTGCAAAAGACAAAGGACTACCCTTAGGACGGCAAGCGGCAGGTCTTGTCAGACGTGCTTCGACTTTTATGGCGGCAAGGGAGAGAAAACGGTCATTTGACTGCTTTAGAACAAAGTTCAAGTGTCCCCTCCCCCGTCGGGTTTCATTCCCCATCTTTAGCTCTGATGCCACTTGGTTAGCTGCATAACGTATGCATCTGGAGGAAATTGCATTGTCTGGATTAGTAGACTCTCTCATGAAAGAATTAATGACAAAAGGCTCTTAGTATTTTTGTTTGGATACTATAAACAACTACCATTGGTGTGTTGGCGCGTGTTCTAACAAATGGGCAACCTGTTTCAATGGAAAACACGTGTGTGTCTGTTGTAGGACTAAAACACATTGGGCAGGATACTCTTGGAGTATCTGTGTTCCTTTTATTTTATTTATTTTAGTGATAATTTAATCAGAAAAGGATAAAAGATTATTAAACTCTATAGCATTCCACTATTACCATGAATGGGTTTAGGATTGAGTAGAAATAAGACGGACTTTGTAGATAAGTAGAAGAAATATAATGTGGAGAATTTTTTTTCAATGTAGAGGAAAGTGACTGGAAGATTCAGGAGATATTTACACTATTTTAAAAGAAAATAAACAAAAATACTTTACAAGGCTGTATTCCACGAAAGAGGAAATCAAACAATCTGTGCCGTTGAAGGCACAGAGCAGATATTAACGATAGTTTCTGTTTCGAAGTCAGTTGGGTGATGTTCTGGCCGGCAGGAACCTATGAGCAGCCATTAAGAATTCTTTGAAGCTTGCAGTAAAATCCAGCTTGAGTTCATTGGCAAGGGAAGTTGCTCGAATAAGAAAGGTTCAATGTACTTCAAGTGAGATCTGGAAATACTGAAAGTAAACTATCTTGCCAGCAGCTGGAATGTGGAGATAAAGGATTTGCAGCAGGTCTGGTGCCAGAGTCCCTCCAGTGAAAATCTCATATAGCAGTTTGAGATCTTGCAAAGCTCTGCGAGTTTCCTACTACTCTAAACTGAAACGATTGCATAGCTGCTTGTAGAAGATTCTGTGGTAGACTACAGGCTCTCTTTGGTATTAGTGGTGGTGCATGATGCAAGTATATAAAGCATCAGCCAAAATATAAACAATTCCTACATCACCTGTCCATCGCCTCCAATAATTTGTCTTTTCTTGAAGTTATTCAATTTACCCACTTCCACAATAATAGATGGAAGTTTAATATAGTTAAAGGACTTGTGGTGGTTTTCCATGAATTTCTATAATGACCACTCTTATACCAAGTGAATATCAAGATTGTTTATTTAGCTATTAACTAAATTCCTATACATTAAGGTAACATTTACAGAACCTTGACAGAACTAAGACCATAAATAAGCTAATTTTGCTTTGAATTTGACGCGGGTGACTAGTCTCCAGATGGTGAAGCCTTTCTTGGGAAAACCACCCTTTTGTTCACTTCACAAATCTCATTGCCTTTCTCTGCATCCATTCCAGCAGATCTACATCCTTCCTAAAATAAAGGCTCCAGACTTGTATGCGGTATTGATATGAGGCCTAACCATTGCCTGTACAATGGGACAATCACCTCCTTATCCTTGTTAGCAAAATTCTTTTATATCATTGGCAAAACCCAATCAACTTACCTGACAACCTGTCTGCATTGCTCAGAGAACTTCATATCTGACTGCATAATTAGCCAAGGTCTTTATCATTTTCCACTAACTCTGAGTGTAGTATCACACAGTTGTTACATTAATCTAGGGTTACTGCCGCCCGTATGCCTTATCCTGCATTTGTTTATCTAAAACTTCAACTGCCATGTCTCAGCCCATCTGCATAATTTTTCTAAATCTTGTTACTGTAGCTTACCCTGAGTACTGTCATTAATCATCCTGCCAACTCTTTGTACCATCTGCAAACTTAGACATTCAGCCTGATAAACCTTCATAAATATCATTGACAAGTATAGAAAACAATGAGCCAAACTCTGGACCCTGGAGAACTCCACTAATGTCCATGAAGAGCAGTGTCCATTAATAATCACTCTGTCTTCTTCTGCGCAACCATCCCTTTATCCATAGCAGTAATTTGACCTTAATGCCATACTGTTCCAATTTATACGGCAGCCTTTCATGTGCAACACTATCAGAAGCTTTTCTGAAATCGAATGTATGATATCAAAATTATTTTTTGCATCCAGTGCCTTTGTTGCTGCAACATTGTATCCAGTCAGATTGGTCAGAGTAAATTGTCCCTTAACAAATCCATGCAGTGGCTCCTGTATAATTGCATTACTGTCCAGCTGGCCCTATATTATTCCTTTAATTAGTGACTCCATTATTTTTCCTGGAACAGAGATTAAGCTAACAGGTCTGTAATTGCTGATGCCACCTTTTAATTCCCCACTTTGTGAACTGGGGATACCTTCGTCCATCTTCAGTCCATAGGGATCTCTCCTGAATCCAAGGATGTCTTAATTATGCTAAGGGTTATCTAAACTCATTTTCTGCCTCTCTTAATATAATTGGATAGATCTCATCCACCCCACTTGCCTTTTTCATATTTAGCATTAATCATTTCTCTTCCACTTTCCTCTCAGTTACCACAAAATCATTAAGGTCCATGATAGAGTTTGATAAACGTCTAGCATCCCCTTCCCTAAGAGTTCCTCATGTATGAATGTAGATGCAAGATACCTATTCAGTTTGTCGGCAACTTGAGTAGGATCATCGGCAGTTAGACCATCGACATCAAGTGGACCAATGTGATCTAACCCCTTCGTAGTATTGTTAATATAAGCAAAGAAGTCTTTGCTGTTTTTCTTTGTAATCTTTTACAGAAACTTCTCCTAATCTGCCTTAGATTGTCCGACCTCCATTGTGGATCTATCGTTCTTTTAGTAAGATAATTGACAAATTCCTTTCCGCTTGTTTCAGCTGGTGTTTCGGGCGACAGATATGTGAACTCCAAAGGGAAGAGACAATATTCAATGATAGGTGATATCAGAGACTTGAGAAGAATAATGGATTCCTCTGTCTTGTATTAAATCCAACCTGCTTCCTTGCTTGGCCCACATTTCTGTTATTATTACATTTACAACGGGCTCATTAAAAAAAACTGTATCCTTGAGATCAGCATTTGAAGAACTGGTGGTGGATATTGGAGATGTTTTAGTGTTTGTTCAAGAAAAAGTGAAATATAGTGAACATCAACCTTATTTCCAAGCCTTATTGTGATTGACATAAAGACCTTCTGAACAAGCTCTCACCATATGAATTACCTCCTAATTTTTGCCATTGGGTATCTTGTCTTCTCTCTGATGGCTCACTGTGATGGTAGATGGTTATGACATTCTTTAACTGACTGGAAATCCTGTCCATAGTTTTTCTGATCATAACACTCTAAATTTTACCTTTCAGTTTAAGAAACCTTGAGTAACCTTAGCGCAAGCAGCCTCAATTTCTTAATATCCACCACCAATTCTTAAATCCGTCTTTAGACGCATTTAAAGAATTGGTGGTGGTAAAACCCAGAGCAAAAAAAAAAAAAAAAGAAGAAAGCTGAGTTTTCTTTTTTGCTCTGGACGTTAATTTTCTTCTACACATCCGAAATCTGCCCTACCATGGAATATTGCTCCCACAGTTCTGAAGCAATGCTCCAAAAAGTAGACTCCACTCAAAAGAGGACAGTCAGGTTATTTAATGTCCGGTCTCTTACAAAGTCTCTCCACTCTCGGTCTCATAGACGTTGAACTTAGTGCCTTTTCTGTAGATGCCGTGGTATTGTTCTTCTGAACTGGCATCTGTAATTCCGCCGCTCTCATTCAAATCAGGCAGAAGAAATTCCGCAACCATTCATGTCCATTTACTGTTCAACTGCAAATTCACAGAACTAACTTTTATTCCTCATTTATCCCTTTTAGTTTTGTTCTTTGGAACAACTTTCCTTCATAATCTACAGAGATTCAAGTCTAATGTTAACAAGTATCTTCTATCTTTTCCACCTTCAACCAATGAATGTTACTATAGCATTCTTGTTACAAAAAGAAAAGCATATGTATAGAGTGAAAGGTTAGAACCTTGAAGAACTCCAGTTGAGAGTTAAAAGACATAAAGCCTATCGCACCCAATAAGAAAAGGGAAACTGCTAGCGTATTCGGAAAAATCAGACACTAGATTATAGGATGGGAGTTGTCTTACAAGATTTTTATGAAAATATCATCCGATAAAATGCCTAGTACGATAGCTTGATTTCCTCCAGACAAAATTATGAAGATATTAATGTGATTTTAACACAGCTAAATGATTTAAGCCATCAGATCTGGATCAGAACCGCTGGCACCACCAGTATTGGTCGCGTCAACAGTACTGATCCAGATTCCACATCCTATGGCTTAAGGTGCCAAATTCCACGAAACAGTAGGGGTAAACAACTTAATGGTGTCAATAAGAACATTAGCATTAGTAGAGACATATTATGCAAGAACAGGGCTATCAACTTCCACAACTGAAGATGGAAGTTTGTTCCAGCAATCAACCACCCGCTGGCTAAAGACAAATTTCCGTACATCTATCTACAACTGTCTTTCCTCAATTTGAATTTATGTTCCCTCATGTTCGTAATCTGAGCAAGAGAAAGAATCCCATCAGCATTGAGTTTGGTCAAACCATTGAAGGCCTTATACACCTCAATTAGATCACCTCAGAGGTGCCTAGTCTCCAGATGCTGCAATTTGCAGAACTTAAGCCTTTCTTGGTAAGAGCAACCCTTTGTTGCCCTCAAAGTAAGGTGAGTATACTCACCTTTTTACTGGATGAAAAACTCAGGTTTCTGAAAGCTACCACTACCAGTTCTCCTTCAGTTTATTTTTTCACACGAGCTCTGAGGAAGGTAAAACCATAGAATCCTAGCCTTAGAATAACTGCATTGGTCACTGCGTGACCACAACAAAAAAAAAAAAAAAAACCGGACTGAATGTCCCAGTTTCTTAAATAAGACAAAACCCGATAAGATCTCACCCACTTCACATTAATATATAACAATGTTGCCTTACCAATCTAACGAGAACTCAATGAATCATTGTAATAACAAGGGATTTTGCGAATAAACTTTCAATTTCTTTGCTTCAAGCTGGAACCATCAAGGTATTTAGGTGAGCCGTGAACTTATCTAAAACAGTAATCTGAAAACTAATCCGGCCATTTGTTTTACAAGATTTGCAATAATGATATCATAGTGTCTTCTTTCCAACGACCTATAATTCTGTCTTTGCAAGGGGTAAAAACGGATCATCAGGGTTCACGGCTCATATATCAAGACAACGCCAAGTGCTCTAGAAAGGCCTATTACAAATTACCAGTAATGAAGGTCATACCAGTCGAAAAACTATTTGGAATTTTGCCCAATTGACATTCTAAGATCGTAGTAGCAGATGACACAACGAAAGGTCGAATCACGCAAGTTTGTGGAGCGGGGGGGACGAGAGGACTAGTAATTTCGATGAAATACGACGTTCATCGAGATGCTCAACAGTTTCTACGTGAGTGTACGGTGTTAAATTCGGCCCCTTTCCTTGTCTGTTGTTATTAAGGTACAAATGTTTATTTATATGCATTACCTAATGTTTCATGTGCTGTTACGCAGCCCCCTCAAGGCAACAGTGTACCGACTCTATACTACACAGCAGTGCACCCTAGTGGGCTGTCTTGGTGTGAATTATAATGGTGGAGTATAGTGTCGGCCCCAGCACATTTATATCCGCTTGTAATGGGACTGGATATTTCTTAAATAAAGTTAAGCGCCTCCGAAGATTACAAAGTGCGTATATAAATCAACCTCCCTCCCCTTACTTCTATCACCCACATGAGGGGCAGTCACTTCGCGTGGCTGCCAGACAGCTGGAAGTTACAATATGAAGCCATCAACCACAACAACGTATAGGAAGAGCTGGGAAGGCAACAGCAAAGCCATTATCCATCAGGTACGTTTCTAAACGGCGTTGGAGTAAAGCCCTACCTCCCCCCCCCCCTTTTTTTTATACAGAAACTATCCCCTTTTCTTTGTGGACCCGCTTTTAATGTCACCATTATTATAATGAAACTTTATCCGGTTAGGCTTCGAAATGTGAATAAACTTTTGCCAACTTCTGTATTTATTATTAACAATAGCTTTCCTCTTAAAAGAAGGAACAAAGAAAACTTTCTCAACTCCAAAAATTCATTTTAATTGATTGCTGCAGATGTCCAGACGGTAACCTCTTTACAAAAGATTTCTTCCGTTGTCAACTATCTTAACGAATTCTTCTGCTAATCGGCTTTCACATCTCCAGACATAAGCAGTTAATCATTTCGGGATATCCAAGGAAAGCAATGGCACAGGTACTTAACTCAAACTAGAACAAATTACTTGAGCCAGTACCCTCGGGGTGTTCATTGGAGACAAACCTCCATTTCTTTAGTAGACTGAGCAACTTTAAATAATTCCAGCTGTTAGAATTATGGATGCAGAAGGACGTTGCATAATTTTAACTGCCTTCACTTCCATGGTTCACACAAGTATATCTTCTACCTCTAGGTGTACGCATGTACGATATACGTTTATGTTGAAGTTGTACACAAGTTTATCCAAAAATCATCAAAAAAATTACACAAAAAAGATATTTCTCATTGATTTTTTTGGTAATTGTTGCAAATATGTTCCTTTAGGTCCTATTATCATCCTGAATGGTCGAATTACTAAAATATATGGTCCAGCACCTGTGATAAGAGTAACAGGTATTAATGCATACCTGTAACTTTTATCACAGGTGTTGCCATTCTTTTGTCCACCCATGTGTCTTAAAGGTCAATTATCTTGATCCTGAGTGACCAGGTTCGTCCCATGGTGCAAGCATTGTTTCCCATAAACGATGCCATATTTCAAGATAATAATGCTCCAATACACACAGCCAGATGTCCACTCTTGTTTTGAGAAGCATGGACTAAGGGCTAAGCATCTCCCAATCCACTTTGAGCCACTTTGGTCATACTTGAAGAGGAGGGGAGAAGCATGTTGGACAAACATGGGAGAAACTATCAATGAGTTGTTATATTGTTGATTAGTTCGGTAGGAGAATACTAACCTAAATGCATTCTGGAAGTCTCAATAAAAACATGACATAAAATTTATGGGTGAAAAGAATTCAGAGCATCATTAGCACTTAACGTTAGTTAAACTTATTTAGAATAGACGATGGTTTGATGAAGCCTCTCTTTTCGAAATAATTGAAAAATCCATCAGTTGCCAACTCTTAAACTATCTCGAAACCTTCCATCTGACCAGTGATCACCAATCTGAATTCCATCAGTGTCGATCCTCTAGTAATGTACTGATAAGTTAGCCATCTATGAACAATAGAAAAGTTTGACTGGTGAAACTCAAGCAGTTGCTCCTGACATTTCAAAAGCTTTTGATCATGTTTGGCATAAAGGTCTTTTAAATAAGCTTCCACTTTAAGATTACCACATTGCGATTTTTAATTTCTTAGTACTAAGGAATTAAAGGATTTTGACAACTGTGTGTACGCAGTCCTGTTAAAATTATGCGGTGGACTGTTTGTCCACTGTGCACCATGGCACTTCCTCCTCTGCAAATGTCAGTTTGAATATATGATCTCCTTACCACAAGATATCAAGCAGATGAGCGACTCCAGCTGTCTTCAGGAGACGAAGTTATTGGATAACTTTTCTCGTGAAGATAATAAAGAAGATTCCTGCTGAAAGTGGCATTTTCTTATAGTGGAGAAGAAGTCCATATGTGGCTTCTTTGTTTTTTAACCTCAATTTTCCATCTTTAAATTTTATACCCGTTTCTTTGTCTTTCGAAAAATGTAAGTGGTAAGAAATAATTAATTATTGTATAAATTATATACTTGTGTAAATTCCAGGGTATCGATCGACGACTTTTTTCTTCGAAGCCATCGTGTGGTACTGATTTCAAATTAACTGGACGATCTCCCCACTGGTCTCGCTGTCCTACCAAATTTCACGCGTCCTACTGCGAGTTGAATTAGAAAGGCGAGGATGAAATGCCACATCGTTGGTTGCTATGACAGCCAGTTGACTGATGAGAGCTACTTGTTTATTTATTCAGGCTGCTTGTAATAGTCACGTTATTGCCAAGTACTCGTACATCTGCTACATGGCTGAGAGGGAGACTCCACTGATGTCAACGCTCATGATCGATGGTAAGGGTAGCTCTTTTTACAGGGGGGTGATTTGGACCTACCAACGATTGAGCAATATACACCAAAAATAAGCATAACCACATCCGTAGTTTTTTTCACCCATCCCTCTGGTAAGTAATCAACACATTGCGCATAACGAGGATATTTTCCAGAATCAACAGAGTTTAAATTAATTTTTAATTTGATTTATTTTTAAATTTGACTTTAAATGATGGAAAATCTACTCCCACATTCTAATAGTTCAACAAACCTTAGCGAGATATTCTTTCCATACATTGAATCATCACACCAAGAGGTCCACGTTAAAGTCATTTTCTATTTACTGATTCTTGTGTTGGAATCTCAGAGAAAATCCTTCAGTGGAGCGCTGTGCTGCTGCAGGTTAGGAGGCTGAGGGTTGTGATTAATGGTTACTCTTCGGATGTCTAAGGTAAGAAGTGGAGCTTCCCAAGGAGCTGTTCTGAGATGGCTGTTGACATCAACTTTAATGATCAGCGCCAAGCTGTGCGTGCTTCTTCAGGATGACTTAGACAATCTTCAGGGATGATTGCATTTGGGAAACACCAACCTCAAAATAAGTTATACACTTGATGAGGTTGAATTAAAAACAGTTGAGGAAGAAATGAATTTGGGAGTTACAATACGGTCGGATATGAAAATCCGTGGTGTCCTATCAATGATTTATCGAACATTTGCTTGTGGAAATAAGGAGGTCATAATCCCACTCTATAAGGCAATATAAGATCGAATTTGGAACACTGATTAGGTATGGAGATTAAAGAAAGATATCGAACTTGCTGAAGAGGTCCAAAGTGGGGCCTTTTAAGATCGGCAAAAGGGCTTCCCTACGAGGAAAGACTGAATATGTGGGCTTGAGAGCTTGGAAACTAGGCACCTTAGAGGAGACTTGAAAAAAATGGAGCTGGAAATGTCCCACTTTGAGGCATTCCTGTACTAGATACTCACCTCCAGAGTATAAACAGAAAAATTTTTGTCGACTGGTTCTGTTGTGGGAAGAAATTGGAATCTTTCAGGTACGGGAAATGAAATTTTTATGGATAAAAAATTGAACAATTTCTTCGTTGGATCCTCCAACGAAAAATCTGGTACTGGTGAAAGTGCAGCTGAAGTTGATGAGACAGAGTTCGTTGCATCAAGTAGCAGTGGATGTTAATCAATTTTATTTAAATGTGATGGTGACTCGTTAAACCTTTTCTCTTTCCAAAGTAATGGAGAAATGCATAAACGGCCAACTAAACTATCTTGAAACCTTCCATCTGATCAATGATTGGTAGTATGGATTTCGCTAGTTATCAATCTCTGGTGATATTTTGGCTATGCCACTGATTTTGGACACATTCGATGAAGAAGTCCAGTGAAACTCAGACAGTAGCTCTTGAAATTTCTATGGTTTTTATCGTGGTTGGCATAAAGGTCTAAACAAGTTCCCATCTTATGGACTGCCGACAGTTTTTTGCAATTGGATATCCACTTTTCTCCTTGATTGTTCACTGTTGGTGATCATTGATGGCTCTTCGTCTCCTAACTTCACCACCGATGCTGATGTTCCCCATTGGGGAATCCCCTGGTGCCGTCAGACAACTAACACATTATCCAACCTTGGAGTTGGTGGCACCACTTCCATCGAACCTTTCGATTTTATTTTACAGAGCTTTCGTGTAGGCACACGACTACCAAATCCCAGATTTTTCAACTCCTGCCGCATGGTTTCGTTTGGAAATTGGTCTCTCTTTGCCTAAATTGAACTTGGTCATTTGTTGCTCACTGGACCTTCTATTATGATGCACAATTCGTTTTAAATTCCTAAGGTCTCCTTTTTCGAAAACCAACTTTCTTTTTGGAAAGCATTTCTTCCTTTTAGAGCTGCAATTTCCTTTCCTCCTTCCACTCATTTTTTGCTTTGCGATGTCAGCTGTGGTTCCTGCTGCAACAATAACACCTTCAGAAAATCGGAAAGATCACTTGTCTTCCCCATTAGGGGATCAACTAAGAAGTCCAAGGAAATTGTAATCATACCACGAGTCAACTTATTTTTGCTCACCGTACATTTAATTATAAGTTGACACCAATTCCAAAAGGTTTCGAAATTTTTGGCCAGTCACTATATAAATGAATTATATCAATCCCTATTAGTGTTCCTATACTTTTTCTAAGACAATGTATCCGATATATCTAATACATCTTATGGATTGATCCGATCAATTATAAATGTATCCCTAATCTGCATAGGTTTCTGAGATGAATCCAAACTAAGATCCCAAGGGACATCGTTCGGAATATTAAACAGATGTGAAACAAACAATTGTAGATTGTTTGCGTTCCGTAAGATGGCGCTTTTCGAATGGAAATCTGCAAAACGAATGAAAACCCGGAGATAGTAGACGTCCGGGAGATAAGGCAGGATGAAGTCAACAAAAGTCGGGGTACAGCAGATGCGGTCAGGGATAGAGGGTAACCTCTCGCTGCTCGGGCACGAAATAATAGTAAATGGTAAATAGAGCTGTGTTCCGGCGGATGGAAGATAAAAAAGGCTGCAGAAAGACGAAGCAAATGATGACTGGTTGATGTAACCCCTAGCCCAGACATGAATATATAATCCCCTTATCAGAAGACACTGGGCAGGAGAGTGGATCCAGCTGTCAGGGAGGAGACGAGGCTATTTGACAGCTTTTCTCACGAAGACAACAGAGAAGAGGTTCGCGCTGAAGGCGGCGTTTTATCATAGCAGGGAGGGGAGAGTTCTGAATGTGGTTTTTTTACGTTCAATTACCAGGCTACGCATGCGCTTTTTGTCCTAAATGCAAATGAGATTTTGTATAATACGAAGTGCTTCAGAGTATTTTAACTTCCTTTAAACTTATAAGTGGTCTGTAAGATAGTTGCAATTTTACACACTTTGTTTGAAATTGATCCCATCTTGTTACATCCCTTACACCAGGTGTTGTCACCAGTGGGACGTTACCCTGGTAAGAATATACACTGTCCAGTTAAAAATATTACGACGACTCCCGTGTTTTAGCAATCGGCCGTAGCTTCCCATCTGGTGGACACGTAATCCGGCGAGAACCCTTTCTGATAAATCAAGGTTCCTGCTTTGCCATCTGGATGGCAGATAGAAGGCACGGAGACAAATGGAGACGAATTACTCCGATGTCTTGGTTCAACAGAAAGAGGCAGGTGAGCAGTGTTTTAGTACAGTGGATCCTGGGAATTTCTTGGAGTCGTCATATCTACAGAATGCTAAAATCTACCTATCCATTGTGGCTGATCAGGTTCATCCCTTCATGGTCTTCGCGGATTGCACGTATGTGTTCCAGCACGATAGATCCGGCGTTTGGATCCTCCACCACGGACTATTGTGCACTGTCGCCGGGATTCAATCCTGGCGACTGGAACGACATACCACCTGCATCGTTCAAAGGCTTTATTGAGTCCATGTCTAGCCGTTTGGCTGTGGTACTAGCGGCGACAGGAGGACGTATCCACTATTAGATTAGATGGTCATTGTGTTTTGACAGGACAGTGTATTCTTTTCAGAAGTTGAAAGTTGTGCTCATAAGCCAGTATGGAGACATTTAGAAATCTACGATCCAATCCCACATGTAGTCTTTCGCCAGTGGTTAATGAAACCGCTAACTAAACGCTAACAATATCTTAAATTGATGAGAGTGTCAAAGTAAGTGAATGTATAAATACAAAGATTGATGTGCACTGTCTCCAAGAAGCTTACGACCAGCCATTGCCTTAAGGATTTATAATGTGGCTGTCGACTGGAAATTATTGCACTAATAAACAGAAGGCAGGCTGGAAGAAGGGTACTCCATGGTCTGGGCTGACATCTTTCGAATTATGTAAGCAATAACTGAAAGGCAACACTGCGTAAAAACACGGACAGCAACTTCAATGCCAGCAAGGAATTTCTCTATATTACCTGGATGCCAGTAGATGCGGGCACTTGCTTTGTTCGATTGCATCGCTCTCCACAAGCTCCTCAAGTGTGAGAAGAACAGATGGTATTCATTTGAAATGATACTGTGAACGGCGATAGTGGTCAGGAAAATCTCTTACCATACTTTAATCGACAGATGTTTAAAGTCAAACGGATGTCCAAAGCTATACTACGATGCAGTGAATCTACACTGCATCAGTGTTGTCCTGCATAGGGCCTCTGGTAGCGGCTTTCTAGGATGGCCGTAATCTTAAGTTAATCTTGACTCATGTACGAAGATCACAGGAGCGAAGTCAGGGGCCCTTACGATTTCATTCGCTGAAAATTCTTCGGTAAAGTTCGGTAATGCTTGAGTTTTACCTATTTGTTCGACAAACACTTTAATAGGTAGTTGTGTGCCTACACGAAAGCCATTTCTTTCTGTAAAAAATGGAAATTTTTTTCATTTTTTACAGAAAGAAGTAAACCAAGATGGAACCCCATGATGTCCTGTCATCAGCTGTCTCTTGAGATTGCTGCGGCCATAGGTTAAAACATTTCAAACCGGACTGTGTTAAGAAGGCTCAATTCGATGCAAGGAAGCCAGTGGTGTATCCCATTAACCTGAAACCACCATAGAGCTCGTCGAAATGGTGCCATGAACATGTGACTAGGAGCCCTGACAAATGGAAGTACAGTTCTGTTCTCTGATGAGTTCCATTTTAGCTTACAAACAGATTCTAGACGTTATTTCATCTAGAGACAACGAGCCAAGTGGTGTTCTCATGAGTAGCGGAATAATGACCAATGCATCCCTTTTCATGTTTTTGATAGGGGTACCGAGAACACATCCTCGAACCCTATGTGAGAGTTTTTAGGGTTGCGGTTGTCCCAGATTTTCTTCTCATGCACATAGAGCTCAAGTGGTGGAGTAATATCTTGAAAGTGAATATATCTATCGACTGCCGTGGCCAGCGCGAACACAGATTAAATCCTTTCGAACATGTGTGGGACGCACTTCTATACTTCAGTTGAGGCAAGGCTGAACGGGCCTGCCATAGAGGCGATACGCACACTTTTAAAAGTATATCTTCGCTTCTCGAAATCAGATCCATGTCTGCTCCAGACACTAAATCGATTCCACACATCCCTCGTGGTAAAATTTTCATACGGGTTTCTCTTTCAAATATTATAACTTTTTATTTACAAATTGTCCAATGATAAATGTCACTACAGGTTGGCTGCTTTTTCCTGTTCGTCTAAACTTTCAATTTTATAAGTATTCAAATCATTTGTTTACATCATCTTTTTTTTTGTTTGTTTACTTTTTTTAAAAATAAATATAGGAATTATATAATTATGGTTTACAAAACTCTTCCAATAATCCTTAAATATTGTTCCTTAAAATCAATTAAGACGTCTCACTTCAAATATATGTTTGTGTCATTTCTTTTCGAGGTAAATTGGGCAGCGTTCGCGCTAAGTACAGTACTTTGAACGCTGATTAATTCGATCCCGGGAAAAGAAATATTTCTGTTTACACAGAGTCTACAATCGGGATATCCGTCATTTAGGCAGAAGCCACCAGAGGACGCTAAAGAAGTCGAAGACAAATGAAAGTTTCCTAGTTTATAAACTGACCCCGTTTCCTTCCACTGTGAAAAATGAAAAACAACGAAAAAAAAAAAAAGTTAAGGGGGTAAGTGGGCTGTGACGTCACACTGAGTGGATGATTAATGTTCTGTAGGCTTGACAGTTCCCAAGTTCGTCATTCATCATCTGCTTTACCTCTCATGGCGTTCGGCTCCATTATTGGACGCATATCATGACCGAACCTGGCATTTGGCGTTGGTCACAACTGGACTGTACTTTTGTTATCATTCGAGATCCCTTCTAATACCTGCGTTCTTGCATTTTTTTTATACTCCGATCTTTTCATGGAGCTGAGGCCTTGCTGAAAGATCGGGGCTCCGCAGATTAAGTCTTTTTTTTTGAGTCCTTCCTCTCTGCCTTTTGTATTGTGTCTCTAGTTCAATTGTCGGTAATAAATCCATCATGTTTTTTCTTAGGTCACTCGCTATGATCGTAGATGGTATGTACGAGGACACTTGCTGAGCAAAACCAGTATTGTCTCCCTCCAGAGGAAACGGTGCTTTAACAGAATCTTGGGGGGAAATGAAAGTTTTGCTTTTGGTATCCATTCGAAGCCAATTTTTTTAACAAAAAGAAAAGTCAAACTGCCAATGAAATATTCATCTTCCTGTTGGCTGTCCCCCGAAGAGACTCGTCCCCTCAAAAAGCTTCCCAGAACTGTTGCCTCTTTCTGTTCTACTTAAACTTTCCATTAATTGCCATGCAAATGAAGTGCCCTCTAGCGATCAAGCTGGGAACCACCGTACATCTCTCCCGCTCTAAGGTGGGTGGTATCTATCTTGTTAACAGTGATGGTGTGGCCTATGTGCAGACAAGTGACCCGGCCCCTCCCTTCTGTCAGATTCTGCTTAACCCCAGTCCGTCCCTATTGCTGTAGTGCCCCCTGTTCGAGTGCCGATGATCGAAGACCAAACACAATCAATCAATCCACTTAATAATTTATTCTACTCAAATCACCGCCTAGTGTCGGGCTGCTCGTTGGATTCTAGGGGTGTTTCCCTCACTACGGGGAAGGGACATCAGAGGGTATTTTCGCGGTGACTAACTCTTGTAAAAATAACAGCGAGAGGTATCTGGTAATTGCTAATTCGGCCAGGTGATTCGACATTGATCGAATCAGTCAGCCGAATTAGCAATTATGGCTGGATCCATGGATCTTCTTAGACTTCAGATACCTTAAGCAGAAGACCACTTGATGAAATAAGGTACTCGAAGCATTCATCAACTGGCAAACTATGATTTCTTCTTGGGCTAAAATCTGTGCCTACGCGATTGCAGGTTGATTATAAACGTGGTTTATATAATGAAGTTCATAAATCATAAACCGCCCCCAACCGGGCGGTAAAAGCGTTCAAAATCCTGTCAATGAAGTTTTTATGGGCTTTTTCAAGGACCTTGTTATGATTCATAACAAGAAATCAAGTCCAATAAAGAGCAAAAAGCAACGACTTTTATGCGCGAATCGAAATCATCATTTCGTTTCTGCGCATCCGCCACATTGCCGTTCAAAAATAAATACAAATAATAATAATATTTGGTTTTCTGTTTGATTTTAATGAAATTTGGGTTGCTCAGATATTTGTAAAAAAATCCAAATATGAAAATTTTCATCCACTGATAGTTGAATTATTACATTTGGATGAACGGAAAGAGAAATAATAATTTACAGATTTCTATTGGTCCGATTTTAATAAAATTTGGGAATAGTTGGACAAATCGTTCTAAATGATTCGTCCAACTATTCTAAAAAATTTGGGATAGTTGGACAAATCTATCTTTAATGAAATTTGGGAAGGAAGGCTTGACAGATCATTCTAAAAGAGCCAGATATAAATTTTCATGAAAATCCACCTATTCAAAGTCGAGTTATTACATGCGGAAGGACAGACGGACCAAGGCTATTTACGAATATATGCTAACGCCTCTAAAATGAAACAAACTTACCTTTCACACTAATTCTGAGAGGTAAGTTGCTGACACTTTTTTCCTCTAGCATTTCTGGGAGCCGAGTACACTCTGAGTGATTACTGAATTGTGACCACCTACCTAATACAGTGTTGGGCAACCGTTCACACGGATAACAGCTGCTATTGGCCTAGGCATTGACTCCACTGGATGGCTGAAGACTAAACGCATCACTTCCCGTTCCAAAATGTCCCACAGGTGTTCAATTGGATTGAGGTCAGGAGAATTTGGAGGCCAATCAAGATGGGTGATATCTTCTCTGTGTCCCTCGAATCATTCATGAACAGTGCTGGCCCGATGATACAGCGTATTTTAACCTTGAAGATACCGTTTCTGTCGGGGTTAAAAACATGGGAGGATGCACTTGGTCTCTTAAGAACTGCCAGTAGATTTCACCAATGAAAAGTTGGTCTGTATGCAATAGGAGGCCTAGTTCTTTTCAGCAAAACATGCCCATATTAAGCATCACCCGGAACCTACCTGCGAGCTATGCAGCAATGTCTATTATGGATGGGGTGGTCACAATTCAGTGACCTCTGAGTGTATAAGCGAGACAAAATTGTTATATTAAGGCCACCCGAGAATTACCACTTCTACCCGCGTGCATTGTCTCTAAATTGCGCGTGTTCTCTAGTCGTTGTTTTACTGGACAAAAAATCCGAGTTTCGTGGGATGAAAAACCTTGGTGTTTTCGCCTGAGCCAGACTAACTTAGCCACGAAGTGGAAAAAGTCCATAAACGTTCCTTGATTGGATTCGAACCCGAGCTTTTTACACTCGGTATGGGGAGGACGGTGATAATAACCACTGTGGTACCACAGACATAGACCAACAAGCGGATAGATTTTTAAAATTATTTTTTGAAATTGAATAGTACAGCGTAGCCGTTCAACGCACCCTTTGAGCGCCATATTGTCTCTTCTGCTGTGCATTATCCTGTCCACCCATATAGGACATCCAATGTGCCCTAATATTCATTAGAAGCATTAGAACTGATCTCTAAATTTTACCATGAAACCGGTAATGGTAGAAAATGTTTTCATTTCGCATAACTTTTTTAGGAGTTGGACCTTGAAAATTTTTCTAACAGACTCTCCTCTTATATATAAGCCAGAAAACCAGTTGGGTTGTAGATCTCCATTTTAATATTCTCCTTTCATCTATTCCACTAGCGTTCCTTAAACCCACCAATTAAATCATTTTATTCTGTTTCAGTCCTAAGCGGATTAACAAGAACCTTCAGTGAAATTCTTTAGCAACTGTCAGCCAGTACGAGACCAGTCAAATTTGCATACGGAAGCATGCCAATGAAGCACAGACAACACCTTTGAATGATATAAGAGACTGATCTCCCACTGTTCCTTTATAAAACTGTATGGTGGGATAATTGGAGCATAAAAGAGAACCCGAGTTCAAACCAGATTTGGCATCCTATAAAGAAATGCAACCCTCTATAATTAGTCAAGTTTGTAAGCGCCTTTGTGATTCCATACGTAGTCATTAATCACTCTTCCTCCTACACTGTGCGTAACTGCTGGTTAGGTGTATGTGGGTGGGTTGGAAATACCATCCATTAAAGTAAGACAGTCTCAGATCTTCCCTCAGAGCAAAAGACGGCAGTCTTAACATAAAGTAGGCTTAGATATGCTTCTTTATATTTTTGGCATTTGTTGTAATATTTATTAGCAGTGGCCGGTATACTGACCCCTCCCCTCCCCCATTTTTTTTTTTTTAAGCCAACATTATGACTAGTTTGAATATCTGAGGCCAGAGTGCGCATGCCTATTTTATTATGATTGTTTTTCGAGCTTGAAGATACACTGTGCTGCCACTTTATTAGGTACACCTATCTAGTAGCGTGTTGAGCCTCCTTTAGCCTTCAAAACAGCCTGAATTCTTCTAGGCATGGATTGAACAAGGTGCTGAAAACGTTGTACAGGAATGGAGTACCATGCAGACATGAGTGTGTCACGCAGTTCCTTGAGATTCAACGGAGGTGTAGGTCTGCAGCCAACAGCCCTTTCCAGCTCATCCCAAAGATGTTCAATAGGATTGAGATCCGCGGACTGAGCGGGCTACTGCAGCAAAGAAAAGTCATTGTCATGTTCATGGAATCATTCCATAGTGATTCGGGCTTTGTGCACCGGCGCATTATCCTGCTGGAATCCATCTGACTGAGGATAAACTGTCAACATGAACGGATGTACTTGGTCATCAACGATATGGCATTCAGACTTGAATCTATGGGTATCAATGGACCCAATGAGTGCCAAGAAAACATTCTCCACACCATAACACTGCCTCCACCACCTTGCACAGTAGTCGTCAGACATGACGGGTACATGGATTCACGTTGTTTTCACCAAATTCTGACCTTCCAACATGATGCACCAGGAACTTCGACTCGTCAGACCAAGCAACTGTTTTCCAATCCTCAATAGTCCAGTGCTGGTGTTGCTGTGCCCACAGGAGGCGTGCTTTCTTGTTCTTCATTGAACTTGAACAAAGGTACGCGATGTGCCCGTCGGCTGTTGTAGCCCATTCGCGACAAAATGCGACTAGTGGTCCGTTGTGATATTTTGTTCTGCGCACCAAGGGTGCATTATGACGTGTTGTGCGACATTGTGGCCCGTCTGTTTTCTTTCACAATTCTAGCCATCCTCCTCTGACCTCTCTCATCAACAAGCGATTTTGTTCCACAGGAGTGCCGCTGAGAGGATGTTTTCTGTTGGTTGCACCATTCTGGATACACCCTTGAAACTGTGGTGCGGGAAAAGTTGAGGAGAACTGCCGTTTCAGAGATGCTTTGTGCAGCACATCTTGCACCAACTACCATGCCACGTTCGAAGTCCGTTAGATCACTCCTTTTCCCCATTCTTGCTACGGTTTGCACGCTTAACTGATACTAGAAAGGTTGTTCTGCTGCATTTATATTCACTACTGTGGTCATGTGACTTGCAACGTTGTGGG
The DNA here is from genome assembly GCF_048544385.1 of Mastigoproctus giganteus. NCBI lineage: Eukaryota > Metazoa > Arthropoda > Arachnida > Uropygi > Thelyphonidae > Mastigoproctus > Mastigoproctus giganteus. Next base: position 222,268,687 of record NC_143582.1, on the reverse strand, counting down.
ACGAACCATTTGTGTGCACAGCAGGGGTGTACCTAATAAAGTGGCAGCACAGTGTACGTTCTTGTTAAAATCTCTTTCCAAACTTACAATTTAATAACAATTACATAAACAGAGCATTAAAATTTCACGAAATGCGCTTTTCAAACCATAACACACATAAAGAAAAAAATAAAAATAAATAATACTAATAAAATAATTAATTTAAAATAATTTTCTTTAAATTATTATAGAAATTTTGAACTTAATTTCAACGCTTCCTAGATGGCACTGCGATCGTGCAAACGAAAACTGCAGACGTCACTACAGTTTAAACAGCTTAAAGGATATTATTATTTACTTAAAATTTATTTAACAGAGACTTACTTTTTCTTTTCTTAAATATCAAAAGAGAAGATTGGCCTTCAAGGGTTTGGGGGGTGGGGAAATAGTGTGGATAAGCCATTGTATTGTCGTATTTTTCGATTCCGTGAGGCAGAACGCCGAGGTTGAGTTGAGAGATGGGCGAATGATTGATGGTCTACGATACATGGTAATTTTCTATGTCGGATGGTGCTTTTAATCCACGAACGCTGTTCTCGGTATGGATAATTGAATTCCCTGATTAGCTTAGCAAACATGGCGGTGTCGAAAACTGAAGATTAAAAAGATTTTATTCACCCTACTTTGAAACGTGGTTATTATTTGGTAAAGAATTACGATGTTGCATTTCTTACGTGTCGAGGGGGATAAGGGATCTCTCGCGAATCATTCTCAAGCGGTATACATTATGCAAAAGAATGGAAAAAAATTAATTATGCCGAAATTTTTATGTAGCACTTCGTTTTTTTAAGATTAATGGCCTAAGAACTTTTAAGTAAAATACAAACACTGGTCAAAAAAATTGCGAACCTTTGTATTAAGACAGTCACTGACAGAAGAAATGCAAATGGATACAAAAGAAACTTGTTGCCTCGTTGAGTATAAAGAAGTGATGGAACCTACTTGCCTTTTTAAGACAACCCAAGCATCTAGAAGTGCTATCATGGTATGGGGAATGTTTTGTTGGCAAGGATTGGGTCTGTTGATACCGGTGGAAAGTCGAATGCCATCGAGAGACTACTTGGATCTACTGTACCCTGCATTGTTACCTTTTTCCTGAAGGTGGTGGTCACTTTATGGATGAGAATTCAACAGCATTGTGCAAGAATGGTTCGTAGAACATGATACGGATTTCTACCATCATTCCTGGTCCCTACATTCACCCGATCTCAATTGTATTGAGAATGTGCGGGATATGCTGGAGAGAGCTATTAGGCAATGAAGTCCTCATCCTTCAATTTCGCGTAGCTACCCGATATTTTGCTGGAAGACTGGTTTTGGTTATAGAATCCATGCCTCAACGCACACTACCTGTTGTTCGAAACAGATATGGCCCTATTAGATGCTGAATAACCTTTCATATTGTTTTTATCCAATTTATCTATTATTTTCAGGAGAGTGAAGTCAATTAATGGTAGACTACAATGTTTCATGTACATTGTACACCGACTGGACAGGAAATGTTGCTGAAATGTTTTTTTTTAAAGTGGTACCATAATGCTAAAATTTATTTAAATAACTACAGCGAGGCCTCAACTTACAAGATTAATCGTTCCAGAAACTTTTATCTTACCTCGAAACTCTTTTAAATCGAGAAGTACCAATTATGGAAGCTCAGAAATTTTTTAAAAAATGTCGTTTTATTGTGAAAAGTAATGAAATTTATTTATATTGAAATAATAAAATGAAGTTCCACTGCAGCATCCACAAAATTGATTGACTTGAAAATCCTATCCTGGAGTAAATCTGTTTCTCGAAGCATTGTATTTAACTGCTCTGCTACTGTAATAAACTTTGCAATATTTTCTGCTGTTAATCTTGACTCAAGCTGGTGAACTTCCTCTGATTCAGACAGAACAACTTCATCAATGGCTTCTGTTGTATTTCTTCCTCAAAAGTCGGAAGAATGAGCGCCCACAAGCTCATTAGTCAGCTGTTACACGCAGACCAAGTTTTTCATCAAGTTGCAAAATTTCTTCTTGTTTCTGTCTTTTCTCTTCCTCTGGATGAAATCTCTCAAATTTTGCAGAAACGTCAGGCCCCAAATTCTTCCATCTTCATGCAAGACACGACTTAAATTTCAACATCATTATTTCTTTGGTTATTTGGTTACTTTCTACTGGCAACTCGAGGCGAAAATACTACACAATAAATGGTTGTTTTAGTTTTGTACAAGCTTGCTTGGATATTTATTACTTAACGACTGCTGTCATTAAACGATTCGAATGCAAGATAATGTTCCGAAATACAACAAGGTCTTCTCGGGAAAAACCCACGTTACGCATTGCACTAATAAATGCTATACTACAGAAGCTGATGGCCTGATTTCTAATTCCGTCAATGACGCGAGAAATTTTCTTATTGGTTTTTTGCAATGCCTGAGAAAAACAGAAATAACCCCACATATCATGATGGAATCACCACTGCTTGACTGTAGGCACTAACAATGTGGCACCATTTCTTCTTCAGCTGATCATCTCACATAAACTCTACGCTTGGATCTAAAAATTGTCAAATTTGGATTCATCCATCCACCATAAATTTTTCTACTCTTCAATTGTCCAATGATGGCTCTTAGCCCAAGCCAACCGTTTCTTTTGATTTTCCAGGGTTTAATAAGGGTTTTTGGATCGCTACATGACCATGGAGTTCTATTTGTTAAAGATGAAGTTTTGCAATGGATATAGATACGGGAGTTTTTCTCTTCCTATTGAATTCATCTCGGAATTCAGGTGCAATGACTCGTCGATTGCATTTAGAAATCAGTGTTATGGTCCTATCTTGTGGTTTGCCCTTTAAACTGACAGTCTCCTTGACTCATCAAATGGTAGGTTGTACTCCTTTAAATGAAACAGTTTTTTGTCAATACTTCTCAAGAAATAACATTTTAATAACGTTCTTTATGCAGAGTTATTAACAGCACTTCTTTTTTTTTCTCCCTCGTGGGTAGCACAGTTGGTAGAATCGCCGTCCTTCCCTCACCGGGTGGAAAAGACCTGAGTTGGAGTCCTGACATGGAGAATTTTTATGGGCCTTTTTCACAACGTGGCTCAGTTAGTCGGTCTCAAGCGAGAGTAGCATGGTTTTTCTTCCGGAAAACTAGGGTTTTTCATCCAGAAAACAGAAAATCGACCACAGAACAAGCAATTTGCAGATAGTATACACGGAGCAATATGGCCTTACTCGCTGATGCTCCTAAAACTCTACTATAACAACGACAACTTCTTTTTTTCAACTCAGTTCCTTATTTCTTGCCATGTTTATCATTAAACTCTCAAAACTTACACCAAACACTCTTTCTTAATGTTGGGTGTTCGATTTTATAAGTTACAGCTCTTACACCTCAGTTTATATTATCGCAAAACACTAGAAGCATCTACATTCCTTTATGATATTCAAACAATACTTCCACTTTCTAGAATATTCTATAAGCATCTGCAATGTTCTACCATTGCAGATGATTTACACCTTTTGCAGATGATTTACACCATGATGCTTTTTTGCAAATGATAAAAGTAATTTCAAACTTTTAAGTGGAAGTGTATATTGAATGAAAATGTAAACAGCTGCTCCTAATAATAATAATCATATAGAGGATGGATGAGCCCTGTGCGCGTATGTGTGTGTGTGTGCGTGTATCATTGGGTCGATATGCAAAGCTAATTCGTGCCAACCTTCCCTATACCTGGAACCACTTTCTGCAATAAGCCCAAGTCAGCTATAGATATCTGCTTCCGTGACAATCTACAAATATCATCTTGCTCATCGACTATATGGAAGCCATTAATTACATCAGTAATTAATGTACCTTCGGGGACCAACACAGAAACGGCAGATGGTCACATCCACTGAATCCCAAAATAATTGGATGCATGTTAGAATAATCCTTCTGTGTACGCCTGTGCTGCCATCTACCGAATGCATTATGAATTATCTGCAATTGGATAGCAAAGGTAGATCCCGGTAACGTCAAATTCTCTGATGAAAAGTCCAAAAGGTTTAATATTAGACTTCTGTGCCACAAGAGGTGGAGAAACGGTCCACGGTTGAAGTCATCAACTACTTAGATTAAATTCTTTAGGGTGACCATCTCCTTGAAGTAGATCTACATGGATGGAGTCGATGGAGATCTGACCACTTCGAGTGGTCAATCTCGAATGTAGAGCAGAACACGTTTTTGATTTGACCATGGTGCAATTATACGTGACGGCTGATTACGTGCTGTTGTATTCTCTCTGTCTTCTGAATTCTTCCGACAACACGGGTTGTCTCGGAATAAAAGCGCTAAATTTTATTTATTTGTTAACCAACAATGTATCAAGGAACTGAGCACCCTTGTCTAAGACATTTGGCAGTCTCAAGGTCTCCACAGGAATAAACTGTCCAATCTTTTAAAGTTATATCCTGCTTCGAAACACCTTCAAGGATGCGGTACCCTGTCTACCCAAACGTTACCGGCAGATTTTATTGTGACCGTAAGCTGACCTGATGCCTATCCTCGTTGAAACTTTTGTTGTTCAAGCGGAATTGTTCTGCAATAATCTGCAGTTTATCCAGCAGATCTTACTGTTTGCATCTCTCTCCAAGGATTTCCTGATAAGTTTTGATGTTGAGGATATAATTACTATTTTACCCCCAAGATTATTAAGATCTTAGCCATCCTTACTCAAGAATGACTAAAGTTTTATCTGGGGAAAAATCCTTATCCAAGGATGGCTAAGGTCCCCCTACTCATACTAGCAGAAATGTTCATGGGCAAGCTTGAAGAATATACACAGAGCAATAATTCATCAAAACTTTGGGCAGTTTGTTGACTGTGGTAATTGTGTCCTTGTTCAGTGAGAATGAGTATCTTCAATGAGTATCCACTTGATCAATGAAAGTATTATGAAGAACTTTTTATTTTTTCACTGTTGCCACGTCCAAAACCCATATACGGTTCTGCTAAATCATGAGGAATTAGCCTAAGAATTTTTAATTAATAACTCCTAAGAAGGAATTATTAATTAAGAATCCTTAAGCCTAAGGATTAATTAATAGACCTCTTTCTTCTAAATTGGAGATTCATAGAATTGACCGATAATATGTCTAACTAGCAGATGCAAGGATAAACGGCCACAGATCAATAAATTGCGCAGGGAAAGGGGAGAAGAAGAAGAGCCTTCCCCCAAGAATGTCTTCATAATGGGGTAGTGTAGAGTTCCTAATTGCCTGGGGGTTCATTTCTTGGGTTCCATAAGGCTCTATGGAAGCCTTTTAATAGAAAGCAATCCGACACGTGAATGTCCGCCTCGCTCATGAGTATCACCTTTTTCCAGGTCAATTATCAATTACCTGGAATAATTAAAGGATGACATACAACTTCTCCAGGACGGAAGTGGACAACAAAGTGCACGTTCTTACCGATTACATGACTGAGAGTTGGAGGCAATGACGGAACCCGCCAGTGGGGCTCATTAATCACTCTGATTAATTGGTTCTTATCGTCTCGCGTTCTCGGCTTCCTCTGGAGTGATTGACTGAAGGCCAGCTATTCAATCACTGCCCGACATGACCGCCATGGAGGACTCCGTACCTGGAATCCCGAATGCACCTGCCTTGTCGCTTTTTGTTGTTTTTCGTTCGAAGGGGCGGTCAAGGGATGAAGCGAAAGTATGGTCGGATTCAACTTTTGAGCTAAACCCTCCTTTCTTTTTTTTTTTATCATCTACCCCTTGCATACCGTATGCACATGCATATACTCTGTGCAGGTGTCCTTCAATAACTGTGTTATTGTCTCCTTCTGTCCAACCCGGCTAATTGGTATTTTATTCGTCTCCAACTTCTCCTGTCTGGAATCTCGAATGAGTGATCATTTAGGTGTTTTTGTCTGCTATTACTTGGGCAATTAAGAATTAACACACACCACGATGTATTCTGACTACTAAAGAATTAAGATGTTGGTTTTTAATTTAAGTGCAGATAATAAAGTTATTCTTAACTTTGTATGATAAACTTTGTGGCTTCTTTGTGCCTTTGGACAACCACAATCAACTGCTATTTGGAAATTTTCGTCCTCTAAGGTGTTTCTTTAACGTTGGGAATAAGTAGAAGTCGCAACTTGCTGTCTCTCCCTTTTAAATTAACTGTACATTAATGCTAGCTTTTGATGGTTACCATGATGATGGACAGGAAAGAAGAAATGACTTTTTAGGCGATTGCACCAGGTCCAATCTATGACACGCTACTGCCCATATATCATCCTAGCATGACACAAGAAAATGTCACAATTTAAAATTAAATAGTCTATTATACAAGTGACTTTAATAATTTAAAATTAATTTTCTTGAACTCAAGACTTTTTCGTGCAGGTTCTCAGTTCAGAGATCTTTAATGACTTGAGAACTCTTTGGTTTTTCTTTAACCTGTGGGACCAACAGTAATGAGCAGTTGAGGGACATGAGGACAGGTCTGCTGTCGAAGTCAATTTCGTCACGTGCTGGATGAAAGCGAGTGTTGTCTCGAAGTGTCCGTCCCACGAACGCATGTATGAGCTGGGATAATTAAAGTAGGCGTTGCCTCCTGAGAGAGAAAGATACTGGGCACCTGGAGGAAAATTTTTAATAAAAATACCAAACGTCAGTATGAAGTTGAGTTGTTTAGAATAAGCAGCTAAAGCCATGAATGTCGCTTATAAATTGCGTGTATGGTCTGGATGGAAAATCGAATGTGGGATGAAAGATATCACGAATCCTCGAGAGTGATTATACCGATTTCCGAGAAACTAACCATAGAATACATGCAATTTAATGAAGCAACAGTAACAAAATTCACTGGTGCCTCATAGATTTAGTTGCTTTGGAGCAAAAGGAAAGCAACAGTTCCCCAATTTGAATTCATCTATGTGAAGACGACGTAAATGGCCCTCGAGAGTGGCACATTTGGTATAATCACCGTCCTTCCCACACCCGATGGAATAAGACCTGAGTTCGAATCCCGAAAAGGACACCAGCAATTTTTATGAATCTTTTTGGCAACGTGGCTGAGTTTGTCGAGGGTAGCGTAGTTTTTTCTCCCGAAAAATCGTGTTTTTCATCCAGCAAACAAATAATCGTCCACACGCAACTTACAGACATATTCGGCGCAATATGGTCTAAGTTCCTGATCCGCATACCCTGCAACAACCAACAGCGAATAAAATATATGCTTCCATGCATTTTTTTCCCTTTTATTTTTATATTATATTTATTTATTATTTATTATTTTTTTCTTTTTTGCAGATTCGTTCTTGTTGTATTAAGGGTTTAGAAGTATCAGCAACTAAGGCCATATTCCTCCGTGTATATCGTCTGTTAATTGCATCTGTTCCGAGATTGATTTTCAGTTTGCTGCACGAAAAACCCGAGTTTTCGGGCGAAAAAACCATGCGACCCTCTCCTGAGACCAACTAATTCAGCCATGTTGTTTGCAGATTCATCTTTAACCAGGGCTTCTGTACTTTCGCTATAGAACTTGTCTTTTACCAGACAAGTTTTATCAAACTGGATTGAAAAGCCAACGCGACGCATTATCACGAACTTCACATAAAATTAATTTTCAATTTTCAAAAGACTATAAAATATGCATGATCAATCAAGCAGACGAAAAAAAAAAAAAACATGCAGCGCCCTCTCTCTGCCACTTGTTCATTTCTTTTTCCAGTTTATTTATGAAAATAATTTTTTATCCCCTATCGGGAAGAAAAAGTTTTATAAATTGTAATATTTTTTTACATTCGTATTTGAAAGTAATCGCATAACAGTGTGCTTGGGATTCGTCCTGTTTTGAGTAAAATTTGTAATTAAAAAATAAATAAAGTAAATATATAAAAAAATAAAGCCCATTGATACATATAAAGTTTCAAAATTTAGTATTTAAATAAAAAACGATAAAAATGGAGATCACAAAACTCGTTTCATGTATCCGTGTTTCGGGATGAAAAACCTGACTGCAACAGAACAAACCCGACAAGTCTGTCCTTCTGGGACAGACTTGTCGATGAACTATATTTATAATAATCTGAGAGGCCGTCTGACCTCATATACACTGATTGGCCACTATTAGGAACAGTGAGTTTGGGATTTATGCAACAATTTGATTAAAAATATATAAAGTGAAGAGGTCACATGACGTGTACAGGAAAATAATTTTACCCGTAGCTGATTTTCAAATGAACATGGCTGGAATACTTTCAAGAGGACAGGGTTGTTGCCTTTAAGTCAAAAGGCCCCAGAGTTTCAACCCAGCTCTGCCTTTTCAAGAGGGCAATACAGCCATTCACCAGGAAAATGTGTGGATGGTTTCAAGAATAGGAAAATGACTTCAAGCATCTACTGAGGCCAGCTCAATGCGTTGATCTCAGTCCCAGTGAGCATCTGTGGGATGAACTAGAAAGTGGTTTTTGCCAGAACAAACCTGTACCAAAGTACTCTAGGAATCGAGGACAGTTTTGTTAAGTGAATTGGCCAATGACCAGGCAGGCAGTGTAATAGATTAAACGTTGATTGAGCCGTTTTTTGGTAATTTGTTTTCAAATGAATGAATGTTAGCCTAGCATCAGGTGAAAAAGTATGATGTATTGAGTAAAAAAGTTTTATTCCAGCATGACAATATTGGATCACTTGCCTCTTAAAACTACTGGTATATGTGTCCCATAAGATTTGGAAACCTTAGGTCATCCACCTTTGAGTCTAATTTGGCTCGTTTGTATTTTTGGACATTTAAAAATTAATTAATAAATCCTTTGCTTAATATTCACCTTTTTCGTTTCTCTCGACACCATTCTTCGCGTTCTTCCTCAAGTGCCTCTTACACACACAGACGAAAAAAAAGAACAGAATGAGTACCGATCACGGTCGATGACAACCCCAATATTTCTTTGCTCTTACGTCACCGGTTTCCATGGTGACGCTGATAAACGTCTTTCCACACCGGTAGTGACAAAGCTATGAATTTTATAGGTTTCTGAGTAGCTAATTTTTAATTATGCGAATTCTTTTTTTTTCCCGTGTCACATGACCCTTAGCCAGGGCCTCCAAACCCACCAGCACTTTGCGTGGTTACCCTAGTAGCAAAGTGACCGGAAAACGTTGAACTTTGACCCTTCTCCACGAGTCTTAGACAAACACCTGTCAAACAAGATCGCGAAGAATTTCCCGCCTCCACGGTCGGCTAACCTTGACGTGGCGAGGACTGACGACCAATCAACGTTCTCATTAAGGTGTCAATCAGTGGTGACGTTCGTATTTATCACACTTTTTCGGCGTCTGCCGAAGCGGCAACGCCCGTTCACGCCTGTCGAGCCACAGTCTCGAATAAGTCGATAAATAATCGAAGACCCCCTTTGTCACCGTGTGCCACTAATGGTCAGTACGAAGCTTCGCTAACGAGGTGTTGTTGGTTTATACCTAATGAGGTTCCAGCGTCTGTTTTGACCCGTCTCGAATGTTGATAAAAGTGCCAACCAGTAAAACACAGTTGCTGTGCAAGAGGTGGAAACGTTGGAATCAGTGCGCGTCAGGGACAGTGACATGAAAAAAAGTACATATGTTAAGAAGGAATGACGTCATTATTGCTAATTACTTCACGTCTGTTTGTTACCTGGACTTGGTGTACGTCGAATAAACATTGCCACAATCCTGGAAGGCATTTTAAACAGCATAAATCATTGTACCATCGAACCAAAAAGTAAAACAGGATTTGCGCTGTAAGTAGCCACGCAAACAAAATGAGAAAGTGTATTGCACTATATAAAAAAGTTATAAAAATATTCTACAGACACGCAACTACACTCGCTGGCCAGAAAAATTAGAAACCTTTATTCAATATCTAGTAATTTACTGGCTGTAATTTTGGAAAAAAGAACCACCTTTGCCAAAATTAAAAATTACAAGTCCTGGCATGGACTCCAATAGATTTCTGAGGGGATCCAGCTCCAGATTTAACCAACCTTCCATCGGTCTGCAGTGCTGCTGTACTGTGGTCAAACTGTGAACCCCAACTGAACTGGATTTACCTGAAACAGTATGGACTCTCAATCAATCCTCAAAAAACAAAACTAATGGTGTTTTCCCTCAAACTTACCCCTACTATAATAGCCCTAACATTCAATGGAACTGTAATATCTCCCACTCCTACCCACGCAGATTTGGGAACAGTATTTGACCCAAAACTTCGCTTCTATGTTCGCAAACACATCCAGAGCAGCCTCTCTTCGATGGGCAGCTAAACAGCAATTAATCTATGCCAAGGATCCTCAAATAATTAGGATGGTAATTTATTCTCCACTCCTCTATGCCGCTGAAGTGTGGGCATCTGCAGCTCCTACAACGGAGAAGCCAATCCTTGCTGCAGAATTCTGGCTCTTTAAATGGGCTAAATGGAGAGCTTATCTCCCACCACATGACCGAACTACAACCTTAGCTACTTCACTGGGGATGCAGCGACTACATGATATTGAAATACAGCGACTGGTTGCTACAGTTAAGATGGTCACAGGATATTGATGATGTAGATATGAAAATCTTGGAATGTTCATCGAACTATTCAGAGATAATTTTTGAACTATGGATGGTTGCATTGTCGTCTTGAAAGAATCCATTGCAATCCGGGTAAGAATGAAACATTGCAAGATGAAGTTGGTTCGATACGACAGAAAGATACTCATTGGAGGTAAAATGACCTCATGGTATGAGCGGACCCAGCTACTTGAGTGGTCGACACTAGACAGTCGGGATGCATGTCTTCATGAAGTTTCACTCCACTCTTTTACCTTACCACTGGTGAGGTTGAAGCTTTCGATTTTTTACAAGAAGAAATAGCTTTCGTATAAGCACGAAATCCCAGATTCTTCAACTCTTGCCATGTAATTCAGTTGGAAATGGGTCTTTTTTTACTTCCAATCATTTGATCGACTACGAAGCTCTAGGAAAGTGTACGGTATTTGTATCTTACCAAGGAACTTTTCACCATACCATGTGACAACTTACATTTATACACCGTACGTTCAATTACCTGTTGATGCCAATTATAAAGTGTTTCTAATTTTCCGGCCAGTGAGTGTAGTGAGATCATTGACATCAACAGTAAAGTAACAACAGCGTCGCGCTGCAGAGATCGTAAATAACAAGAGTGTGGACACTATACGATCTGAGTATCGTTAATAAATAGTTCAAGGCTCTTTTGAAGGTAATGAGGTTCAATGTCCTTGGTGGAACATTTCCTATCAGCAACGAAGGGAAAAACAGTAGTTTCCCTTATTCTTCTTTTGGACTTGTGTCACGTGAACAGGAAATGCGCCTTCGAGATCAAAGTAGCGTTAAGACAACCCATAAAAAATTACGCCATCTTAGTTATAATTAACGTGAAAGTTCTGCCAATTAACTGATCCGGAAGGATCTCTTTTCAAGGAGGAAGCGTATTACGAAGAAGAAAACAAGGAACAGTTTGCGAACAAGGTTCCACTTGATATTTATCAAAAATAAGATCAACTTATCTGGTGCGTGATAAGTTTTTGTTTTCACGTTAATGGTTATTGGGGAAAAAATTTAGAATTTTTTCCCCCATTACCATTTCTTTTACTGAAATAATCATGGCAAATATTTACATAGTTAAAGGAAAATGATAGGTAGAATAAGATCAACTAGACTCAAATGGTTGGGCCATGTGATGCGACATGGTGGTTTGCTTCTGGATGCCACGAAGGGGACTGTGGAAAACGCCCTAGGAGAAGACCAAAAAAATACCTTCATCGGGACGTTACTTGATGAAGCAGGATTTACAGTTTGACGTTGTCCCAGCACACAAGTCTTCAGTGAGACGATTGGGGCATGTGTCAGCACCAGTAGAGTGCGCAGGAAGCTGCATGATGTGAGTTACTACTGTCGTCCACAAGGCATTAATCACTACTAATGCTGGACGCCGTCTAGCTTGGCCAGAGAAAGCTGCCTGCCGAACTGTATCATCCCAACAATGAAGTTTGGCTGGTGTAGCTTGATGGCCTTTGGTTTTTTAAAATTTTTTTTTTATGGTTTGGCTTTGGACTATTGGTTGTATTGGACAAATCCATGAATGCTGAAGTTTATATAGACGTTCTGGACAATAATGCATTACCTAGTCTGTGGCAGCAGGTCGGAGAACACCCAGACCTATATCAGAAGGATAACGCTCCTTGTCATACTCCTTGCGTTGTGACAGACAAATACAAAATCATCCCAGACATCCATCTGGGATGATTTGGTCGTCGGGTGCGTGTGAGAAGAGATTCCCAAAAAACAGAACTTAACTGGCCGCCTCTTTGAAGGCCGAAAACATTTAAAAATCGGAGAACTTACAAAAAACTGGTGGGGAATGTTTTATGGATACCAGAGGCTGTCATAGCAGCTAAAGATTTTAGCACGCTTCATGTTAATAAAGGTTATTTGTAGATATACAAGAGACTAGATATTAATGCTAATCAGTGTATATATAAAGCTGATGTGGCCAGTTCTTAAAAAGGGTAACAAATCTCTCCACTCGAATTATTGTCCCATTGCACTTACCTCTATTCTTTCCAGAGCAATGGAGAAATCCATCCACCGCTACTCTTAAACCATCTCAAAACCGTCTGATGAACTATTATTGCCAATATGGATTCTGTCAGTGTCGACCTACTGGTGATATATTGACTTGAGTTTCTGATTTTTGGACAAATCGATGAAAAATTTGGTAATTGAATTAATTGGGTAGCCAAATGCAAAAGAGAGTCGACAGTCCATGAGATGAGTAATTTAATGAGAAAAAGAGAAAGGCAATTCATAAGATGACCGATTTAATGAGATAATGAGAAAGTAATTTTCTCTCTGACCGCTAGTAGACGGCTCTCTGTATTCTACTCAATACCAGTGTTCTCCAAGGTACAGTCCCTTCTCCCACTCTTCTGTATATTAATAGCCTTTTTCCACTGACTAGAAATCATATCCATAGCTTTGCTGATGATAGCACATTACATTCCACCTTCCAGTTTGGTTAACTTCTTCACCTACAAACAGTCTCAAGTTCTTAATTCCCTAATGGGGCGAACAAAAGTTAACTTCAACGCTTCTAAAACTTAATCCTGTCTTATTTATCACAAAAAAGAATCCACCCTCCTATGCTCGTCTTCGATGACTTCTAAACAAGGTCACATATCTTTGTTAGAGATTACTCTGGTTTCTAATCTCTCTTGGCATAAGTGCATCTCCCTAAAATCCGCCCTACCATGGAATATTGTTCTCCTATCTGGAGTGGTATGCTCAAAGCCTCTTTCAAGCTTCTAGGCTCCTTTCAAAAGAGGACAAATATTTTAATTAATGACCCATCTCTAACAAAGTCTCTCCACTCTCTGTCTCATAGATTTTGTGTCTGTTGCATGCCTTTTCTATAGATACTTCCATGGGAACCGTTTATAATCTGAACACGTGGCACAATCAGTCAACACATTTACTCAAATGAAAAGAAAATCTGGGCCAACCACATCCCTAAAAAGTCGCATTTAGGTTTCGAGGATCATTGTCCTACCCCACACGAGAACACTGCCTCCACAGTAAATATCCATTTTTCTGGTGTAACGAGGAATGAGGAATGGTACCTCATTCCTCGTTGTCTCTTGATAAAACAACGTCTAGAATCTGTTTGTAAAACGGGACTCATCGGAGAACAGATCTGTACCCCATTTGTTAGGGCTCCAAGACACTCATGGCACCAGTTTTGACGAGCTGTGCGTGGTCTGGAGTTAATGGGATGCAAACCACTGGCTTCCTTGCATATAGCCCACTTGAACTGACCCCTCTTAGCACAGTTTAGTTGGAAATGTTTTCACCTGTGACCGCAGCAACCCAAAGAGACAGTTGATGGCAGGACATGGTAGAGATAGCCAGATAGCGGTCTGTTCTGGTTGACCCTTGGCCAGCTCTTCTTCTTATAATGGTTCCTCTCTCCTGAAGCTGTTTCCATAAAAATAATAAAAAAAAATGTTGAAATCTCCCATAACAAAACATTCACATTTACTTTTCTGTTCCATCTACATGTACAAGTTCTCATCATACTCCCACTATCATTTTTCCTTTGCTTCTTATTAGAGCACACTACATTGCATGAATTCTTTAGTCGGTTTGCTGTTTGGTGGACAAAAATCCCGAGTTTTCTCCGGAACAAAAAGAAATCCATCTCTCGAGACTAACTCAGCCATGGAAAATTCACTCTTAGAAAATCTTTACATATAAGTATTTCTAGCGCGGAATTCGAATTTTCAGTTTGGTGTTACGCTTAGTAATGTGCGTCACATATACTGGCAAATACGGTACCGCTGAATTAATAAAGAATTTATAGATTAAAGTGATTTGTGGAACATAAGGATCTCCGATGACCATGATTGATAATGGAATTCGAGAACTGATTTGATAGTAGTGTGCGCAAGTTACCAAGGATGGCCAATAGAATCATTTATCAATATTAATTAATCGATTTTGCTGTTCAAGTGTTTCGATTTTTTAACCAACACTTCGAAACCATATCCGTTATCAATACCGAAGTAACTTATTGATTTTGCCAAGGTTTATTTATTTATTTTTTGTGATTTTTGAACTGCTTCTTAGAGTAAACCCGGATGCCTTGAGACATACCGCTGAGTTGAACGCTGCAGCTCTTGGGACTCGAGATACGACCTTCTTTTTGAGGGTAGTGGGGGGCACAAATGGGAACATATAAGACGATGTCGACAGGTGGCTCCGATATCTTGACATCCGCTCAAATAGGTCACCACCCAGGGAAGGCGGCAGTAGACAACTGCTGGCAGATCGAATAAGTAGAAATATCTTGTCACCCCACTCAGCTAGAGGACAAATTTTGAACAGGACCACCAGTGAATGCTACAGCTCGGAGCGTTCTTACGAAATTAATCCAGGCACTACCTGTAATAGCTGTTTAGGGTTTGATTTGTACAGTTGCGCCATCTCTCGGCTATAAAGTGAAATATATTTTTTCTTACGAAATTGTTTTATATCAACTAAATACCATATTGAATTACTTTAGCTTTGGGGTAAAGTAGTGTAATTGTATTTAAAAAAAAGTATTATTTGTCTTATAATCGAATCCTTAATAAAGGATTCACTTAAAGTGAATCCTTTATTAAGGATTCACTTTAAGGATGTACAGTTTGTGAACGTGTATTTTTCTCTTTAACAATTTATAAACATGTAAGTTAATTTATTTGTTACAGTTTATTAACTTACATGTTTATAATAACAATGTAAACAACTACATTGTTACTATATTTTTAAAAAAGTAAACATGTAAATTTCAGTTTCTAAGTTCTTTTCTTTTTTACTGTTTATAAACATATAAGTTCCTTTCTTTTCTACAGTTTATAAACAAGTAAGTTCCTTTCTTTTTTACTGTTTTATAAACGACTAAGTTTCTTCTTTTTTAATATTTATAAACGTGTACGTTCATTCTTTTCTGCTGTTTATAAACATGTAAGTTCCTTTCTTTTTTTTCTGTTTATAAACGTTATGAACTTTATTTTTTAACAGTTTATATAAGTTTCTTTTTTACTGTTTATAAACGTGTAACTTCATTCCTTTTCTGTAGTTTATAAACATATAAGTTCAGAAGCGGATTAAGGTCGGTTGAGGCCCCGGGCGCAGAAGAAAATATTGGGCCCCTTAAAAAAAAAAGAGAGAGACAGGGAAAATAAAAATACATGTTAACCATTTTTTTAAATAAATAAAAAATATTATGTGCTATTAATGTTTTATTTCCAATAAAATTTGAACATAATATATGTATTATATTATATTCGCGTCTTTTTTTAATTTGTCTTTTTTCAACCCCTGATAGATGTCGTTTCATTTTTCTAGCTACCATTGGTAGTCTACCAATGAAAAGAAAAATATAAAATTTAATAGTCTGAATGATTAGAATACTAGAGAAGAGATTTTTCGTTATAGCGCAATAAATTAATGATTAATTAAAATTCAAAAATTATTCATAAACTACGAAAATCCAGGCGCTGATGTAACAACAGGAATTAATTTTATCTTAATTTAATTTCAACAATATACGATATAGTCTGCACTGCAGGAGAATCTTTGTAAGTACAAAGGAGCAAATACTTTATTATTATTATTATTATCATCAGTTTATTTCTCTTAGGAGAACACCCGGTTACAGCTACTGGCTAGAGGGTGAAAATACATATACAACTATGTTACAAAAATACATCTATGTTACAATTATAAAATACATGAAATACATAATATCTGATTTATAACTACATTTTATCTGGAAAATACACTATTTGAGTTATTAATTATTCGCAAATACTTTTACTACTTAACTACTGTAAACTGGTAAGAACATACCGTGACAATTGAAGCATACCTTCTGCTTACACACAAGTGGGAGTTTTACCATATTTACATAAACACAAATATTTACAGCAGCCAAAACAACGTACAGCATATGAAACAACACGAATGACCGTGATACGGCAAAATAAAAATTTTAAAGTTCAATTTTCCAGCAGTCTTCTTCTTCTGTGGGGATTAGAGTTGTGTAGGTAGGTCAATCCTTACACATTGATGAGGTCGGGTTTCCTAAAGCCCAGTGGCTTGTGCCTGGCCTAACAAGGTGCTGAAACTGTATCCTCACATCTGTATTTGCAAGAGTTTCTGAGAACTTCCTTTCTGTAGGATTTGCAATTGCAGAGCTTTTCAGGATTGATGTTGAGGTTGTTGAATAGCTGGATGGTGTTTGCTGGAAAGAATCTTCCGAGGCTATCCAACTGCGTAAATGCCGCTTTCAGTTGTGGTTCTTTATCTGCAACTCGTCTTGATTTTTCGCCGGGTATTTCTATCCACTCTCGGGCTTTCGGTGCATCCAGTCGTCCTGTTAAAAGCTGAGCGAGGGTCATTATGTTCCTTGACGTGATTATTTGTCTCCAGGGTGTGACCTCTAAATTGGAGTATAGTATAGCCCTTGAGATGGTAAAAGGTTTAGCTGAAATTCTGTTCAGCCATCTCAAGAGCCAGTATTCGAGTCCTAGAAAGGCTTTGATACTGCATTCGGGAGCTGAAGTCCAGATCTGTGCCGCGTATAGGGGAATAGGAGTAACACATCTGTTGATGTATTGCTTCATCAGACCGGGGTCTCTAATACCGGTGAGCTCTTACCTGGTTGCCCAAAGCGCCGCGTATGTTTTGTTGCGGATGTATGTGAAGTGCGGGAGAAAGGTTAGGCCTTCATCCCACTTGAGACCAAGATCAACGTGTGTCTGTGCCTTTTGGACGAGGATGCCGTTCACAAATATTTTCATTTTGTTTGGCTTTATTTTATTTGTGAAAGTCATATGTGCCTTCTTTTTTCCATTCAACTGCAGCCCGATACAATCTAGGTACTCTTGAAGTTCTTTTATTTTAGTATTAGCCACTTGGTTGTGGTAGTCAGCTGATTTCTGATCTCCTGAGGTAATAAAAAATTTTATATCATCTGCGTATGTGATGAAGTGCTTCTTGTTCTGGGCTAAGAAGGGTTCAAGGGCTATGGCAAAAAGTGTGGCAGATAAAACTCCGCCTTGCGGGACCCCTTTATCCACCTCATACATTGCGCACATGTTTTCGTTTGTCACCGCAATTTGTCTTCGCCGAAGAGTGCTCTTTAATAAATGGAGGACATTTCCTGCAATGTGAAAGTAGTCCCGCAGAATGACTATGAGAGCTGGGATGGATATGTTATCATAGGCGGATGCCACATCTAAAAAGACTACGTCCACCTGCTGCTTGCTGTTTAGTGCTTGTTGGATCCTTAGCAGTGTCCCCATGAGGTTGGTGATGGTCGATCTCTGTGGAAGTACTGAGTGCAGGTATTCTGGCCTGTGCTTGAAGCAATGCTCGATAATGGTGTGCAGGATTGTTTTTTCAAAGATTTTTTGCAGAGAGCATCCGATAGCGATTGGTCTGAAGTCTTTTACAGATTTTGGATTTTTTATTTTGGGGATAGGTTTTACAAAGTAGCTTTTCCACAGCGTCGGGAAGCTCTCCTCCATCAAAATCCTCTGGAAAATGTGTAGTAGTACATCGATGATGTAACAGCTACAGATTTTGATCATAAATAGTGGGAAAATACGATTCTATTGCTCCGATGAGCCTATGCAGGGGGGGCCTATGCAGCGTTGTATGTGTATAGTATGCAGCGTAGTAATGAAATAATGAAAATAAGCGAATATAAACATACTATCAGGTTTTACCGCCGATTGTAAACTTGTACGTAATTAAAATTGCACGTATGAAACCAAACTTGGTGTCATTAGAAAAAAGTGTAAAGTGTTGGGTTTTGTGGGGCCCTTCAGAAGTCGCGGTCCAGGGCGCCCGGCGTTAAATCCGCCTCTCCCACGTGGACTGATAGAGGACTTTTAATTTGCGGGGCTGAAGGAGGGAGATAGAGACGCTTGTCAGGTAAGAAAACTAACTAAGAATGATAAAAGTAGATTTTCAGTGAAGCATGAAAATTCGGAGTTGATGGAGGGAAGTTTCCTTGGAGTTGACACACTTCGAGGGCTGTTGAGAGCCCCCGATTCAGTAAAAAGATTTTTTTTTTCGTAAATTGTATTCTAAACAAATTTTATTTTAACTAACTTTTAAATTATTAAAAATAATTAAATTAAAATTTCATTTGATAATTAGTAAAATATTTAAAAAGTATTTTAATATTTAAAAGTTGTTTCGTATTGGAACTTATTTTAATTATAATTAGAAATAATTAATTTAATTTAAATTACTTTTTAATTATAATAAATAAAAATGTTTACATATTTCTGTTCACAGGGAGATTCCAGTGGACCGCTGTTCATTAATCGCCGTGGCTCTGGATGGACTTTGGTCGGAATCGTGTCCTTTGGTTACAGATGTGGAGGGCCCACGTTTCCCGGAGTGTATACTAGAGTCACCTGCTACCTGAAGTGGGTAAGCGATAACACCGGCATGGAAAATGCGCTGTAAATAGGCGATGGAAGCGAAGATCCTTCTTTTGGACCCTGCTGCACTATGAATGAGTTCAGGTTGCTCAACCAAGTCTCCAATGTCTATGCCAATTAAATAATCATTTAAATAATCTTTCATACGACGAAAAGATAAATATGTTTCAGTTTAAAAAAGACAAACTCCTTTACAAAACTAAACCGTTATTCCGCGAATAAGATACACGATATAAATCTTAACACACTTCCAGGTGATAGAGGGTATCATCTTAATGTCCTAATTGAAGGGGAGTTGATGATGGCAAATTCATTTTCCAAAAAGACTGAGCTCCACCATCTTACTACAGCGAAGATCTTACTAGAAGAGCAGGACCAACTGTGCGGTCAACAGGACCCACTGATATGGCTCTTTTAGATTTTACTATCTGATGATTCGTGAAACTGGGATTTGTGAGGCATTTAGACCCGTTGACAGGGATATGTTTTGCTGAATATGGGAGGATTGGATTACAGGTGGGACCTTTATCACACGGGTGTGGTTGCAAGTTTGTACCGTGTGTCCCATTCGCAGAATAACGCTTTAGTTTTTGAAAGGAGGGACTGTACCAAATGGCGAAGAGATATCCTTTTAATATTAAATTATTATTATTAGTATGTTAGTAATAATAATTATTAGCTAGTAACTAACAGGAACGAGGAATGTTTTCTAATGAAAAAAGCAATTACCTTCTTTGAACTGCAGGTCTCAGCATGAAGAGGAGTCAGATCTAATGAACCAATAATGAACTGGGCATCGCAACAGATTCACAATAAACGCAATAATGCTTAACTGTTGCAAACTTATTTCCGGTACCCTAATATTACGAATTGAACAATTTGGATTGTTGAACTGCTATATAAAGGACTAACGAACTAAAAAGCTTGTTCCAAATTGAAACGACTTGTTCCAGTTTGGTACCAGCTGTGGAGTATTCTAGCTTGAAGGACCATTCGAATGGAAGAAAGACTGTCTGAGCGGATGGTTGATCTGGAAAGAGGTAGTAGACTGTCCTTTTTTTTTTCAACCAGAACTCAGCTTAGTCGAAATCCTTTTTAATGGCCGAGTTTAGGAAGCTTTACAGAAATGGCCAACGACTGTTTGCAACTTCTTAAGTAGTCCGCAGCTGGAGGAGCATGGGGTAGGAGGCGGGCAAGGCTTATCGGTTAGGGATCTTGATAGAAGCAATTGGTTTCTCCGAAGGGGACTGCTAATTTTGAAGCAGTCCTCAGATGGAGGGACATGGGGTCAATAAGGTTAGGGAACTTGATAGAAGTAAACGGCCCCATGGTTAAGGAACTTGATAGAAGTAAATGGCTGTTCTAAGAGGATTATCCGGAAGTTGGAAGCTGTCCGCAGCTGGAGGAGCATGGGGACGGTTGGAGGGAACCCCTATGGTTTGGTAATTTGATAGAATTACTGTTTTAAGAGGATTGTGTTCTAATTTTATGGCTGGTAACCAACCCAGCTGAAATAATAACTACTCAAAAGTCTCAAGAAAAAACAAACTGGTCAACACGGATTATGACTTTGCCTGTAAAATGGAACTGAACGGAGAACGAAATTAAAATTTAATTATTGGAATATCGGAACAGGCCATCTGGTCTAAATCCTTGAAAGGATGGTGTCTAATTTTAAGTAAGAGATTGGAGGAGAACACATATGATTATGGAGTTACTATGAAGTTATTCCTAACCTCGTACTTTTGCACAAAACCTTATTATGGGGTGTTTGTGCTGATCAAATTTATATCGAATTGTCCTACAAATAATTGCTCGGATAGATAGACCTTTAGATGGTGGAAGAACCATACGGACGAGTGTGCCTTCATCTCGAGCTTGTGAAACTTATTTTTAAAAGTAGAATACATTGATTAATAACTGACTCGAAATTGACTGTTCCTGGATTTAGTATTTTTAAATAATTTCTATCCAGCAAAGCAGAGAAATCCACCATTCATTGAATCACTTAATTGAGAGGCACAATATGGTGACGCCTCATAACCTTAGCTGTTCAAAGTATTTTTCACAATTTATTATTCAATTTATTTTTAATTTTACCCGAGATGGTCTCGATCCTCGGTTGTTACGTTGGTGAAACCCAAAAACAACTGCTTCTGTGATCAGGTTACTGGAAAATTTCTTTGTAGATGAATGCCCTTCCATCTGGCACACTCGAAGTGATAAGTTTATATGATACATTTGAAGAAAAGGGGATGGAGAGGTGATTGTGGTTAATAGTAATCCACTTAACTAAAATGGAGGTTTTTAAAAATGGCCACGGGTAGGCTTTGTTTGTTTACAGGTGTGGGGCGTGTGACCAAAGCAGCAGCACCTGTAGCATTTGTGTGTGTAGTATGTGTATAGAGCGTAGTATGTGTATAGTATGAAGCGTAGTAATGAAATAATGAAAATAAGCGAATATAAAAATACTATCAGGTTTTATCACCGATTGTAAACTTGTACGTAATTAAAATTGCACATATGAAATCAAACTTGGTGTCATTAGAAAAAAAGTGTAAAGTTGGGGTTTTGAGGGGCCCTTCAGAAGTCGGGACCCAGGGCGCGCGCCCGGTGCGCCTGCCGTTAAATCCGCCTCTGTATAAGTTCCTTTCTTTTCTATAGTTTATAAACATGTAAGTTCCTTTCTCTTTTATTGTTTTATGAACGTCTAAGTTTCTTTCTTTTTTACTGTTTATAAAAGAGTAAGTTCATTATTTTCTGCAGTTTATAAACATGTAAGTTCCTTTCTTTTTTGCTGTTTATAAACGTGTAAGTTCCTTTCTCTTTTATTGTTTTATGAACGTCTAAGTTCCGTTCTTTTTTACTGTTTATAAAAGAGTGAGTTCATTATTTTCTGCAGTTTATAAACGTGTAACTCCATTCCTTTTCTGTAGGTTATAAACATGTAAGTTCCTTTCTTTTTTACTGTTTTATAAACATTTAAGTTCCTTTCTTTTTTACTGTTTTATAAACATTTAAGTTCCTTTCTTTTTTACTGTTTTGTAAACATCTCATATACTTTTTTTACTGTTTATAAAAGTGTAAGTTCGTTCTTTTCTGCAGTTTATAAACATGTAAGTTCCTTTCTTTTTTACTGTTTATAAACGCGTACGTTTTTTTTTTCTTTTTTAATGTTTATAAACGTGTAAGACCATTCCTTTTCTGCAGTTTATAAACATATAAGTTCCTTTCTTTTCTACAGTTTATGAACATGTAAGTTCCGTTCTTATCTACAGTTCATAAATAAACATATAAGTTCCTTTCTTTTTTACTGTTTATAAACGTGTACGTTCTTTTTTCTTTTTTACTGTTTATAAACATATAAGCTCCTTTATTTTTTACTGTTTTATAACCGTCTAAGTTCCTTTCTTTTTTACTGTTTTATAACCGTCTAAGTTCCTTTCTTTTTTACTGTTTATAAACGTGTAAGTTTCTTTCTTTTTTACTGTTTATAAACGTGTAAGTCCATTCCTTTTATGCAGTTTATCAACATATAAGTTCCTTTCTTTTTTACTGTTTTATAAACGTTCCTTTCTGTTTTATTGTTTTATAAACATCTAAGTTCCGTTCTTTTTTACTGTTTTATAAACGTGTAAGTTTCTTTATTTTTTACTGTTTATAAACGTGTAAGACCATTCCTTTCTGCAGTTTATAAACATAAGTTCACTTCTTTTCTACAGATTATAAACATATAAGTTCCTTTCTTTTTTACTGTTTTATAAACGTGTAAGTTGCTTTCTTTTTCACTGTTTTATGAACGTGTAAGTTCCTTTCTTTCCTATAGTTTATAAACATTTAAGTCCCTTTATTTTTTACTGTTTATAAACGTGTAAGTTCCTTTCTTTTTTACTGTTTACATTATGTAAGTCCCTTTTTTGCTGTTTATAAACGTGTAAGTTCCTGTCTTTTTTACAGTTTATAAACATGTACCTTTCTTTTTTTACAGTTTATAAACGTATAAGTATTTATAAACTAAAAAGTTCGTACGTTTTTTTTAAAGATTAATATTTAAACATATAAGTTTATAAACATAAGTTCACTTCTTTTCTACAGATTATAAACATATAAGTTCCTTTCTTTTTTACTGTTTTATAAACGTGTAAGTTGCTTTCTTTTTCACTGTTTTATGAACGTGTAAGTTTTATTCGTGGATGCATTTCGAAAGCACGAGCGACTGTGAATCAGTTGATGCCCAGCAAGTGTGAAGCGTAGTTCGAAAAATAGTGCAAGGTATCAAAAAGATTTCTGTTCCAATTACAGCATTCGAAGATGTTTACCATTTGAGTACCAGCTGGACATAAACTAGTTCTTCACTTCACCAATAGAAGATTTTTTCTATATATTACGTAGATGAAGAGAAAACAAAAGGTCAGACGATATAACCTGTCGACAACTTCATGACATACTAACTATCAAATACTTTCAAGACATATTTTCATAAATGTTTATACATCTTTCATAAAATTTCAAGAATTTTCCTAAATCAATAAGGTCATCTGGTTTGTATTCTTCATTTTCGTGTCTTTAAGCGTCTATCTTCGAAATTAGCAATTAAAAAAGTTACCGGTATCTTACGAGATTATGAGACACGTTCAAAAACATTTTTCGCCTCATGAGTTACACGCTGAGAAAACAGCGTGTAGTTGATGACATTGAGTGACCTTACAAAAGGAAAGTTAAGAGTCTTTCATCCCAGTAAGCGAATTTTCCCACAGGCAAAAACGATATTTGTCATTTTTTTCCGCCAGTGTTATGGTCGTCGTAGAAATGGGTGGTCTGTGAATAACTCCCAAGTTTGCCGAGGAGATTAATTGATTGCTGAGCATCTCTCCACCCTCCATAGCTAAAGCAATGGGACTAACGATTTCAAAATCGTTCACCAAATGCTAGAGTTGTGACATCGAATGTCATAATGCTATTGATATATGGTAGCTTTTCCAGCGGGAAGTTTTTATGGAGTTATTTGTAATACTTAAGATTCCGTCTCCCACCTCTCCTTTCTGGGAGCTGCCGATTATTGTTTTTTACCCGTGAAATTGTCTGTGGGAGGTTGTAAGTTACCACGAAATGTGTTGAGGTAAAAATAGCTGTTATTATAGCAAAGTATGGAAGGACAGGAAAAAGAAGTTTGATTTTTAGCAGATCTTTAAGGAGGTAAATTTAAAGGAATAGTCTTTTAATTGTACACAACCAGATTCAGTGGGCAATGAATACCCATCACAGAGGATTAGGGGTTTAACAAATTATAACAATTGGAAAATTTGTGGGTCAGGATATCAATTATGATAATGGAAAGTTGGGTGTAATCTTAAAAACAATGACTTTTAATCAGTGCAAGGCAACAAACATCTATCCAGTGCTTCAGCTATAGTTTACTGTAGATGTCTGAGATGAAAAATAATAATTACTGAATTTCTATTGGTCCGATTTTAATAAAATTTAGAATGGCTCGTCAAATCTTTTTAAAAGATCCTAATTATACAATTTCGTGAAAATTCGTCCATTGGGAGTCGTGTTATATGTCGTTGGATGGACGGATATGAAGAGGACAACAGGAGCATTATGCATATGCTAACGTCTAATGATGGATAAAAAGAAAAACTATTATATTAAGGTCACTTCAACTACCCACACAGAATACATTACCAGAGAATACACGGAATTTACAGACCCCATGTATATTGGAGTCTGTAAATTGCCAGTGTTCTCTGGTCGATTTGCCTGCTTTGCTGGACAAAAAATTCCAGTTCTTCGGGGTGGTGGGGGGGAAACCTTGCTATCTGCGCCTGAGACTGACTAACTCAGCCGTGGAGTGAAAAAAGCCCATAAAAATGCCTTGCGTCATTTACGGGATTCGAAACCGGGCCTTTTCCACCCGTTGTGGGGACGGTGACCATACAACTGTGCTACACGAGCGGTAATAAAGTAAAGTATAAATCATTAGAATTTTATTTACATTAAAATTATATACAGAAATTACAAAATATACACTTTATAAACATTTATTGTTTATCAAGCGCAAAAGCAAGCAGTCAGTATATGTTATTTTGGTTACTAGGGTGTCAATGTTGATGGAATTCAAAAGGGTAAGTAATAGTGGCTGGTCAGCTTCCCAGGTATTGTATAAATAGTATCACGATGTCATCGCATACACCAAAATGTCTTCTTTGTCATTAATGAAAGGTATAAATAAAAGTCTGGAGAAAACTCCTCCTTATGGCACTTCAGAAGTTATTTTTCTAATGTATACTAACTTTTGGTTCCTGAGATATGCAGTTTTATATGTGAATAGGGATTTTATGAAGACCAAGATATTTCTGTGAAGGTGGAAAAAATAATTCTACCAGCGTAAGAAGTGTTTTATGTCGATGAGATCCCAAAGGCTGCTTTCAAGGCAACATACACAACGATTAATTTTGCTTTATCATCGAAAGATGAGATTAGCTAATGGACAATGGCACTGTGGAGGCTATACAAAAGAAGAGGTTCTGTTAATACAGATGAAAAAAAACATAAAAATTCCTGCCCTCATTGGCGGGCATCTACTGCTCTCGAGGGTAGTTCTCTTCTACGTTAACGTCTATTTTTCTAGGCCCTTAAGAGTACGGGACATGCAGGCACCCACTGGAATTGCACTTCTTCCAGTGGGTGCGGAGTTCTGTCCAACTCATAGGGGCCAGACGATAGTATTGGCCTTCCCACCTGGTGGTTAGATTACACTTAGTTGTAGTCCACATTCCCGTGGTGCAGAATGACACTGGGCAGGCTTTCCAAGTGATCGCCTTCCTGGTAATTGAATGGCCAGAATAAACTAAAACACACAACTGCACAAACATAATGTTGTACACATACATTTCTGGTAGTTTTACAGAGTTCTATATCATCGCAAAGTACCTTGGCGGAGTTGAACAAACGTTTTGGAATCGTCGCACATAAATTCACAAAGGGGGTTTAAAAAGGTGACACAAGTAACTACAGACCTGTTAGTTTAACTTGTGTTCCGGGGAAAATAATGGAGTCACTGGTTAAAGAAGCATTGCAGGATCATCTAGACAAGACTGCAGTAATAGTTAAGACACAGCATGGGTTTGTTAAAGGGAGGTCTTGTCTGACCAATTTGATTGGATACTATGATGTGGTCACAGAGGAACTGTATGTCAAAAATAATTTTGATATCATATACTTGGATTTCAGGAAAGTTTTTGATACTGTTGCACATGGAAGGCTGCTGTACAAATTGGAGAGGTATGGCATTAAGAGTAAGTTGCTACATTGAATAATGGGATGGTTGAGTGGGAGACGACAGAGAGTGGTAATCAATGGACACTGCTCTTCATGGACAAATGTTATTAGTGGAGTTCCCCAGGGTTCGCTGTTGGGGCCATTGTTGTTTTGTATATTCATCAATGATATTGATGAAAGTATATCAGGATTAACGTCCAAGTTTGCGGATGATACAAAGGTTGGCAGGGTTGTTAATGACAGTAAAGACAGCATGCTACTGCAACCGGATCTAGACAAGTTGGGCAAATAGGCTGAGAAGTAGCAACTGAAGTTTCACATTGACAATTGCAAAGTACTGCGTATGGGTAGCGATAACCAAAGAGAAACGTACCAACTATGTGGTACTACACTCAGGGAAGTGGAAAGCGAGAAAGACCTGGGAGTAATTGTGCAGTCAAATATGAAGTTCGCTGAGCAGTGCAGACGGGCTACCAGGGCAGGTCATGGAGTCTTGTCAATAATATATATAGGAAATTTGCTAGTAGGGAGAGGGAGGTGATTATCCCGTTGTACAAGGCAATGGTCAGGTCACACCTAGAGTACTGTGTACAGGTCTGGAGGCCTCGTTTTAGGAAGAATGTAGAGTTCCTAGAACGAGTACTAAGAAGGGCAACAAGATTGGTGAGGGGGAACTAAGGGGTGCTGTTACCAAGAAAGGCTTAAATTCTGCAAATTGAAGCTCGTGGAAAGTAGGCACCTACGAGGTGATCCGATTGTGGTGTATAAGGCATTGAATGGGTTGAGCAAGCTGAATGCTTATGGGATTCTTCCCCTTGCCCAGATTAAATTGAGGAAACAGTTGTAGAATAGGTGTGCGGAAATTTGCCTTTAGACAGAAGGTGGTTGATCGGTGGAACAGACTTCCATCTTTTGTTGTGGAAGTTGATATCCTAAATAAATTTAAGGCCAAGCTTGACAGGCATTTGGAACGAATGGAGGGGTGAAATGGTTTTTTTTTTTTTTTTGGCTGATGCTGCATAAGCTTTCTTTCTTGAATCATATCCTCTACTAATGCTAATGCTAAGATACATATATTTTTAATTTTCCAGTAAAGTATTATTATAAGTAAAAAAGTACGTTCATTCATCATGGTGTCCAATTTCATCTTCAATTTCTGTTTGATTCACATCAGTGTAATTAATGATAAAACTGTTCTCTCATCCATCAAAAAATTGATAACTTTGATTTTTTTATGGAAAAAACCCACACCTAACGCGCAGTTCATGTTTCGTCTATAGCTTTGTACACCACTGGTAAATGTCCAAAGAATTTATAGCAGAGTTAATCGAACTGGACAGAGAAATTTCTTATGCATGGACACCAGAAAGAAATTTAAATCGAGTGATACATTAATTTATATAGAAATAAAATTTAAAGAAGTGGCATATCAAAAGAAAAATCAATAATAGATAATATATAATATAATGATAAATAATAGATAAAGAATATATAATAATAAAAATAAAATAAAATAAAATACAACACTAGAAGTTCGTGTTTGGTTTAAAAAGCTACTATGCTGGTTAGTTCAATAAACGTCGCATGTGGCGCCATCTACTAGTAATATACAACACTAATTTCTAAAAATGACGTCATATACTTTGTGGCATTTGATGTTATTTTTAAATAATGGTACAATATACTACGATTTAATATTAATTAAAATAAAATATTGTATTAATAAATATAAGTAATCAAGATATAATAAAATAGGTAAATATTTCGTTAAAGTGAAGGTAATTCAGAAGGTAATAAATCAGTTATAATAAAATAAATAAATAAATATAAATAGTTATTAAAAATAAACGATTATAAGAAGGTACTTCCCTCTTATATAGCATTTTTATTTTTCTCTTTTTCTTCGAACATGAATAAAGGAGAAAGCTTCAAAACACATGAGTATAACTGATGTCATCATGCCAGCATACAATATGTAAAAATCAAAATGAACATCACTTAAAGTTAACGCATTTAAGGTACTATGAATAGACACAGACATTAGCCTCTTCCTGCGTAATATAAAATTGCGATTATCCCGCCACCTGTTGACAATTCCACTTTCATCAAGGCGTTTAATTCTGTAATAAATAAATAAATAAATCAGATATAAGAAAAATATATGTAAAAAAGCAAAATAAATGCTAATTTTTATTATTATTTTTTTATTTTTGGTATACTAGGAATTAAAGATTCAGCTCACTTACATTCCACTTATTGGGTCTTTCAAGATGCTTCCCTTTTGCAATGCGACAGCTGTCTGCATGTTGCGTATTTTTTCCTTTGAAATAAGAAACATCTCCGGGTTGCTCTCATACAAAATTCCTGTGCTCACTGGGTCTATTGTAACCATACAGTATTTCTCTGAGAGAACTCGAGCTATTCCTGCTCCATTCGATGAAACAAAGTTGTTTTCGTTGCTGTCAATAAACTCACCAATCGTCTTTAATGATTCAAGTTGAGAAGCCTGGTGAGAAGTAAAAACAGATATGACAAACGAAGCTTAAAAATAAACACGTAGGTAATAAAACACTGAAATAAGCAAATACGTTAATAAAAAATTAAATATATCAGTTAAATTAATACAAAAAAGGAATAATTCAACCATAAATACTATATTCTACAAAAACATTGAACACAACATCGACGAACGCCTCCACAAAAGGGCACAATGCATTCAGTATCCATTGTTTCGTGATGTGGTTCTAGGGACGGGCATAATCGATTATTTCGATTATATTCATATCATTCGAATATGACAAATCATTCGATTATTTCGATTACACCAATATCATTCGAGATTCATTCGTTTAAACTTATATCATTAGAATGGTCCTAAACTATCCTTAGAATAAACAGAAGACTACATTTCACATCGGTAACTCTAGATTAAAGATGTCCAGGAACTCCTTCTACAAAAGAACATTAGCACGCATGAACAAGTTTGATCTGGATATGGCTGTGAAGAGGAAAGGTTTCAGAGAACTATTTGGAGTAGATTGAATGGCTGACAGATGAAGTTCTGGGTTAAATATGTCCTCATTAATTCGTGTGTGTGTGTGTGTGTGTGTGTGTGTGTGTGTGTGTGTGTGTGTGTGTGATGATGTCTCCTGCAGCTACCTGCTCTCTGTGATTTTCTTCATGGCACTGGACTTGATGTCATGAATACTTTTTTTTTATTTCCTCGAATTGGACTTTTCCCGTTTTCATTATATAAAGTGTGTTATTTTACTAATTATTTTTATGTTTTGTACAATCTTTGTTCTGTTATCTGTTTTTTTCTGCTCTATTATACAATTTAACTGGGCGTGTGCCTGTTGTGTATATTATATGTTAAAATAAATAAATAAATCCATTCAATTATACTCATATCATTAGAATGGTTCATTCAATTATATTCATGTTATTGGAATGATTCATTCGATTATAATCATATCATTATAATGACTTATTCCATTAGAAAATTATAATGGAATAATCGAATCAAATAATTGAAATATAAAAATCGAATGATCAGTAGTTGGTAACTACCCATGCGACCATTTCGATTACGAATCATTCGATTATGGAAATCGCTCAATTAAGTCCATCACCATTTGCTCCTCCACACTTACATTCATCTGCCGAATGCTTGTACTGTGCAATAGGATTAGTCGGCTAGGATTAGTTAGCCACAAGAAACACTCTGCACAAAAGTAAGATACCATCATTAACTGAAATGATGTCTGCCACGTGGCTGGTTGATCAATAGTTTCTGTACTTATAAATATATTTACCATCGCTCATTGCACTAGTTATGTAAGTATACAATGTATTGTCGTGTGACCAAAGAAAGGACCGAAACACCATGCCAATGCAGATTGGGAGGGGAAAAGCTCGACGTTATACGTTTAAGTCCATGCACTTCGTTTGTCTACTTACTTTCAAACCTGCAGTGGCAGCTGAACCTTTAACCGATCCACATATTATTCTCTTCTCTTCCAAAGCTTTCTGTAAGGCTTCTAGAGTGTCAATTGGTGGTTCATAAGCTGGGACCATCATCAGAGATGTAACTAGGCTGCTATAACTCGACACGATCACCACGACTGCAAAAAGCCATACTCCAACAGCCAACCGAGAGCATGTCGATGGAAATAGTCTTGTCCGTCCACCTGTCATTATAAAATCATCAAAACATGAATGAAGAAATCATTATTCTTAGTTAATTTCAGTGAAAAGAAAAGGAAACTGAAACATAAAGAATAATAGACAAAATAGTAGCGAAATTAAAAATGTCTGCAAGACCTTTTTAAAGTGAATAAAAAATCCATTACCTTTCATAAGGAGAAGCCCAAACAAAAACCAATAGAAATCAATGACACGAGAGATGCGACTTCCGGTCATCTGAGCCTCCTTTTGTCTAATCTTTTGCAGAATTTTTCCACTACATAAGAAGCTGATAGCAATCGCTATCCACACCTGAAAAGGTAGTTTTTAAAATGTGATGAAAATTTTTGGGGCTCGTTGAACAAAAACGAACCTTTTCAATATTAAAAGGATACATGTATGGTCTTTACAAAATAACAGGCCTCTTCATCCCCACAAATCGGGATGTCACTTACCCACATACTAAACGGTCCAGCAAATACAGAATAGTTAGACATTCGGTCAGGTATCTTTGTTACAAATACGACATCCAGAATGCTGTAAGGAACTGAAAAATCAATGACTTCCATCCTTTGTGAGGTTATAGCAACCATTGGTGTAAAGTGAATCTCCTGAAATAAAAATATCGGTAATATTTGAAAAAAATTGGTTCTTAACTTTTTAAGGCCTAATCTAAGTTATATGCAAATAGCACTAGCAATAGTCCAATAACTCTTTCAAATAATACCTTTTTCAGAAGTAGTCCAATCACTCCCACCCAAGTACCGTTTTTCAGTTTCTTTCCATGTGCTGCTTTTCCTGGAACAAATTGTGCTCTAGAAAATTTCAATAAAGATAATTGGCATGCGATTAAAGTAGCGAATGTCACTCTGAAATGAACTTTTCCACTTTAGATATCATTTGAAGTATCATATTAAATCTGGAGATATCATATTAAATCCATCTCTTCATTAACAGTCGCTTTCTAACGCGCACAAATAAATATTTCATTCCACACAGCTAAGGTTTTTTTCCTTCATTACAACTATAGCTGGGAATAAAACAACGGGTGGCTCCAGGTCACTCACTAGGCCTCTTCCACAGCGTTAGCATAGAACTGGAAGCGAAGTCAGTGACTTTGAGTTACCCGTTGTATTTTTTCCCTTTTAAATTGACAACAATTTAATTTAGGTTCTATTTACATTTTGAACACTAACACTACCTTTTAGTCATTATAAATGTTTACAGATGTAAATAAGTCCAGTTGTTACTCTGAAGCTACCATAGACCATCTGTCGGCAGCTGGTGCCTTGGAAAAACAATGCAATCGGCTCTTCACTGTCCCAAAATCTAAGGGCAAATGTATTCTGAGGTATTATTTTGGAACCTTAGGCGAACACCTAGTTAGCGTATATGGACTGCAAGACCCCATTCATGCTTGATATTGATCAAACATGTTTCTCATAACTGCTCATACACTTGGTATATCTCGCTAAAATCCGGCTCACCTTCAAGTCCCCGTGGGTGTCAGATTTTAAAGAGTTACTGTAGCAAGCTGTCAATTCACATTAACTGTTCGTTAAGAAAAACATTCTGAGCGGACAATTTATTGAATACAGTTCCATAATACCGATTACCTCCATTTTATAGTCCAGAAAACTGTATACCAACTGTTCTACCAATAAATACAGAATCCCTAGGTATCTGCCCACCCGCTTTTTATACTAGAAAAAGAGTAGTGTACCTAATATAGTGGTCACTCAGTGTAATTATAATTCTTACAAATACATTTTCTCAAAGATTAAGTTTTTACCGGTAGAAGGTGATAAACGATCACCCACCGGCATTCTTACCTGAGATCTAGTTTTTCTGTAATAGCTGTTATTAAACTGGTGGTTGAGTCCTCTCCAAAAATATAAGTGTTTGATGGAGACATCTGCGAAAAGAAAACAAATGTAGAACGCTACGTAACAAAATAATAAATAAATAAACAAAATAAAATTCAGGTACCAAAAACTGACACAGTTATGTTTAGTTTTCAAATTTTTAGTTGAAGAGAATGTATGGCCCATGCCGGTCAAATATTGTAATACAATATTAACTTGTTTCAATGCTTGAGAACTTTACATACCATCAGCTGGACATCTTTTTTTTTTTTATATATTTGAACACTTTTGAGAAGTTTGGCAATGACAGTTGACAGCCAGAACAAGATGGACATCCTAGCAGGATTGTTTAATGGCATCTTGGTTGCTGAGTTGATTTTTCTGGGTCTCTTCCTTCTGTTATTACTGCATTATAACCATTGAATTTTTAAGCAATTAATAGAATTACTTAAACTTTTTCTAGCAGGTTGTTTGCACTGCAGAAAGAATTTGATGTCAGTCTGTACAATTACCCCTAGATCTTTTTCATACTTTACTACTTTGGGTTTGGTACTAACATCCAGGTGGTATGTTATTCTGGGACTAACATACCACCTGGTATGTTAGTACCAAACCCAAAATCGTCTCCAGAGAACACACGCAATTTACAGACTTAACACATACGGCGCAATATGGTTAAGTCCATTGTTTTTCCTGGTAGAGAGGTTAAACTTACAGATCTGCAGTTACCCAATTCACCCTTTGAACCGATCTTGTAAATAGGAGATACATTTGCACTCTCCAATCCACTGGTGCCTTCAATTAAAATTAGTCCATTCTGTTAGTGTTCTACAAAAGGAACTTTTTAAACTGCACGAACACTGTTTCATCCAAATTAGCTTCTCTGATGTCCCTTTTTTTGTGTTCAAAAGTTACAGACTGTACTAGCATCGTATACAGGATCTAATTATAATTTGCATTTAGGGTTGCCAAAAGAAAAACAAAATATTGTTACCGCATAGCAGTTTACTTCCTCCTTCACCCTTGTCATTCACCAACATGCAAATTTGCAGAAAATGGTTGCACATCGACGGTTTCTGCTAGGTGTCGTTGTTGTGTGAACTGTCTATATAAACTACAGCCCAGAGAAAGGGAGTTATCGTTCTCGCAGAGTCAAGATGAAGTCGTTTGGAGTGCGGAATTCTTTTACTGTTATTTTGTTGTTGGTCGCTTGCGGTGAGTATTGTGGATTAGTATTATTAAAACTAGATATTTGTAAGAAAGTGAAATTTATATGGAGGTTTTTGTCCGGAAGGAACATACCTTCTTTAGTCAGTTTTTCGAATATCTGATTCAGTTCATTTAGCCGTTGATAATGGCAGCATGATTGGAACAATACTGAGCAAGTCATGCAGCCAGTAATCAAAGAAAGAAAGGTAACGAGTATATGGATTTTAGAACTTAAATTTATCTTTCTTTGGATTTCCTGGGAAAGAACCAACGAAGGCAAATTCTGTCCTGACAGAATATCAAAGTTATGTTTCTACCTTAATCACTCTCAGGATTAGTCTTTCCATAATTTCTAACAAATTAAGACTTTCTCCTTTGTGAGGGGACACTATCACGCTACTTAACGCGATTAGTATCTTCCAGTAAGGTTTTAGATTTAATAATTCCTTGTACTTTAAGATTAACCCGTTTAAAGCAATCCATTTTTGCAGCAACAAATGCTACCGTAATTCTTGTTAACTTTTTATATCCAGAATAGCTTTTTTCTAAGGAAAGCTTAAGCAATTATGGAAGTTATAATTGCTTTAATTCTTTTTCTGCCCACTATCTCGAACTCTGAACATGTTTGTTCAAGTGGCAGATCTCAAGAGAATTCTAGTATCTTACAAACCAAATTGCTTTGGCCTTCTGTTGCCAGTATGGTATCTGACATTGCGTTCACTTTTAAATCTAGGCGAGATGATCTGTGTACTCTTCCCCACTATTCTCCATCTTGTTATTCTCTATTTTATATAGAGTACTATGATTTGGCAAACGCTTGTTCGTCGCTTAACGCAAGGCGAGCAAAAGCGTTCTACTCTATTTCCACATCTCATCTTGGATGCCATGTCTACACTGCAGTACAGCTTTGGTTTCGCTGCGTGAGTCTCGTAGCGACTGCCAAACTCCCCTCGAGCATCTGGGTGAGAAGTGACCTTAATTGACTTGATTTATCGTCGATTGGTTTCGTATTTAAATCGTAAATGTCTGAATTAAGATAAACTTCTCTCAGACACCACAGAAGCCTCTTTCTTAAATTGAAAGAACGAGTGAAGTTGGCATAATTGCAATCTTCATATCACCAAGTTTATGGAATAAAATTGCATTTACTTTTGTAGTATCATGACAGTGGAAATCATCGCACTAACTGGAATACTTGTAGTTTTTACATCACTAACTACGCACTTGGCAATCCTAGCATTCTCATAAAGCTATACTGATCAGTCAGAACTAATCAAATTCTTTTATTCGTATCTCAGTATTAACCTAAAGCTTCAGGTCACACTGCCTGGGCCAGCAGTACCTGTATTTTTCCTCGAGGTGAAAAACGCCCACCGATCACTCTACAAGCATTATTAAAATTTATCCCCGCACGCAATACCGATGTAAATCGTATTCCATTATCTCCAAGCAACTTAACTATCCCGCTTTCAGAACTTTAGAAGAATTAGCGATCTAAAATCGCTACGAATTTAGATGTATACGGGCACCTCATTCCTTATATCTGGAATACTGTCAAGACTTCAGTCTTCAAGTACCCTTGAAGACTTGGTCTTCAAAATATAACCGAAGTAGCTTACTTTTGCTAACTCGTGTTGTCATTAGTAGTGACAATTGATGCAAGCTTAGAGCATCAGCCAAAAAACTCCTCCCTCCAAAACAGTTGATTCTTGAATTAAGCCATAAACTTCCACACTATTCCAACAATCTGCTGGCTAAAGGCGAACTTCTGCACATCTATTCTTCAACCGTCTTAAAAGTCGAATTTTTGCTCCCTCGTGTGTAGTTTGAAGAATCCCAAGCGGAGATGGGAGAAATCCCAGGTGCCGTCTGACACGCTCATACCTTATGAGCTTGCTCAATCAGATCACCTTGCAGGGTGCATACTAGTCCTGCTTGGTAATAGTTCCCTTCGGAAATCTTGCCTTTAGCTGTGCTCGTTCCAGCAGACCTACCTCTTCCTAAAATGAGGCCTCCAAACAACGTGGCCTGACCATGGCCATTATACGATGGATAATGACCTTTTTCTGCTAGAAATTCCTAGAACACTGAGTTGTCCTGTCTGAATTGCTAGTAACATATCCAACTACACAATTACGCAACCCTAGGTTTTTCATTTTCCACCACTCAGTTGGTACGTTACTCTTGAGTTACTGCTACCCATATGCAGTGCTTTCAATATTGAACTTCAATTGCAACTTATCTCATCTTCCTAACTTTACTAGATCCTGTGACACTGTCATTAACCAAGCTTTGTATCATCTGCAGACTTTGGCATTAAGCTTCATCCCTCGATTTATATTATTGATAAATATAAACTACGGGCCGAACACTGGAGGATTCCACTAATAACATTAGGGCACTGTCCATCGATTACCAGTCTTCTCCCACTCAACCATTCCTTCATCCATGCAGCAACTTGCCGTTAATGCCACACTGCTCCAATTTGTGTGAAACGGTAAAATTTTCCTGAAATTCAAATAAATTTTTTGCATAGTAGTATCCAACTAAATTGATCAGACAAGATTTTTCCCTTAAACCATGCTGTCTGAAGCAAATTGCAGCCTTTCACACTAATTTGAGTCAAGCGACTCGGAAAATGAGTTGTTCAAATTTTTTTCAATTAATGATCATTAATCACTGACTAAGCTTTCTATAGCTTAATACGAACATTGAATTTAATTCTGTAAAGCTAGTTTTCTTTTAGTTAAACTAAACGTGGTTTTCTTTTTCAGCGCCATCGGCCGAAGCAAGACGTTCTGGTAGAAATGAAGACAAATGCCCTCAACCAGAAGGATTGTTTGCAAACCCAACTAACTGCAGGAAATTCTACATCTGTCATAACAGTAACCCATATGACTCCATCTGTCCAATGCCTCTGTACTTCGATGCCATAAAGAAACACTGTACCTACAAGACACCAGATCTAGTTTGTGGACCAGTAGAACTCCCTCCTATAACTACAACAGAAGATCCTCTGCAAGCAACAGTATGTAATCCAGAAACTTGCAATTTACCCGATTGTTACTGCAGTAAAGATGGAACACAGATTCCTGGATCCCTCCTAGCGAAGGATACCCCTCAAATGATTCTTATGAGCTTCGGAGGAGCTGTCAACATCCTTAACATCGAAACCTACACTTCCATATTAAACAGCAGCCGATTAAATCCTAACAAGTGTCCAATCCGGGCAACTTTCTTTATACCCCATCAATACACTAGTTATGTTCAGGTCCACCATCTACATGCTGCTGGCCACGAAATAGGCATGTTATCAATCAGTCAACGAGAACCAGAAGGATGGTGGAAAGATGCATCGTCAAGCGACTGGAGTGAAGAGGTAATCGGAATGAAAGAAATAATCCACACCTTTGCCAATATCTCTCGCGAAGATCTTCTCGGTATGCGAGCACCGTACTTGAGTCCCGGTGGTAACGACATGATGCAAATGGCTTACGATTATATCCTAGATTACGACTCCTCCATAGCTATTTCTCCTTCCCGTCAACCAATCTGGCCATACACCTTGAACCACAGAATTCCTCACAAGTGTCTGCGTAAGTGCCCAACCCACTCTTTCCCTGGAGTCTGGGAAATTCCACTCAACTCCTTATATGAAGAAAGTAGTCCTGGCAGCTCCTGTGTCTTGGCTGACCAATGTGTCCTTCCAAGCGACGAAGACGTAGTTTTCGACTTCCTCATGGAAAACTTTATCCGTCATTACACCACCAATCGTGCACCATTGGCTCTAAACTTCCACGTGACTTGGGTTAATGACGAAGCCAAAGTTAACGCCTTGGAAAGCTTCATCGATCACATTCTCTTAAACTATCCTGACGCGTGGTTTGTAACGATGCAGCAGGCTCTTCAGTGGATAAAATATCCAACAGAAAATGTCAACATGACAAGCTTTACTCCCTGGGATTGCCAGATACACGAAGCAGCTTGCTACCAGAAAATGTGCATCCTGGATATGGCGGAAGAAGACGAAACTTACTACATGGAAGTGTGCGGTAGATGTCCTCCCAGGTATCCATGGGTTGGAAACTTTCTCGGCCAGGTTCAATTTGATATAGAAGAGGTAACTGTGCAAACTGACCTCGGGAACGAAGCTTAATAACAAATTTGTCTAAACTCGTTTCAATATTATCTAAAATGTTTCTTGTTTTTATACATATGTTTACAACTTCGCATCCTAAAATATACACTAAGTGTTATTTCTGTTATTAAATTTACCTAATAAAAGTTAAACTTGTTACAAGAATTGGGTACTTTTTTATTCTAATATCTTAAGTGTACTAAACTATTTAGTCAGACTTGAATATATCATTATTTATTCAAGTGTCCACAACATGAATGTTTCCAGCAACCACTTGCTCTCCAATTAATCAGATTTTTGAGTCGCTGGAGCCATAAAACTTCTTTGAGCCTCATCAAAGAGTAAGGATTCGATCAGCATTTAATTACTCAAATTAATCCTTAATAAGCACCTCTATTTCCAGAATAGTCACACTTGCTGGTCCTTTTTGAACTCAAAACGATATATCCACACTTCTGTTTTGTTGATTCTTTTCTGTATCATAGCCTGAAATATCAGATACAGTTCCTTAAAAAGAATAGTGTTTTATTCTTTTAAGGTAGATAGCGCTACACGAGAACGTTATTATTAGCTACGTGGTGCAAGGAAGCCTGAGGCTTATGCTGCACCAACCAAAAAAATTTTCTAAATTACCCCGAGAGAGAAGTAGAGGGGAATCGCCAAGAAAAAGGATGATATCCAGCTCAGGACCCAAGCCCATACCACAAGATGTGAGCCTGGCCCGTTCTCTAAATAAAACTATTCGAAAATTTTTATTTTCCCATATTTCTGCACACGTAGGAAGAAATATCTTCAATTTGAGACCAAATCGGTTAGGCCTATCGTTCACGCTGACTGCCGAAAGAAAACGGCTTGGGAAGGGACCTCCGCGTCAGTATCAAATGTGAAGCTTAGAGCTTCACATTACAAGGTGCCTCCACATAGCTTGTGTGACTTATGCATAAATCCGGCCCTAAGTGGATGGTATACGCCATATACCTTGTGGATTTTTTAAGTGAATAGTGTACCTCTGGTTTTTGAAGGACTTGAAAAAATATTTAGTGAAGATTAAAAAATAAACAATTTTATTCTTAGGCAATTCTTATAGTTTTAATATATGTACACTGAGTGGACAGAAATCATGGGATACCTAGATAGCAACAGGTACGCCATCTTTCGCTTGGATAAGGACAGTCACACAGCGAGCCATTCAGTTCACGAAAGCGTTCTACAGGTATTTCCATGCTTGCTGCACCGCTATCCATAATTCTGTCGCATTCCTGGGTGGAGGATCCAAAGCTCGAATGGATATTTCCACAGCATCCCAAAGATTCTCCTCAAGGCTCTTATCCGTTGAACAGGGAGGCCAATTCATGGTGGAAAAATCTGCGGAATGCTCTTTGAACCATGTTCTAGTCACCACAGCTCCGTGGGGAGGCACATTTTCCTGCTTGGAAGAGTTCATTGCCCGGTGGGTGCACAATGACCATGAAGGGATGTAGATGGTCTGCAAGGATGGACACGTTCAGAGATGCATCTAGATGTACCAGAGGTCCCAACATGTGCCAGTTGAACTCGCCCCAGACAATTATCGACCATGCAGCTGCCTGAGCAGTTCCTTGTTGCCATGAGGGATGCATAGCTTCATGCAGTTACGCAAAATAACTGGTAACAGGACTCATCGGATCAAGGGACCCGTCTCCATTCATCCAAGGTCCAGTGCCGATCTTTTGCCCAGTTGTGGCATAGTCCTATGTCGTGGTGTTAGCAGTTGGGCTCTGGTGGTCCCATAATCTATTGCAGCTAATGATGGGCTTGGTGGAGAGGATTCTGGCACCTCCCTCGTTGAAGTTGGCGGTGATTTGTGACACTGTCGCTCTCCGGTTGGCTAAAACAATGCGAGACGGCCACGTTCACCCACCACTTTTCTCTGTCCACGATGAGATGTTAGTCCGGAAATAGTATTCCCGATACTATCGAACGCAATAGTGATCCATGCGTCGGGCACCCACTGTCATCCCTCTTTCAGAGTCGGTTAACTCAAGG
Organism: Mastigoproctus giganteus; assembly: GCF_048544385.1. Lineage (NCBI taxonomy): Eukaryota > Metazoa > Arthropoda > Arachnida > Uropygi > Thelyphonidae > Mastigoproctus > Mastigoproctus giganteus. The sequence continues at coordinate 222,228,897 of NC_143582.1, read as the reverse complement.
CGTTTATCCATACTGACATCTAATTACCGTCTACGTGAATGCAGATGAAGTGTACTTATATATCTGCACGCAGTGGGTTCGACCACTAGCGAGAGGGGTAATAGTGTCGCGTTGCCCAGGAACCAGATACCCATGAATTCTGTCCTTTCAGTGTGTATATGTAAGTAAATATGTACGAGAGAGCGCCTTCGCCTATGACCGCCCGTCTTCAAGTTGCCCAACGGCCTTCCATCTCAAAGAATCATCTAAACTGAGATGACTTGTCATCCTGAATACGGGAGATGTAGCTATCCCACTGAGCAATCCAAAAAACGGGAATGGAGGTGTGGTCGCAACTCGTGTTTTTATAGGCATCAATTCAAACGTTCAATGTCTGAGGGCCCCGGGGGTTCCCGATCTCCATTGTGTACTCTGTGTGTCACAGTACTCTGTGAAGGCCAGAGGTTTTCCAAAAGTGTGTTGTGTAGTGTCATGTTATGTTGTTCCTCTGACCTTTAGCAGTTGGGATCCCCCGTTGTTTCCACTTACCCAGAGAAGAAAGGTCTGGCGTAGAGGGATCGCATAAGTTCTCTGGCAAGCCCTGCCACCCACCTAATTTCCGAAGGTTTCAGTGGACAGAGCCTAAAAAAACACCGTGCGATAAGTCAAAAAGTGGGGTAAAAGACTGAAGGGGGAGGATAGAAATATGGGGATGATAGGGAAGACAACCCCAGAACTCAGTGTAGGGAAAGTTCTACCAGGTGGGGATAGGAAAGGGGAAGAAATAGCTACCATGCAAAGTTGCATGGTCTTGATCGTCTGGTGGTGTGCAGGCAGGCTGCAAGTTCAACTTTGTTGGTGAGTACAGTCCAATTTAGTATGGTCGATTTCGGTGTTGTCACTCTTGGGACAGGGTTCTGTTCAGGATTGACTTCACGTTCTCGTGTTTTCAGTCACTTGTCAGGTTTGATCACGTAGTGTTTTGTGTCGAGTCAGATTTCGTTGATTTAGTCCAGTGTGTTGACATGTCTAATCTTGGGATGTTGCTCACTTCAATTTTAATTTAGATTCATATGTTAATAATTTGCATAATTTCCGGCTCTGTAACGTTGCTAGATCGATTTCATTGGATACTCGGAATCCGCATGCCAGGATGTCTATAATTATCAAATATTCGCCTTCTACAATAAAATATTCATGAAAAACATTTTGTTCTGTTAATTTTGTCGAGCAGTGTATTTCGATACCTGCATTGCAATAGTACCCAGCGTTCAACATCGCTTAAAAATGTGAGTATAGTTTCTACTGATATCGGTGGACAGCAGTGGTACACAAAGAAATTTCGTTTGGGTGGGGATTGGGATTCGTAAACACGTCACAATTCAATTATATAATATGAAACAATACGTTTGATGAGAAGGGGTGCTTTATCCCCCAACTTGGGGCGCATACCTATGAGCGAAAATCGTTTCGAATGTCTTACTAAGAATGTTCTATGGATTTCGCATTCGAAATAACATGCACTTCTCTGACAACACTGACTCATGAAAAATCGCATAGATCTCTCAATAAATCAAGAAACTTTACCAGAAAAATAAATTAATAAAATAATTATTTAAAAAAAAAAAATTGCGACCACATCATTTCATTCTCGTTTGTTGGCTTGGTCAGTGGGACAGCGACATCTCTGGTACTCAGGATGGCAAGTCATCATCGTTTAGATGGATTATTTCATGTGGCATCATCGTTTAGATGGATTATTTCATGTGGCAAGCCATTGGACGACTTGTAACAGGGCAGACCAGGCGGAGACGGCACGTTGGCTTCATGTGTCACGCAATGTCATCTCGGCAATATGGACGCGGTATCAAGAGACAGGAACCATTACAAAAAGAGCTGGCCATAGTCGCCCAAGAGCTACGTCAACAAGAAGAGACTGCTATCTGGCTTTAACAGCAAGACGAAACCCTTCGATGTCCTCTCATCAACTGTCTCTCCTAAGGTCTGCGCTGGTGGAAGAATAAGATTTGTAGCCACAGATTCTTATAGACACCTTTATATCGAGCATGGTTTTATCCGCTGTCAGGCCTGTTTAACCGTTGGAGGGGATCAAAGATCTTATTGATATCACATGACCATATTTTGGAAATCTTCTATCAACTTGTATAATGTGACCTTTTTGGTTATTCTTATACAACCCTTATAAATGCCCCTAATACCTGTCCGAAGTTTTTCAGTCTTCTCATTTCATCTTTATTCTATGGTACACTACCATACCAAATTTTGTTCGGCTTCATCGCAAGCTGCAAGATTTACTTAGATGTTTATCTCAAGAAGATTGGTCTTCTTATTTACTTAGATGTTTATCACAAGATCTCCTTCGTCAAGTGAAACTGTAGTAACTAAAATGAAGTTATGTTGGCAGAAGATTAGGTTGGACATTCATGGGAATATATTACTAATTGTACGTTAAATTTACTTTAAAATCTTCCTTTTTTTAGGAAGTCTGTTGGTTACGTTTGAGGATCCTGTATTACATTGAATATAATCTCTTATTTGTGGATGGGGGAGTCAAGGCTTTGGCGAGTTTCTCCCCTAGCTTGACAGTATGAGTCCTTGCTACTGGATCTGGCCCAACTTCTGTGGTGGTAGACGAGTACCCCGAGGCAGCAGTCCAGCAGTCTTACTTCCCAAAACTGCCTTTCGGTAGTAGGAGACCAGCACAACGATACAACATTGTTGCAGAAACATGACATAATTCACACGACTGCCCTTTTTTACATGGTTTGTACATAGATAGATAAACACATAGATACATTACCTTCTGTAGAGGCCCTGGTTCGAATCCCGTCAACACTTTTATAAGCTTTTTTCACTCTGTGACCTGGTTAGTCGGTCTCAGGCGTTGATAGCAAAGATTTTTCTCCCGGAAACTCTGGTTTTTCGTCCAGAAAACAGAATATACTGTATTCACAGAGAATATATACAGAGCAAAATGGCTTTAGTCACTGACGCTCCTAAATCCCAACAACAACATCTAAAGGAACTCATTAAAACTCAGCTAAAATTGCAACCACATATTCGCGATTGTTCTCACAATTGGCCATTGTGAGAATAATTATTTTCCAAATTCTAAATGTTTAATCATTTCAAGATTTTCTCACCAGGTGTCTAACAAACTATCTCTTTTATGCAATAAATCAGTGGTAGGATAAAACTATTTTGAAAGGAAATACTTACGTAAGAAGATAGAATTTTCACACGTTGTCCTTTGTGTCGAATGTTATTCTTTCTAACCATCAAGAGAAGTGACTTTTTAGATTTCTTCTGCTGAGGATTCCATTGTCCTCGCAGATCCACAAAAACAGAGTTGTCCACATTGCGACTCAATGCATAAATTGAAACAGTCGCCTTCAGGCAATTCTATAAAGGTTAAATGAACATAGAAATGATTTTATAAATTTAAAAAGTATATAATATGTAAATTACAATTCGTAATTTGCATATTCAAGGTGTCCACAGTGTCTTGACCCCTTTATAAAGCATTCTTTATTGGTCTAGTGCAATACAATTATGTGTTCATATAGCAGCGAGTTGTGGAACTAAATCAGAATGGTAATTATCATTAAGTTCGATAAGAAAACATTACAGACACCCTTCAGATTTCTTTACAAAGTGATCAGAAGAGACAGAATGTTGAAGTTGGTACTTACAAATGCGATTACGAATATTTCATCAACTCCAGGTGGAATTTTCATCTGTCCAAGTTCAATTGACAAATTCTTTGTTGCTTCAATAAAAATAATCCAGTTTTTCATAACATGTTGCTTCAAGTTGTTTGCCTAACGAGGGAATTTTTCATAAATAATTAAAAAAATTCCATTATCTATAGCAGTGGTAGTATATCAATGGAGTAAAGAAATAATTTCAAGTACATTGATTTATTCTAAGCAGAAACAGATGAGGGCAATAAATTTTAAAAACATCAGAGCCGTGTATTTAATGCCCAACCATTAATATCTGAACATCCGCATATCTACAAATAAATTTTATCTACACTGTGATGCGCTGAATCCTTTAATCTTTACAGCAGCCTCTAGTCTCTGTGGAAGATCCTCCACCATTTTTCTAAATCTCCTCCGGTATTTTCCGCCATTCGGCCTTCAAACCTGCAACCCATTGAGCTCTGATTTTTGGGCAGTTTGTCCTCACCTGCACCCGAAGATTCAATTCATCCTATAGATTTTCTTTAGGATTGACGTCACGGATCTCTGCTCCCCAATCGAGGGAGACACCTTTTTGCATCCGGGCGCCACAAGTACCGTTGCACGGCCCTGAGTATGGGACGTAGTAAAGATATCAGGGAGTTTCAAATTGGTCTCCAGATTCACCCAATTCAATTGAACACGTGTGAGATGTTTTGGAAGGAAAGTGAAGCGTACGGACACCAATCGTCATCTGTTTCGAAAGCCTTGCAGGTAGCGTGGCTGCGAATCCCTATGGAAGTCTTCAGACATCTAGTGGAGTCAATGCCTAACGAATAACAACTGTTATCCTTGCGAATGGTAGCCCAACACGATATTAGACAGGTACCCATAATTCAGAGATCCCTGAGTGTATTCTGTTGTCTCTTCGAAGGTCTACGAGTATATTTATAGTTCTGTCTGATATGAGGTAGGAAGTGACCAATTATCTACTAATGGATGTCCAGATATTAATTATAGGACAACATTAGACTTAGAACTGATCTTGAAAGTGGAATACATGTTGGTTAATGACTCCAATATCTGCTATTTTGAGGGAGGACAGGGAGTTAAATCTTTGACTACCAATACCTTAAGCATTTATTTAAACATCCACCGGACAGTACACATATAGAAAGATACACTAACTTACAAAAAGTATCCGGAAACACACACTTCTGGTTCATATTGACGTCGCTGTCCCTCACTTCAACAGCATGTCGCCTGCCCTTTGGTCGCTGTGACCACTACACACTCCTGGAAAAGTTTTCCGTCAAAGAACAAACAGACTGCAGCAGGCAGGGCCCTCTGTTCCTCCTGCTGAGTTCCACAGGGCTCAAGTCGGAAATCAGTACCAACTGTTCCAACTAGTACATTCATGAATCATTCTCAAACATTAGTGGTGGTGTGGAATGGAACGTTATCCTGATCAAGCAAACACGGATTTGTACCTGAACTGCACATCGCAGGAAGCATTGAATTGTCATTGCTTTATGGACCAATTCGCTCCATGTGAAGAGCGCTAATTGCAGTTGGTGATATTTGGCTTAAGCGCACCCACTTTCCCATGAAAACCAAGTGTGTGGAGCTCCGTACGCAGTATGTTAATACAGATCCGAAACTCTGTCAACGAGATTGCTGTATACTCCTTCCGGTCACATGGAACGAGCTTCTAAGGTCTTTCTACGCATTACTAGATGTTGATGGTGCCATCACCCTTATATTTCATGAAAAAATCACCCACGGTCGACCTTGAATGAGACCAACTAACTCAGCCACGTTGTGAAAAAGAGGCCATAAAATTTCTTCACGTCATCGACTGGATTCGAACTTAGGTCTTTTCTACCCGATATGGGGAGGCCGGCAATTCTACCAACTTCGCTACCCACGAGGGCCCACACAAGTAGTTCTTGTGTGGCGCAATGCCCTTCCTCATATACTGGACTCATTAACTTGTTTATCCAGGATGCTCCAATGGACTATGGAAACAGGGATGTCCAGATGCTTTTCGGAAGACAGTGTAACTGATGCTTTCTACAAAATAGATCTCTGTCCCACAATCCCAGAAGGAACTGTGCAATTCATTTAAATGTATGTCAAAGTTTATAAAAAGATGGATACCTTCTGTAGCGTATGAGTTGCTTCCATAACATCTCGAGGAAAATAGAACACTTTGGTAGGTCTTGACCTAGAAGCACGTGACAGTTTATTCATCACTGGGTCACCAATTCTGTCTTCTCGGGAAATTAGAACAGTTCGAATGGCTCTGTCGCTCAAAATTTCTCCCACAGCTTTGAGAATGAAGTCGTCTATAATACAGCAAGAAAAACAGAAAAAATTCTCTTGTACATCGATACATTTTTCATATTGATGAAGTATAAACGTTTTTAATATTTGACTACGTGAAATATATAATTACACTGAATGGGCACTTTATTAGATACGTCTCTCCTTTTTCATGAGATGGAGTGTACTTCAGTAACAGCATCACGATGGTGTACGGATTATTTTCGTGGTGCCCCTTTGATATCAGTGGAGCAACGTTTGAATGTAACAGGTTATCTGAAATTCGACCAGGTGCATGGTTTCATGGTGGTAGTGTATCCATCTGCGAATGAATTCTTCCAACAGGACGGTAGCCAGAGCCAAGTGGTCAAGCGCCAAGGTACAGAAGAACACGCTCTTGAATGAAGCTAAAGTCACTACTAAATACGCTGACTTTCTTGTAATCTCTCTCTCTCTCTCTCTCTCTTACAACAGGATAATGCACCATTATCACAAGACCAGAATTGTACAGAACTGGTTCCAGGACCATATCAGTGAGTAGCCTACCGCAGTGGCCTCCCTGAATCACTAGATAGTCCAAGTGAACACATGTTAGAAATTAGGTAAAACGAACTCTTCGCATTGGAGTGTGGAAAGATATTGAATCGACATGAACACCATTGAATTCATGCCACAACGAATTCGGCAATTCTGAAGGCTAAAGGGGGATCATTTGCTTTAGGTAAGTGAATCTAATAAAGTGACCATTTAGAGTATATCACTATAAAGGACAAACCTGTGTCTAACCCCTACGTTTTTCATATTTGACCATATCGGTTATTATGATTATTTTAACAAATAATCGTACCTATTATTACGTTATTATTTCTCCCTGATGAGGTGGGAGATTTCCATCCCTGACGAGTACTGGTACCAGGTGCACAGGGTTGTTATGTCCAGCTATTATTGTTGGTCGAAGAACTCTCTGACTGATCTGCAGATATTCAGGTTTGCGACTTTCTAGAAATTCTTGTAGAATTGGTCTCCAGAACAGGGTTCGTACTTGTAATGCGGTACATTTTCTTTGATCAACTGGTATTTTTGCGCTAGATTCAGTTGTGTTATCCTGGCGACCTGGTCGTGTCTGTGAGAGTACTCCATTTGGGTGATCAGCCTGCATTTCGCGGTGATGTGCTGGATTGTTTCTGGGGCCAGGTGGCATTGTCAACATGTGTCATCTCTGATTCCGGGCTCCTTGGAGACATATTTTCTATAGTTCCTGGTGAAGCTTGGTTACTTCGTAGTAGATTCGCGTGATGAACGTATTCATTTCGACGCTCTACTTCATGCATTGGCTTTTTCTTCCTCTCTGGGTAGTCACTAGCGCAGTTGTGCAGTAAGCACTTCCAGTTTGCTGGGTTGCATGGTCTTGCCCTTCCCTTGTGATAGCCATACAGAGAAACAGCGCCTCTTGCTCCACTGTTGTCCTTAGGAGACCATCCCCAACTTTTCGAACCGACCCCTCTGCCTAAGGCCTGAACGCGAGTAACTTTATTCTGTACCACACTCGATGCAGTATCTTCAATATTTCTACTTCTTCTGTTCATCCAGGTATGGAGGTGGACCTGTTTAGCTTTGGCTTTGCATCTAATGGTCATTGGTGGTTATTGAGAGTGGCACTAGATGGCGCCGTTCTCTGCCTCAACCATCACTTCGACCTTTGGGGCGTACGTCCGATGAAGCTACTTTCGCGATTTTTTTTCTAGCTAAGCTGCGAAATTTAAGATGGAATTTAAGGCAGTAAGCAGATACTAACCTGAGGATATCAAAACGATATCATTACGTTTTCCTAAGTACGATGCCAGTTTAACGAGAGCCACTCGATTAGATATTATAGCTGATGGAGTCTTACCAATAATTTCATTTACCATTGAACAACCTATAATAGAAATGTAGAAACAGTTATTCTTTCTATTTACTTGTATAAAGATTGCTTGCATAAAATCAAAGAGACCATTAGTATTTATAAAATATTCTCTTAATTGCCTTAAATAATCGCATCCCAAAGAGCAGTGAATCCCATAATTTTGAAAACGCTTTCGTAAGAGTTAAAAAGATTAAGAATTACAAAAATGGGTCTTAACAAAAGAAACTCTCTACATTTTTTAGTTGTTTTAATTCTGTTGGTCACACAAGCTGCTGGAATATTGTTCTAAAGAGTTTCCAATTGTACCTTTCAAACCAAACTGTGCTCCTTAAAATATTGCAGTCTCCTTGCAATGACATAAGTTTGTAGGATGGTATCCACCCCTGCACTGTAGGCCCTTATTAGATTCCTACTCCTGGATCCTCATCTGATTCATCATGGTCTCTATTTCCATCTTAGACTCGGGTGGCTTACGAATCACCACTAATGTTGTAGCTGGTGTCAAGCTTTGAATCTTTCCAGACGCTGGACTGACCTATGCCGAAGAGAACCACTTGATAGTTAAACAATCAATTGAAAATCATTTAGGCATGGTTTTCTTAAAATTCTGACTTATTTTAGTGGAAAATCGATATTTGTGGACACTCGCATGACGTCACGAAATTGGCGACGTAAACACTGTGAAGGGGCTGATATCCAAGTATTTGAAAAGGTATTCATATGGCAATTCATCGATTCATGGTAATGTTGCAGAAAATCGAATCTAATTAGAGACTTGTTTTCTTGTTAGACTTTATAATGCATACAAAATGAAACTAATTTTCAAAAAATCGATACACAAAGTAAAAACATACTGGTTTTCAATGTCAAAAGCGTTCAATAATAGGCCAATTTTCAGTAAAGTAGCTTTTCAATAAAGTTTTCACAAATTTATGATTATAACGCGCTCATTGCAATAATATTCAGAGGAAATAGTCCTCAGATAACCTGTCACAAACATCTGCGAAAAGAAGTAACTGCTCCCAGATAGCAGACAACATCGGGTGGAAAAGGTCTTGGTTCGAATCCTGTCAGTGACGCCAGGAAGTTTCATGGGCCTTTTTTCCGCAATGTAGCTTAGTTAGTGGTTCTCAGGCAAGGCCTGAATGGCTTTTTCTCCCGGAAACTTGGGGTTTTCATTCCCCAAACAAGCAAATTGAACACAAAATACACTCAATATACACCACAATACGCTAATGCCTCATAGCCCTAGTTGCTTTACTGTTCCACAAACACCACACACGCATACTCCCCATATATCTTCCACCTTGTTGCATTCCGACGCGATGGAGGTTGGCATAACTCGCAAATAACATTTGTTTAAACAAAACATATTGAGAGAGAGAGAGAGAGAGAGAGAGAGAGAGAGAGAGAGAGAGAGAGAGAGAGAGAGAGAGAGAGAGAGAGAGATTCGTTCTTGGCGGAGTCATTCGTTGTACTGGAAATCTAACAAGTCAATATCTTTTCATTTGGTATTTCTGTCTTGGTGAGTGAAGGTCCCTGTCCATCGTTTAAGCTTCGCTTGATTCCTTATTGTTCCTGGAGTGTCGTAATCATCTTAATACCATTAAGATTATTACGTAGCTGGCATGGTCCGTGTCAGTTCGAGCTCTTTTGATTCAACCAGATTTTATTCAACCACTGTATTCCACTGTAAATGTACGTGGCATGATTTATGGATAATTTCCGAACTGTAAAATCCCTCTGAATTTACTTGAAACAAAATTATTATTTCTGTCTATTGCAATGTGTACCCTCTAGCTGAGGGACTCTACAGGAACAGTAATATGTCTGTAAATTTTGTGTTTTCTGTGGTCAATTTGCTCTGTGCCGGAAGGAAAAACCGAGTTTTCGGAATGAAAAACCATGCTACACTCGCTCGAGACCGATTAACTCAATCACACTGGGAATAAAGACTTAAAAAATCCTCACATCATTGGTGGGATTGTAACTTGGTCTTTTCCACCCGGTGTGGGAAAGACAGTGATTATACCAACTCTACTACCCGCGAGGGCTCTGCTAAGTAGAAGCCCTCCTGGGTAGTAGAGTTGGTATAATCACTGTCTATAACCGCATACAACTGCGAATGCAAACCTGCACAAAACACTCATGCCTGGGCAAAGATGCTAAACACAGATGATGACTACATACATACATGCATACATACAACACCCCAATTGTGCCACTGAGTGGCCGGTCCAAGATCTGAAAGAATATTTGTTGGTAATTCATCGATTTGTGATGTATGTTCGTGCCACCAAGCTGTATGTCAACTAGAAGGTGAAAATCGAATCTCATTAGAGACATGTCTTCTTGCAAGACCACATAATACACGCAAATTTTCTACAAAAATAATAAAAATCGATATACAAGCATGCTTTTGACATTGAAAAGCAGTAAAGTGATGGTTTTCAATGTCAAAAGTATGCTATTAAGAGGCCAATGTTCTGCACAAGCAACTTTTCAAGAAAATTTCCACAAACTTCGTATAAATTACAGATATATGATTACGATCCATTCATCGTGGTAGTATTCGTTGGAAACAACCTTCAGATAAACTGTCAGAGACATTTCTGAAGAGTAGTAATTGTGCTGCCAAACAAACTCGCTATTTAGATTGCAAAATATCATTTTTATAGAACCCCTCTACACTGCTCGGCAAAATTAATAGAACAAGTAGAAAATGTGGTGAAACTCGTGCGGGACAAAATTAAGTACAGTTCTGTTCTCTGATGAGCCCCGTTTTAGCATACAAACAGATTCAAGATGTTATTTCATCTGGAGACAACGAGGAATGCGGTACCATGCCTCCACCATCAGAGAAAGGTTGGATACTGCCTCCATCATCATCGGTGGAGGCGGTATTCAACGTGTAGGGCGGAATAAGGATCAATGGCAGCATCTCTCTTCATGTTTTTGATAGAGGTACCGTAACTGCGCAGATATACCGAGAACAGATCCTCTCCAACCTTATGTGTAAATGTTTAGGAGTACGGTTGCCCCAGATGTTCTTTTTATGCACGAAAACGCCACTGCACCTAGAGCTCAAGTTGTGGAGGAATATCTTGTAACTGAAGCTATATCAACAACTGACGTGGCCAGCGCAATCAGCAGACTTAAATCGGATCGAACATGTATGGGTTTCGCATTGCACACCGAGAGCCAACTCCTCGGTCACTTGGTGAGTTAAGGTCAGCGCTGGTGGAAGAATGAGATTTTTGCACAGAATCTTCTAGATACCCTTATATCGAGCATGGTTCACCGAAAGGTTCGGTGAACCATGCTGTACATAAGGTTCGACTAGAATGATGCGACGGTGGAAAGACATCCAGTGGTCCAAAGATTTACGCTTTTTTTTTTCACCAATAGTAGGGTTAAAGTGTGGCGTGAACCTCATGAAGCCATGCAACCAGACTTTCTCATGTCCACTGCTCAAACAGCTGGAAATGGTATCATGGTATGGGATATGTTCTGTGGGTACAGCCGGGTCTGTTAGAAGGTCGTTTTACCTCCAACGAATATCTTTTTGTCGAATCGGACCTACTTTACCATGCAATGCTTCATTCTTACTCTGATGGCGATGGAGTCTTTCAACACGAGAATGCAAATGTCCACCGTGCAAAATATGTATCTGAATGGTTCTAGAAACATTCCAACTCTGCTCTAGCCGTCTTGATCTGAATCCAATAAAGAATTTTGGAGAGAAATTGGAAAGGGTATTCGCTTCGTAGTTCTCTACTGACCAAATACAATAGTTGAAAAATATTCTGATGGAAGAATAGTCACATCTGGAGGGAGCTAGGCACCTGAGGGAGTCTAACTCCAGATGTGACCCTACTAGATATTGGATAAAGGTTAATTAATATATAGACACACACACACAAATCTATTGTTATGACTCTCAAAAACACCATCAGAAGGAAAACAACATGCCACGACAATGCATCCCATGACAGGATAAATACAAAATGAAGTGAAGCCGTTACTCATCTCCTCCTTTAATATCTATTACACCAAAGACGCCTGACAGTGAACGCTGAGATGGTTAGGAAAGAAGAGATACTACTGGCAACACTATACTATCAGGATCGGAGGTGATGATTGGGTCCAGAATATTTTTTCTACTAGTATTCCATAGAATGCTTTCCAGCATGGTAAATTTCCCTTCCAATTACTGTAATCAACGAGAGATGAAATTGAAACCGTCCATAACAAGGCACCCTCAATTGCTTGCTCTCATAATTAAATAATAAAAATAATAATTTAAGCTTTGGAGTAAAATCAACAAAGATAACGAAATAAGATCCACCGGATCTCAGACCAATTGTACATACCTGGGATGCTCTAGGCAGGACCAGTGGTAGGTCAACTCCCAGAAACCATACTGAGTCTTTTATTAGCGCCGCTCCCTCTGTACACATTTGCCCCTACAGTTTTATTCTAAAAGAACAATATTTATGTCCCTATAAAGTAAATTCATACACTTACCCCTACTTGGACCACACAGAAGCAATGTAGCCATTAGTGTTATAGATGGAAATATAAAAGACATAGCTCGGTCACATAATCTTCTCATTACTTATTGGAAAGAAGATCGGTTCCTCGGTTTTCGTTTATAAAGTCTCATCGGTTGCGTGTCAAGTTTTAAAACATCTGACGTGTGACGTCTGTTCAAATAATAAATTCTTGTCTATGCTGATGACCGTATTTGACATTTGAAGCAACGATTTCGAAATTTGTTCTTCTCCAGGCAGTGACAAGTAGAGAGCAGGTTACATATGAATGTGGGCAGACATTGGTACTATGATGCATGACTTCATTTGGTGATTATGGACACGCATATGAAGAAAAGTGGACACAAAACGCAAAAAAAAACTGAAGGGGCGGGGAACGTTTCTGCATTTTTAAACCTGAACATGCGAGAAGAGAAAAATACAGAGTATTTATAAAAGTTCTGAACCGATTTCATTTGTTCTGATTGCTGAATTGGCGAGTATAATGGCAGCAAGTGTAAAAGATTTTTAGTGGATTGAACTGGCTTTTCCTTTTTAGTTCAGCTGGAGCCACGGTAGTATAAAGTGAAAATGGCAACGTTGCAGGTAAAAACACAATCCCAGCTGGTTTATTGAAATGAAGTCGGTTACTCAGATCCAGAGAAATTTCCACAGCCTTCCTACTAAAAGAATCCTTTTGTCAAAAAACAGCACCAGAGACTGGTACGCAAGATTCAAGGCAGGAGTCTGATTGTTCAGGCATTAGTGGCGAAATATTACAAAATACTCATATAAATCAATGTCACGTTATACACTCACTCGCTGAAAAATTAGAAAAGGATTCTTTTAGTAAGAAGGGTGTCCCAATCGATTAGGAGGGCGTCCAGAGAATTACGACTACCATCTACAACTGGGGAGGATGGCGATTCTACCAACTGTGCTACCCGCGAAACTGCAAGCATTGCAAATTAACTATTGCTAGTGATTTCTCGAATTCAACTTTCACCGTCTTACCCCATCAGTGCTTTCATGATATGCACTTATAATACTCATATAAATTAGTGTCACGTTATACACTCACTGGCTGAAAAATTAGAAATCTGTATTCGATACCTAGGGCCATCTTTTTTCCGAATTGCAGCTCGAACACGTCGTGGCATGGATTCCACTAGGTGTGTGAGGAGGTCTAGCTTCAGATTTGACCACACTTCCAATAGAATATTTGTGAAATGCTGGTTTGTGATCGATAGAGAATTGTGAAGCCCAACTGACCTTCCAACAAATCCCAAACATTTTCAATTGGATTCAGATCTAAAAATTGGACGGCGAGATAAGTAGATGTTGGAAATCTTGGGAATATTCTTCGAACGATTCAGATATTGCACAACGTATAGTTGCATTGTCGTCTTGAAAGAATCCAACGCAATCTGGATAAAAATAAGCATTTCACGGTGAAGTTGGCCCAATACGACAGAAAAATATTCATTTTAGGTAACATGACCTTCTAACGGTATGAGGGTATGTGGTCCGAACCAACGGAGCACTTCCCATACCATGATACCACCTCCAGCCGCTCGAGTAGTGGACACAAGACAATCTCGGTGCATGGCTTTCACCCTACCATTGGCGCAATAAAATGTAAATCGAGAATGGTCAGACTACGTTATCTCTTTCTACTGTTCTACAGTCCAACTGTGGAGTTGGCAGCACCACTCCAGTCGAATCTTATGATTTTTTACTGGAAAAAAATGGCTTTCATATAGACTACCAAATCCCAGCTTCTTAATAATCTCATAACTTCTGACGAATAGGTCAGTTGGAAATAGGTCTTTGCATAAAATGAATTTTTTCTTAACTTGCTGCACACTAGTCGAGGTTTCGAATTTTTTGGCCACTGAGTGTAGTGTGCAACTCTCTAATGCTTTTTTTTCTTTTGCCCAGTTAAAACCTTGAGCTCTCTAATATGCCTAACTTTGGCAACATTTAGCAAAAACAGGTATCCTTACCATCGTAAGGATACCTGAGGCACTATTAGCTGAAAGGCACTACAAAATATGCAAATAGGCAGATCCATTTTTTATGTGTATTTATTCTTTATTTTTTTACACTCAATTCACATTATTTTTAATCATGACTAACTATTTATTAACAAATAGAAGCAGAACATTCTTTTATCAATATACAATTGTGGCTACATAATACAGGGCTAATATTTAATAGTCCAAGAAATTTAATCTTCTTAGAGAAAATAAGTCTAATATTTAATTTTCAGTTGTTTAATCAAGTTAAAACCCAACTCACACAGGAAAATCACAAATGCTATTAAAAAACCAAACATTAAAAGATAAAAGGACATCTCCAGTTCTTCAAGACCTATGTAGGGAGGTTCTATGGGCTGATTTGTCCTATTGAGCTGAGACTTCGTGTTTCCTTTGAACAGCATGTCACTTTTCCACTTCTCAAAAATTCCTCCCTTTAATAAGCCATAGACTCTGTGTACAAAAGGAATAACTTTTTATAAAATTAGGCTATATAAAAATATTTTAGAGTATTAAATACGTTGTCTACCAATTATTTAGCAAAAATCCTCATGAAACTTTTTAAAGAAGCAGACGATTTGCTGCTGCTTCCAAAAGACGAAAACAGCAACAAGTCGTCTGCTACTTACCATAGCTAAATTTCGAATAAATTTTCCGTAAATATTTCTGGAAATATTTATTTACAAGGGCCGGTCAATAAGAAAGGCACTATTAGCTGTAATATCTTTATTATCTGAGATATTGTAACCATGCTTCACATACCAGGCAGGTATGACTTCAGTCTACCAAACAAATAAAAAAAAGGATGGGTTAAGGTCAGGGCTATAAGGTGGGTGAGGCATTATGCTCCATCCCAGCTGGACGATTTTTTGACCCTATCATCTGAGCTGTGTGCAGCCTTGAGTTATTCTGATGAAACTTAATGTCCTGCCTATTGAGATCAGACCTTTTGGTTTTCAGAGCTCGATTAGGCTTTTCCAGGGACAAGCAGTATCTTTCTTTGTTAATGGTTGTTCCACTTTACAAAAAATCGATAAAAATGATGCCATTTTGATCCCAGAAGAAGCCGGCCATAACATTATTCGATCATTTGGAAAGTTTCAGCTTTTTGTTTACAGGTGATGTCTAGTGTGCCCATTTCATGGATTGTCGTTTACTTTGAGTCATAATGGAAGGGCAATGTTTCACATATGACGACCCCTTTAAAGTACTTAGGACCGCCAGCACCATACTTCTCCAGAAGACCTCCACAGACTCTGGTGTGAGCAGCTTAGGCACCACCGAGAACAGATTTTTCTGTACCCAAATCTGTTGATGATGGTCAAAACACGAATGAGCTGGTCAATGAGTTCTTCGTTGTCATTGTTTGCGGTCTTCTGGTTTGCTGTTGGTTTGCCTTGATATCGAAATCACCTTCCTGAAACCGTTGGAGCCACTACTGAATATGACTTCGATCAATGTCTGGTTCACATAGACTGTCAGGAGTTTTCGATGGATAGATGTGGCGTTGATCACCCAATTTGAACAGGAATTCCATCACATATACTGTTGTCGGAAACGACTGTCACTTTAGCCATCCATATATGACGGAAAATTATATTAGGTGTGTTAATGGTAACTGGTAGCACAAGTGAAAATCAAAAATCTTCCCCCTTCTTTATGCACTAGTGTGTGTGAGTAAATGTGCATTACTTATTGAACCGCCCTTGTACCATTAAACTTTGTTTCTGGAGATAATTATTTACAAATATATAATTTTCTTACAATTTCGATACAGGTTCTTTAAGAGGGCTTCCTTTTCTAAAAGCAACAGCAGATGGTGATTGAGAAATTGTGTCTTTAGAGAAAACAAATTTTTCTTCGCCAAGATGCGATGCTCTTAACTTATACATAAGCGAATCCACGATGAAGCAATACTTTTCTCTCAACACCCTATCTATGCCCGCAAATTTGTCAGTTACAAAGTTTTGATCACTCTGATACACAAATCGTCCAATGGTTCTTAGTGTCTCTGAAGATGCAGTCTGGAAAACATAAAGATCTCGTGAGCAGCCTTTTAAAATAATACCGTTTAATGTACGATAAAACTTTTAACGTGAAAATCACTACACATTGACAGCACCCAATTTCAAGACAACTTACTTTCAAATACTCTCCATAAGCAGAACCCTTTAAGCTTCCACAAGTTATCTCACCATTTCTCAACGCTTTTATAAGGGTTTCAAAAGTATCTATGGGAGGTTCGAAACATGGAACACTCAAGTGAGCCACCAACAACATACTATAAATACCTATAACGATAAGTCCACAAACAGTCCACACAGCACTAGAAAATCTCGTAACTGGATGGGCAAAAAGTTTGGCATCTCCTCCTGAATTGAAAGAAATATAAATATAAATTATTTTTTTCATATTTAGAAACTTTAGCTTTGGGCTTCATATATTTGCGAAATATGAATGTTTTGAGCTGAATTCCATCACTAGATGGCAACGTTTTGTCTTAATACGAATATTAGTACAAAGAATACCTTTCAGCAATAAATATCTTGCTAAACACCAGTAAATATCTGCAAGTCTTAGTGGACGTGTTCCAAACAGTTTGGCTTCCACGGTAGAAACAGCATGGACAAATTTTCCAGCTGCCAAATAAGCAACGCAGGTCAGTATCCACACCTACAAACAGAATAATTTATCATATCCTTGCAGTGATAATGCTTTTCATTTAAATCAATTTTTAATATTTTTTTTATCAAATGTATATTGTTTCATAAGAAAAAGTATGGTTTTCAATATTTAGAAAGAAAGAAAAAAAAAACAGTTTTACTTACTGGTAGGGAAAAGGGCTGAAAGAAAATGTTCCTGTTCTGTATGTGTTTTGGTGCTCGGGTCACGAATTTTACAGCCATCACAGTGTGGGGAAGTGCATAGTCGATAACTTTTTTTCTCTCTTCATTCACAGTAAGTGAACTCGCCAAATCCAACTCCTTCAAAAATTTACACATTATGTGTAAAATTTTAAAAATTCGATTGAATGAGCAAAATTTTCCACACATTCTAGACATAAATTATTTTGTGGTTTTTAGCTTTAACTATAGTTAAAATTATTATGCTTTATTTAATTTCATTACCAATAATATTTAATAATTCATATGAAGAAATATTTTAACAGCAGATATACTCAAATAATAATAATAATAATAAATCGCGAAAGTCGCTTCATTGGACATACCTCCACAAAGGTCGAAGTGACTGCTGAGGCAGCTAGTGGCGTCATCTGGTGTCGCTCCAATAACTATCACCCACCAGTGTAAGCCAAAGCCAGCTCCATAGCTGGATGAAGATGAGTTGTAGAAATATTGAAGGTACTGTTGTTGTTGTTATTGGGTTTAAAGACACAAGGGCAACTGAGGCCAAATTGTGTCTATTCATCGTTTACTTGCATGACCCTATCTTTATAGTTGTTAAATTATATACTTTTGTATAGGCCAATACATTTTAAGTACATTAAAAGTTCTTCAATATTTGCATCGTTTCCTAGAATATGAGATAAATCAGGTGATACGTTAAGCTTGGAAATTGATTGAAAAGTGTTTGACCAGATGGTTGAATGCAAGGGACATTCAAGCAGAAAATGGCGGACCGTAAGCCGACTGTTACAGGATGAACACTGAGGCGGGCTTTCTCCCAATAGCAAGTAGAGATGGGTATGATGCGTGTGTCCAATTCTTAGCCTTGCCAACACCACTTCCTCACGTCTGTTTGATCTGAAGCAAGAGAGCCACAGCTTTGGTTTTTGCTTTATTTGGTAAAGTTTGCTGTTAGTATTCCTTTTCCATATCTGTGACCAGTTGTTGAAACATGCTTTACGAATAACAGTCTTGTAATCAGAGTATGGAACCTGAGGATGTTGTGAGAAAGTGGATTGAGGATGTTTAGCGGCTAAGTCTGCACTTTCATTTCCCGGAATGCCAGAATGGCCAGGGATCCAGCAAAAGCTGATTGATTGATTCGATATGCTACAGAAGTATAGTTGAGAGTGAATTTCCTTCAATGTAGGATGAGAAGAGGAGAAATTCTTCCTTATGGCATAGATAGCACTGAGGGAATCCGTGTAAATTATTGCGGGTGAGATGCAAAGTTCAATAATCTTACTAAGTGCTAACTTGATGGCATAAAGCTCAGTAGTGAAGACACTGCATGATAAAGGTAGTGTGGCTGAAATTGTACTTGAAGGAAAAACAGCTGCAGCACCTACCATACTGTCAGATTTCGACCCGTCGGTATATATTTTACAGGCATGGGAGTTAAGAGTAGCATGAGCTGAGTGCAACTGTCTCATGTTATTGGGAGGTATGACATTCTTCCCCCACTGGAGAAAATGTGTATCATGGGAGGCACAAACATACGTCCAAGGTGGAACAGGTGCAGTTGTGTTCTGAAAAATATCAGCTAAATCAATGTTCCAACTCTGAATAAGATCTTTGATTCTGAGTGAGGCAGGTCGATTTTCATGTGGTTTATTCTCATAAAAAGAATCCCACCGAGTGTGATAAAGATACTCCCAACTGGGGTGAGATGGAAGACTCTGGATCTTAGAGGCATAGAAAAGCAATAATGTTTTTCTACGAAGATTTAATGGAGGCTCGTGGGCTTCAATATAAAGGCTTTGCATGGGAGAAGTCCTGAATGCGCCCAGAGCAGTCCTCAGGGCACTGTGCTGGATGACATTTAGCCGATCTAATGTGCTTTTCCTAGCTGAGTCATATACGGGAGAACCATAATCTAAGCGTGAACGGATCAGTGATTTGTAGAGGTGAAGTAAGGAGTACCGATCAGCTCCCCACGACATGGATGAGACTGATCGAAGCATGTTCAACTGTTTTAGACAAGTAGTTCGTAGATACGTGATATGTGCTTGGAAGTTAAGCTTACTATCTAATATCAGGCCCAGAAATCTGATGCTGTTTACTACTGGTATCGGATTATTGTTTATCCGTAATTCAGGATGGTGGTGGACAGCACGTTTCTTACAAAAGTGAGTGGTGGTAGACTTTTGTTCAGCTAGTCGATATCCGTTGCGTGACATCCAGGATTCAATTCTGTTAATGGCAAGTTGGAGTTGACGTTCAATGGTGTTCATGCTTTGCGATTGGCAGGAAATGGCGAGGTCATCCGCGTACATATAAACCTCCACAGTTTTGGGGATGTCTCTGGTTATGCTGTTGACTCGAATTGCAAATAACGTTGCGCTGAGTATAGATCCTTGTGGTACTCCTTCTTCCTGAATATGGGGTGTAGACAGTACGTTCTGATAACGGACCTGAAAAGAGCGGTGGCGCAGGAAATTCTCAATTATCTGAGGGAGATGACCCCTTAGCCCTAGGTGATAAAGGTCCATAATAATACCATGTCGCCAGGTGGTATCAAATGCCTTTTCAATATCTAAATTGACCATGACTAGATGTTGCTTCATGACAAAGGCATTGCGAATATTCGATTCAGCTTTGATAAGGACATCAAGAGTGGATCTGTTCTTACGAAAGCCACTCTGATGATCTGTTAAAAGGTTCTCTGCTTCTAAGATCCAGGTAAGTCTCGTATGTACCATTCTTTCAAAAATTTTCCCCATGCAGCTGGTGAGAGATATTGGCCTATAATTGTTAACTAAAGAAGAATCTTTGCCTGGTTTTGGTATGGCAAGTATGAGAGAATGACGCCAGGAAAGTGGATAAGCATTTTCTGAGAAGATTCGATTATAGAAGATCAATAGGGTACATAAGTCCTCTTCAAGTAATTGTTTCAGCATGATGTAATGTACGTCGTCTGGGCCGGCAGCACTATTTGAAGATTTATTTAAGGATTCTTTGAGTTCTGTTATATTAAATGGTTGATTGTATGGAAGTGAGAGCCGTGTGGAGAAGTTAATTTTGGGGCGTTCTGCATCTGCCTTGATGCGCTGAAAGGAGAGGGAATAAGAAGCAGAAGCAGATATTGTAGAAAATGATTCTGCTAGCGCATTGGCGATTTCCTTAGGTGCCGATAGATCTTTCCCATTCCAACAGAGTATTGGAGATGGTGGTCGAGTGTATTTTCCATTTAGTGCCTTAATTCTTCTCCAAATGAATCGTGGGTCAGTGTCTTTGGTGATAGTTGAGGCAAATGAGATCCAGGAGTCACGTTTGGCTTTTCTCCTAATCTGCCTTGCTTTGGCTTTAAGTCTTTTGTATTCTATTAGATTAGTGGTTGTAGGAAACTTACGGAATTTGTTCCAAGCACGGTTTTTCTCACGCTTTGCATTAGAACAATCTGTATTCCACCAGTTGTTATGGTGGGAGTACTTGTGAGGTTGTGACTTCGGGATTGAATTTTTTGCTGCATTTAGTATCTGATTGGTAATGTAGTTAGTTACGTCTTCAATTGGATGTTGTTGAACATAACTCCTGTCTAACCGAACCTGGGTACAGTAGCTCTCCCAGTTTGCCTTCTTGAACTTCCAGGTGGATCGGAACTCGAGATTTGTAGTTACCCGTGTTTGTAATGAGCAAAGGATTGGAAAGTGATCGCTGTTTAGAGGATTGTTTAGCACTGACCACGACATACTTGGGAGAATTGCTGATGAGCAGATTGACAAGTCTATTGCAGAGGTAGATCCTGTAGATAGGTTTATATATGTGGGAGATCCAGAATTTAGTATAGTTAGGTTGTTGTTATTCATGAATGTTTCGATTAATTTGCCCCTTGTGTCAATCGCAGGCGACCCCCATAATGGATGGTGGCCATTGAAATCACCAAAAAGGCAGATTGGAGATGGTAGTTGCATAACCAAATTATCAAGTTCTGTATTTGAAAATGGTTGAGAAGGGGAAATATATATAGAAGTTAGGGTAATTGATATACCGACCGAAATACCTGCTGCCACAGCTTCTAGACTAGTTTGTAACTGAATTTGCCTGGACGGTATGTTTGATTTTATAAGCACAGCTACTCCTCCGCGAGCAGGAGACTCAGAAATCCTGTCTTTTCTATATATTGTATAGTTTTTAAATTTTGGTGAAGCTTCAGATGATAAGAAAGTTTCTTGTAGACATACTCCTATCGGATTGTATTTAATCAGTAAATCTTTTATGTCGTCAGAATTGCTTCTTAGTCCTCTACAGTTCCACTGTATAATATTAGACATTATTTGAGTTTAGTTGTGATCGATTGCTCTGACTGTTTTTTAGAAGTGGAGCATTTCGGTCTGTCTTGCTTTATTTTATCTTTTTTCGGGAAATAGGGGCGTACAGAATCCATGGTGTCATTTGCATGGAGTTCTAAAATGGGCTCCCCATTATCTAAACGCTCATCTACTTCCATACTGTTGGTGTGAGTTTCCTTTTGTTTTGAACCTCTGTCAGATTTCCTCTGCTCTGTGTCAGATATCCTTTGCTCTGTGTCATATGGGACCGATGCAGTATCACTAGGGATACTGATTGGGGTATTTGTGGCTTCGCTAGTTTTATTTTGAGGATTTTCTTTTTTTGAATTTGAAAGAGTAGATTTAAGCCAATTTGCCATTGAGGTATTAGGCGGGATTGATACATCTGTTTGTGCTCCAGTAGATACATAGTTTCTAGCGCGAACAGCGTAGGATCGACTGCTAGGCATGCTCAACATAACTTGCCTACGTGCCTCAGGGAAAGTAACTTTATTTTCTATTTTATATTTTTGAATATTTTTCCCTGTAATCCATAATTCGCAAGATTTGGAAAAGGCAGGGTGGCTTCCCTTGCAGTTTGGACACGCAGCGGTTGCGGCCGAGCAATCAGCTTGAGTATGTTCTTTAGATCCGCATATGGGACAGATGGAGTCACCTCTACATGCCTGCTGTGAATGACCATATTTCTGGCATTTGAAGCAACGAACAGGATTCGGAATATATGGTCTAATACGACAATTCAAATAGCCAGCTTTGATTGAGGATGGTAAGTCTGGAGTACTGAATGTTAAAATGATGGTTCTAGTTGGAGTTAGATTCCCATCTTTTCTACTCATGATTCTTTTTACACTTGTTACCTTTTGACTACTAAGTTCTTGGAGTAGTTCTTCTTCGGAGACTGTAATTAGGTCCCACTCACTGATCACACCTCTTGATGAATTTAAGGTTCTATGGGGAGTAACTGATACTGTCAGCCCCCCAAATGATGTTGTATTTAACAGCCGCTCAGAATGTTGTGAGGTGGCTGTTTCGATCAGGAGGTCTCCGGATTGTAGTCGCTTCGCCATTTTTGGTGACCCTGCAATAGACTCTAAACACTTTTGTATTAAGAATGGTGATAACTTGCCTACAGGTTGGGCAGATAACGAATGTACCACCAAGAAATTCGGTATCTCATTTGGACATTTTGCTTCCGTTCGAAGCCTTTTTGGGTGAACGCAGTCATGGTCAATGTCGGGAGTCTCTTGTCTTGAGCTCAATGGCTCTAAAGGGGGATAACTATTTGTATCCATGTTAGCTCCTTTTGGCCCTGGGGGTTTACCTTTACCACCCAGGTTACCGGCCCCGCCACGGGGAGGCAGGAGCAGTGCCGCTTGTGGCCAAGCGTAGAGGTTAGTATAGTTAGTAGGAGTACTAAATTAAAGAAAAAGGTTCTTTCCTTCTTCTGGGCTCACTTCTTAGAGTTTTTAAGAAAATGAAGCTACTTAACGAAAAGGTTTAATAAGTAAGGGAGAAAACAAAAGAGAACCTAGTCGCTTATCAAAATCGCTCTTTAAACGCACGAGAATCGCTTGGCCACGGAAACGCTTGGCACCCGGGGCCAAGGTACTGACACCCGTAGGATAGTAAGAGGGACATAAAACAACCAACCCATGAACTTGGGGGTGGGAGGAAAACGTTTTATAATAATGCAATATTTATTAATGCTTTGAATAAAATTTAGAAATGTAAATGATAATAAAATAATGCAGTGCTTTGCTCTCACATGACAATTTTTTAAAATTTTAAATATTACTTGATAAATAGCAGATATATTAATAAATAAATACCTTTGATATTAGCATTCCTACTATACCACTCCATGTGCCATTCTCAAGTTTTCGACCATATTCTGAAGCTGGGACAGCTATGAAACTGAAATACAAAGAAGTCTTGAACAGGATATCAAATTTTCCACTCCTCTTCACTTCCCCAATTATAACTAAACTATCGAAAATTGTTGAAAATACTGCTGTCCATTTTCAGTCTAACTTCCAGATTTAATATTAAACTTAAAATATGGAAGTCTACAAACGGTTACAATGGCCACTTCAGTTCAAGACTTACTCACCAAATGCGTAGTCGCTGGGAGATTAAGCGAAGTAATTTCACAAAGCAATTTTCTCCAAATTTTTCCTCTTGGTGAAGTTTCTGTTGGGTTCTTTCCGGTGAAATATGCTGTAATATTAAACAATAAATCTTATTGGTTTTTATAAATAATCTAACTTTTTTACCAGTATGCAATGATTATCACCAAAATTAAAATTAAAACTTATTCAAAATCATGCCATATGTGGAATCAGTGTCTACACCTTTAAGGATGGTAATTTCAAGGTTTTTTGCTGAACCCTTGATTCCTATTTCATTTCCACAATGCATTCCTGTATATCTTAGTGTGTTTAATCTATAAAAAGGTTTAACCCTTCAAAAACATTCTTCGCGTTGAGCATAAAATCAGGCTTCCAGAGTTGATTTTAACTCTTCATTATCTTTAAAAATGTGTTCTACAAAAATCAGACTTCAGGTTTATAAACGAATAATAGCCCTTAGGGACCAGATCTCAGCTGTACGGGGATGGTTAAACTGTTCAAATCTATATTGATGACTTTTAGCGTGTCAAATTAACAGGGGAATATTGTTTGTACAACCGGTGCATTTGCGATGTGAAGCAAAATCCAATAACCCAAATTTCCTCTTTTTTTTTTTTTCGAGTTGCAGCTTTTAACTTAGGCATAAGGCTAGCATATTATTCCTCTGTTATTGTGGTTTTAAGTGCAAGGTTAATTAACAAAAATCCTGTGGTGTCACAGAAGATTGAGGCCTGCTGATGGCTGGATCCGAAACTTTTCGGAATTGGGAATCTCTTGTGCTTCCATTGCATGCTTTCTAATTTGGATCCATGATCATAAAAATGTATCCAAGTCGCTGATCGCTAATGCTCCTAAAATCCTATAACAACCAACTAAATAACCATAAAAAATGGCAAGTTTCGTTACCAAGTGGGATGAAAATCTATCAGGATTAGCAAGGATTAATCCAGGTAGATTTTACCACCTTCTTATTTATCATAAATGGAAAAAAATTACGTTGCACATATTTTGGACATTCCCAATTGCTCATGTATTATTCTTAAAATGCTTCTATTGGAAATGTTTTCAAATTCAGATACTTTAATTCTCCTGTTTTCTAAAAATTTTAATTCAACTTCGGATGGGGATTAGACCTTGGATCATCTTCAACTAAATTTTGTTCTCTTTCGAACTCTGACTACCACCTTCCTGTTTCATGTAACAGTAGCTTAACTGAGTGATATTTCCTCCAGCCCCCCATAACACTCCAGTAATATTTTTCATGTATTTGTTTAGCATTTCTGACCTATTAATACTATAGTTAAATTAAATTTAGGAATTTATACTCAAAACGAAAAATAAAATCCATAATAAAAATAAGTATGAAAGTATATGAATTCAACATATTTACTTACAGTCAGACTGATTGCTTTTGCCTGTTGGCCTTCAAAGTTTCCCTCGATGGTGTTTTGGAAGAATACATCAAAAGAAGTTTGACATCCAACGTTTGATTTAAAGCACCACTTTCCCCTTCGTTTCAAAACAGCAGTGTCGTTGATATATTTATCGGCACTATACACCTCGCTTGAGTAGTTTGTGCCCTAAGTGAGAGGAATAATTGAAATATCGAGGAATAAATTTACATGATTTAAATTCCATCTTAAATATATAAACGAATATTTGACTACTATAATCAGACGCATTTTTGAAATTCGTTAATTCAACCAAGGGAAGGAAGTTAACGAAGAATGTCAAAGGAAGTCTAAAATCTTTAGATTTACAAGTGCAATATTAAAATTTCTAAATTTACTCACGTAATAAATAAAGAATGCTGTTTGTGGATGAGCAACCACTTCTCGTTGATGCAATCCATTAAAATTGTTGCTGTTTTTAACAAATATAATCCACTTTCGAAATGGAAAATCAGAATTATTCTGCATCTGAAATGAAGCAGTTGTCTTATATTTAAAACGTTTCTACTTTAAAAAAAAAAATTGTATTTTATAGAAAATATCAAAACAGGTAAAAATAATCAGCTTAGATCCCTGAGGAATACTGCTCGATGGAAGAATATTTTGAATGCTTTTTATTGATAATAACGGGTGTACGTTGACTGACATAGATTACAAGCCAGGAAAGAGGTTTGGTTCGGTGATCAGAACATTGTAGGAGTCCTTGTATAGATGGTATCCATATTTAACCACTATTCAAGGAACTAAATCAATTTCCAGTACTGGAGGCTGATAGGTCCGAAGAGGAAGACACCTGTTGTTAGAAACCTTACAAAGAGGAAGCCATGTTTTTGCTGAGCCATGAATTATATATAATGTTTTCTTTCTCAATGCTGTTTTGAAGAGATGCAGGTCTATTGTTGCGACCTTTTTTGTGAATGATAAAAAGCCCATAACAATTCTTCGCGCACGGAGTTAAAACCCGGGTCTTTTCCACTACTGCGCAGACTAGTACATAAATTCACTGAGAACTCATCGTTGAAAGGCTTACATTCATACGAACACTATAATGATGAGTTAAAGTTGTTGGTCTGAATGGATAAATGTTCAGTGGAACAAAATACTGTTTAGAATAAATTTGTTCGAAACAGTATTCCAGGCGAGCTCTTTAATCAATTGGCATTTCATTTGGTTCAATATCGGTGTA
The DNA here is from genome assembly GCF_048544385.1 of Mastigoproctus giganteus. Lineage (NCBI taxonomy): Eukaryota > Metazoa > Arthropoda > Arachnida > Uropygi > Thelyphonidae > Mastigoproctus > Mastigoproctus giganteus. Next base: position 222,202,448 of record NC_143582.1, on the reverse strand, counting down.
TGTTTTAGTAGAAAAATATTAAATTAATTAGTGCACAGTTCCTTTCCTGCTGCCTTTTTTTATATAGTTGATTGTACCAAAAAAAGCTCGAGAAGATTAGTTAACTGAATTAAGAGATCCTTAAAAGTTTCAAAAACAGTATAAAAAAGTGTTATTAAAACACTGAAGTGTCATTGCATAGCCTCACAGGCCCCTCCAGAAAAATATTTATTGCTTGCAAATCGCTGTTTTTTAAAATTAGTTGTTGTTGTCGCGGTCTCAAATAGGGACTAAAGAAACTACAAGCCCTCCTACCCTTTGGATTAAGATAAACTGCATTTTTTTACTGATAGATATTGATTTATGCTTCATTATTCTCTGGAACACTGCTTTAACTCTACCTCTTTTTAAAAAATCTGTTATTTGTATTTTCGTAAAAAAAACAAAAAAAAACACAGTTCACCCATCCGTAGCCTTCAAGAATTTGTCTACTTCTACCCTGAATTTATTCAACCCATCTACTTCCATAACAACAAATGGAAGTCTGTTCCAACGATTAACCACCCGCTGGCTGAAGGCAAACTTCCTCACTATCTCTTCCAGCCATCCTTCCTCAACTTGAATTTATACCCCCTCATGTGTGCAGTTTCGGCAGGTGGAAGAATACCATTCAGCTTACTCAATCCATTCATGGCTTTAAACAGCTCAATCAGCTCTCCCCGCAGGTTCCCCTAGTCTCGAGACGCTGCAATTTGCAGAACTGAAGCCTTTTGCAGTGTCTCGAGACCATTTTGTGTTTTCTTACACGATGAATGCCTTGTAGTGGCATTCATCGTGAAAGTGCAATCAACGTGCAATTCATCGTGCAATCAACTAACTCGGCCAAATAACTTGGCCAAGTTAGTTGATTTCAGACAATGATTACGATCACACAAATTCTGAAACAAAAGAGTTCAAAACACTTCATCTGAAATATAAAAGAGAGTGGTAATCAATGGATACTGCTCTTCGTGGACTAATGTTATTAGCGGTGTCTCCCAGGGTTCGGTATTGGGCTCATTGTTGTTTTGTATATTTATCAATGATATTGATAAAGGTATATCAAGCTTAATGTCAAAGTTTGCAGATGATACCAAGGTTGGGAGGGTTGTTAATAACACTAATGGCAGTATGCGGCTGCAACGGGATCTGGAAAAGTTGGCTGGATTGGCTGAGAAGTGGCAACTGAAGTTTAACATTGACAAATGCAAAGTACTGCATATGGGTAACAGTAATCCAAGAGAAACGTATCAACTCTGTGGTACTACACTCAAGGAAGGTGGAGAGAATGAAAAAGACCTGGGGGTAATTGTGCAGTCAGATATGAAGTTCTCTGAGTAGTGGAGACGGGCTGCCAGAGCAGGTCATGGAGTTTTGTCCATGATATATAGGAATTTTGCTAGCAGAGACAAGCAGGTGATTATCCTTTTGTATAAGGCAATGGTCAGGCTGTGCGGAAGTTTGCTTTTAGCCAGCGGGTAGTTGATTGCTGGAACAGACTTCCATCTTTTGTTGTGGAAGTTGATAGCTTAAAAAAATGTACGGCTTAACTAGACAAACATTTGAGGTGATCGGATGGGTGAAATGGGAAGGTTTTTTTTTTTATCTGATGCTAAAATTGTGAACTTTATACGCCAGTATAAAGTTCACAGTAATAATTTATATTAGGGAAAAAAAATTCTGAATTCGCAGGGTTCTCTCATAAGATTTTGAAAGATCGATACATAATTTTCATAATCGATCAGTCAAATAAACATTGCTCCCTATTGAGTCGAGTTGTTGTCATTTATTTCTCGTAACTTGTCACTGCCACCCTGACCCAGTATATTTCATCAAAACATTTCTATCCCCCCAGTATTTTTAGAGTATTTCCATAGTATTTCTATCCACCCAGTATTTCTATCTCATCAAAGTAGTATGCAAATATAGTACAACAAATGAACATATGTCCTTCTATATATACTGCATATATTCATTTCTTACCATTTCAAGTGTAGCGTTTAACTTTTCTGGAGTGCCCATAAAATATAGCACGATTACAGAACGAGGCTTTAGTCCATTTTTAACTCCACGAAACTGTTCGTCGAATAAATCACTTAGATGTTTCAAAATGATTGTTCTCACTCCTTTCTTGTGTAAAAATTCTATGGCACAATATCTGGATGCTGGTTCTGCAAAGAGAGAGAGAGAGAGAAAGAAATGAATTTTAATTGATTAGAACAATTGTTTTGAACAGTTTCTTGAAATACAGTTGCTTGAAATACAAATGCTCATGGAGAACTTTTTTTAAATGAGGGATTCAGAACGATGTGTCGCATCAAGTTTTATTTGAAGCTTAGTAAAATGCGAGTAGTTTCAGAAATATATGACATATTTCAATCAACCTTTGGAAAAGATGTTTATCAAAAGCACTAACGTTCAGGTAGTCTTAAAGATTCAACGGCTGATGAACTGTCTTACTTCTCCGGCAGTGTCTGGCCAAGAACTAAATGCCTATGGTAGGAAGCCCCCACCCATCTTCCGCGACTCGGTGTGTTAAGTCCCAAGAGAAGTATTATGAATAGAACACGATGGAATGTTAGGTAAATTAAGGAATCATTGTTTTCAAATATATTCTTATAAATTTTTGGACAGCATCTAGTTTATGTCATATAACTTTTCCAGACATACATGTGCATACACAGGATCCTTTGATTTAAAGCAAGCTACATCCTACAAAAGGTTCCCAAAATCGAAACCGATTATTCCGTAGAAACAACGATGTGATAGGTTAAACCACGGTTGGATATGCAACTGTTTATGAAAATATGAATACAAAAAATAACATATCATTAGTTACACATACCTCGCATATAATGTACAGAGTAACTCAAAAAGAAGTAGGTATTAAAAATCATACTTTATCTATATATTTTTTTTTAATCAGAGATTATCTATCTATTTGTGGACATAATTTCTGAATGATACCTATGGACCCTACAAACCCTCGATAAGTCCCTTGATCACACGGCATATATCGATTTGATAGTTCATTTCTTCAAGGACCTTTGCTAGTATCTCTCTATAACAACTAATACCATTGCCTCGATGAGGCTACATTCCAACCGGGGAATATCCGTTTCCAATTTTGGCCCCATATGTCATCTTTGTCACCTTATCTCATCCATTCCTGAGACAGCGCATTATTGAGAAATTAGTGCATGTTCACATGATAGGATGTCCGTTGTAGTAAGTCTGATAGACGAAATCAGCGGAATCTTCGTGGAACTGAGTCATAATCCAGATAATTAACATGTCCACCTGCTATCTATTACAAATAAGAGTTTAAAAAGAGCTACATTATTCGACATTCGTAGAGGACAGTAGCAGCTGACATTGAGAACTTTAATGTAACCTTCAGAACTTGGGAGAAAAAATTCAACCAGTGTTGAACTTCTTGGGGACTTCATTGAAAAGTGGTATAAATTTAGTTCCACTGTCCTGTATTATTTATTTATTTTTTGAATAGATTAAGAGACCTTATAACTTAAAAGCACTTTGTAATTCATAATAAGCATTGACGGAATTTTTAACTGCAGCCTAAGTTTTCCGTTCGGGTATAAATGCACTAAGTGGCCACTTTATTAAGGTAAACCTACCCTTTTGAAGAAATGGAGCGCTATTTCAGTAACTGCATCATTTTTCTTACCATACAATATAAAGCATATGGACAGTTACACAGGGATGCTCTGTGTGTGTGCAATCCACTGCGGATATGGGCAAGACAAAGGACAAGTGACTTTGAACGTGGAATGGTGGTCGGCGACAGCGCGCCGGTATGAGAATTTCAGAATCTGCAATTCTGCTGGAGTTTTTACATATGATAATGTCTCGGGTATGTAGAAATTGGTCTAATAACCAAATAATATCTGTCCAACAACAATTCTTTGTCGGAAACGGATCGTTGATGAGACGGCCAACAGAGATTGACAAGGATTGTACAGGGTAACAGAAAGGCTACAGTCAGTTAAATGACATTCGAGTACAAGAGCAGTAACCAAAGAGGCATTTCAGAACGCACAGCAGATCGTTGTAATTTGCAATGGGCAGGGTATCGCAGCCGATTGCTGAACTGAGTCCTACTCCTCTCAGCAAGCAAAAAAAAAAAAAAAAAAAAACCAGGAAGGTACAGTTACAATGGGTAGAGGAACACTGACAGTGAAGGATTGGAAAAACGTTGCTTGGTCTGAAAATAGCGTAATCCATGGATCCATCCTGTTGAGTGTCAACAGTAAAGGCTAGTGGTGGTGGTGTAATGGTGTGGGGAGTGTTTTTGTGGTGCACATTGGGATGCTTGATACTGTGGAACAACATATGGATGCCACAGATTATCCGAAAATTGTTTCCGAACAGGCGGGTGCATCCCTTCATGGTTGTATCTATCTTCGAATGGGTTGTTCCAACAGGAGAGTTAATTTAGCCAACTGCAGTGGCCTACCCAGTCAGCAGATCTCAGTCCAGTTGAATACTGGTGAGGCTTAAACTCTTCGGAGTATATCTGTAACCATCCAATTTGCAACAACTGTGGACTGTTATACACTGAGTGTCCAGTAAAGTGGCCACTCAGTGTATAATATAACTGACTATTTTTATACCAAATATATCTCAATTGAAAGCAGCTTAAGTATCAAATCTGCTGCTAGTTGTGAATGAAGGTGGAAAAAGGATGTGGAAAAAGCCACAAAGGTGGTATTTCAAGAAAGGTTGATTATTATTCCAATTAGAGAATTTTGATGTTCTACTTGTTACCTCATAAGGAAACCTCCGAATTATACATTTAAATTCCTGTGTATGTGTTTAACAAGAGGTGGTTAGAATAAATTAGCATACTGTTATTTACCAAGAGCCTCAGTTTATAATTACACTTATTTGAAATTTAGAGAACAGTATTTATACTGATAGTCAAATATGTTGAATTTTATATTTCTTTACCGTTATAAATCACGACGTAATCTGTGAAGTTGGAAAGAGTTGTTAGTAAATCACAAATGCTGCAATTAACTGGGGCATGTTCATTCTTCTTGCAGACTGAGTTTGTTATGCTATACTTTCCTGGAAAGAAAAAAAAGTAATTTGTATTTTTGTCAGTTTGATACTTCTACTCCACTTTACAGTGATTCAGTTTCAAGTTTATGAACGGTTAACAACCCTACCAGGTCAGTTTAGGAGAAGATGAATTACACTTCACAGGAAATATTACCTGTTTCTTCACATCCTTCTGAATATGCTGTTATTATCAGGAAGATGGAAACTGCGATGGATATAGGAACCATATTATGAAAAAGAAGTCTGGAATGAAAATAACATTAAATGTTCGTAACGAAATCATTAATTTTTAAATCATTCATAAGAATAAGAATCATAAGATTGTAAGATTAGCATCTTATGAATAAGAATAACAAGATTAAAATGATAATGGAATCGTTAATTTACTCTTTAACGTTAAACACCTGCCCCCTCGGAACATAAACAATTCATAGCATCCAGATAAATCTGAACATTCACATAAAATAGCATTGAATTAAAATAAACACAAGCTGATGTACATAAATATAGATTATGCAAAGTAGAATAAAATCAGCTGAAATTCGGTATCATTAGTATTCTTTGCATCAATTTATAAAACAACCTTATAGGAAATAAAAACAAACCTTGACGCGGTTCCAATCGGTAAACTCCAAAAGCAGCTTCAAATTGCCACCATGTTTATTCTGACTGCAGAAATTTCCTCTGTAAATAAATATTCTTAAAGCACTTGGAAAAATTCTTTGGCCGTAGACTCAGCAATGGTCCCAGATTCAACCTGAAATGCACTGTTTCTCTGCACATGCTGCAAATTTACCAAAAAGGATCTGCTTAGCTTAAATAAGAAAATCAGTACAGGTTTAAAAGTTCAAGGATATTAAAAATAATAATTAAAGATATGAAACGTGGTAGCTTGATTCAAATAGATACTTATTAATAGAATTAAATATGCACCTGGAATCAATATGAGAGACAGTATAATCTCATAGAATTGGCAATCAAGTAATTTAGAAGGGTATCAGTGTGACAAAGTAATCCATCTTCTTCAGAGATAATTCATAAAACACTACAACAGATAATTAATGAATAATTTAGGAAGCTTTTGTTCAATTTTATCAAAGTAAAAATGTTATCGACCGCCAAGAGTGCGCAATTTTAATAAACAAAAGCTGAACGCTTGATCAGAATCAGCAATGTAAAAACTGCGTTGTTAATTTTGCCTTAAATTTTTACACAAAATATACTATTAAAATTTATTTTAATTTTACACTCAACGGAATCCCAGTAATTAAACCTGAGTGGGAATTAATTGGATTCTGAAGGCCAGGAGCGCATGGAGAAATTTGATTCCAAGATAAAGGTACAAAAAATAGTTTTGCTCATCCCGGGCGAGTATATTAATCTCCACTGATCCTCTTTTCTTTATTTCATTAATTCTCAAGCTGGACATTGTGAGAGGAATATGGTTTTCTGATTGAAAGTAATATTTGTACATTCAATCGCGTTTTCTCCCGGAAAACCTGGATTTTCATCCAGCAAATCGACCACAAAGCACATGCAATTTGCAGCATGTTAAATACGGCACAATATGGCCTAAGTTGCTGAACATCATAAATACCTACAACAACCAAATAACCAGCCTGTCATCACGAAAGGCTAAATGAATAAGGTTTGGGAGCAAAGTGAATAGGCCTTATGTTCAGTTTTTTTTTTTAACCTACTTAGCATTACGATTAGTAGAGGCACATGATGCAAGAAAGCAAGCTTATGCAGCATCAGCCAATAAAATAAATAAATAAATAAAACCTTCCCTCACCCATCCATTTGCTCCAAATGTTTTTCGAGTTCTGCCTTGAATTATCTGTCAACTTCTACAACGATGGATGGAAGTTTGTTCCAGCAATTAACCACCCACTGACTAAAGGGAAATTTTCCCCCCATCTATTTTAAACTGTCTTTCCTCAATTTGAATTTATGTCCTCTTAGACGATTAATCTGGGCAAGAGGAAGAATCACATCAGCATTGAGCATGCTCAAACCATTCTCGTGAAGTTTATCTTTGGGTAGCGTGTTTTAGGTCAATGAATAATTTGCTTTCGTGGTGCTTAAGGTGGAATTTTTTTTTTTTAACTTAAAAAGGCTGCGCGTGTAGTGGAAAAGGCCAGGTTTCAATCCCCTCGATGACGCAAGGAACTTTAATGGGCTTTTTCACTCCGTGGCTGAGTTAGTCGAGGTCTCAGGCGTAGCAAAGTTTTCTAGCCAAGAAACTGGGGTTTATTAATCTCGCAAAACAGGCAATTCGACCAGAGAACTATTAAAATGTGAACATTTTTATATCGTAAAATATTCTCACAAATAGCCACACATTACTTTTGCCAGTCACTATATGTGTAGAGTAATAAGGCCGTGTTGAAAGTTGTTTTGTCCGATTCTATTCTTAGGAAAGCAGTAATCGAATTTCCATCTCACTCCCATAGTTCGGTCAATCCACTACATGAAGCCGACATTCGATAGGATCAGCTAAGTAGTGCTGCGTTTGCATTACTCAGATATACAGTGGCAAAATCTGTGGGGGCCAGTGAGTAAATCGGAATGAGGAAGGTATTCTTGAGAGAAATTCGAACTGATTACTGCGAATTGACTCTTGTCGGAAAATGATGGACAGAGGTAAATAGACTTTGTATGAAGAGAATACCTTGGTATAACCCGGAAGTATCATCGTATATCAATTAATAATTTACTCCTTTCTCACGGTAGATTTCTCAAATTAAACGTGTCTAATTACTAGGACAGGTGATCCTAGATTTGCTTTTCCCCACAGGAATAAGCTCCTAACCAATCAAGAAAGGGGCCATCCAAAGGGGAAAGGGATGTATATATTGGGACTATGGGAAAACCGAGGGTCTTTTGGTGGGATGAAGATGGAAACAGAGTTAAAAACGTCCATGATGAGATATAGCGAAGAAGAAGTCGTACCTGGCAAGTCGCGAGGAAAGTTTTTGGGTAAGTTCGTCCTTTAGTTTAGCGACCGGTTATCTGGAATTACTGAACGACCACAGCTACTATTATATTCCCCACCTAATATCACATACTAACCTCTCTCCTCCCAGCTAAATTCACATATGTATTTTCTATATTAAGGCCAGAATGTGTCATCTATTGTACCAACTACTGGATACTGCGTTTCCAGTAACGGTAAACATAACTATATGTCAATCTTACACATTCACCTATAAATTCGAATAGCTGGATGCTCTTCTACTTATTGTATATTAACAACGATTGTTTACCGAAACTACATGAAGAATGTCGACAGAATGGCAGAAAGGTGCCATGTTACTACTATCCATTAACTAGAAAATGTAAAGCTATCCTGAGTAAAGCTAACACTTACAACATAATATAATTCTAATTCCCTGTTTTACTTATTAATTCTTTTACTGTAAATAAATACACAAGTCCATGTATGTATAATAAACTATACCTTGTTTGTTGATCTATCTTTCTTCAGGACTATTCCGAAATACACACTTTTGATAGCATATATATATATTTAAATAGACTATCATTAAAGGCGGGCTCAAAGGCCAATACACAAAGGGCCTTAGAGTTAATCATCACAACGCAATTCTCGTTGCTGCATTCTTGCCCAACGTCCATCTGGGTGAGTTTTAGAGCACAGAATCTTGTCCTAATTTAACGCTAGACGCTCATATAAAATCCTAGTCTTTCTGGTTTCTCATTTTAGTGCTGGAAACCTGCCTGGGAGTCTTGATATCCGTATTAAACGCTGCCCAGCAGGCGCCCTACATTATTACAGAAAAGACTTCGGAACAACTGGTGCCGTGACCAGGATTTATTGTGTTTTTGCGGGATGAAAAACCACTCTTTGATCAATGCTTATGATCAATTCTAAGAGCTCTAAACTGAGGAGAGTGACAATAAGAGACACTAGAACTAGGGGATGAAATAAAGGGGATTACTGAAGTAGTCAAAAAAAAAAAAATTTTTTTTTGACAGCCTGAGTAATAGTCAGAGACATTTTATCTAATATTGTTTTCCCTTTCAGCTGTACAAACAACACAGACGTCTGAAAGTACACTCATACTAGTTAACAATTAGCAACTAGTAACCTTTTGAATTATTTATTTTCAAAAAAAAAAAAAAAAGGGGAGTAATTTTTTTTTTCTCTCTTGTACAGTTGCTATATGTTGGAACACTTATTATTTTAGTAGTGTGATTATTAACCTTATAATTTCTTCTAGCTCAACGGAAAGGTAAGTGACACTATTTTGGGGGTTCCACAAAATACAGATAGACTCGCCCTAGTTTAGAATCAAAAAAATAAATAGGGTCACTTGATAATACCCAGATATCAGATATTTAAAATGGAAGGTCAGAGCCCCCAGACTACACAGATTACAGAAGTAGACCTATCAGCCCCCTTGTTTGAGATGCAACAGACACAACCATCCCCTCCTGATCCAGTTAGGTCCCATTTGGCTAATATTGCAGGCTACATTGGTTTAGTGCCTACTTTTTTTGGAAAAGTTGATGAGGGCCCCTCAGTACAAATGTTTTTTGAGACCTTAGAGAGCGTTGGAGAGTTAGCCCTCTGGCGGGACGTTGAATTATTACTAGTCTGTAAGGCAAAATTTCGCTCCGTTGCAGCCGAATTTTTGGCTCAATCAACCGATTTACGCAAAGAGAAAAAGTATAGTGTATTTAAAAAAGCCTTTTTGGCACAATTTGAGAAAACAGAACCATTAGTAACCAGCCTTCACCAATTCGCAACAGCTGTACAGGGGGTGGCAGAGCCAATTGCCAGCTACAGTGCGAGAGTGAAAAACCTAGCACTCTTAGCGTTTAAAACTCAAAATGATTCTCAAGAATCTTTAAATATACTTGATCAGGCTATGTTGGCCCAATTTCTCAGGGGGATTTCTAATAAAATTAAACAAATGGTGCTTACCCAGAACCCCCTAACTTTTTCAGAAGTGGTTACAATAGCAAAAAGGGAGGAAACCAATAATGAAATCATAGAAACAAGAAATAGGCCAATTAATGCTATTTTGAGTCAAACTAACAATGATGAAGTCGGGAATCAACACAAAAATTATTTTGAAAACATTATTAGACCCATACAAGAACAAATACAGAACATACAACAAACATTAAATGCATTGACAATAAACAATCCCACTCATAATAATTCAGAAAACCGAGTCACACCTGTTAATGAAATAGACCGCTATCAAAATTGCAAGACAGTAGCCTATGCACCCCCCCTTATCAGTACTTGTGAAGGGTTTAGTTCACAATATTCACAGCCAAACAGGCAAGGAGACACCGTGGCCTTGACCGCGCAGGTCAGAGGACCTTACTGGAGACGTTCTCCTGCTACACACCATGCTGAGAGGCATCTATTACCAAATACTGCCTGTGGAGCAAGACAAAGGGAGAATCGTTCTACATATCGCGGCCAACAGAGCACCTATCGCCCGACGCCAATTTCTTCTCCTTATCGGTACACAAATCGCGGAGCGAACGAATACATTGCATTACCAAAATTTAGGACGCCCCATGTTAATAGGCAAAGTTACAATTTTGATGGGTATAGAGGCAATAATGCAAATGGAAGGTATTATAACGGTCAGAATAGCAGAAATATGAATTCATATCCACGAGAAAGAAGGGGCATATTTAGAAATGAGTTTATTTTTGATCGAACATCCCCTAAAGCGGTTTTAGGTAGGCCAATTAATCAGGTAGGCAGTGGAAGTTGTAGACAAGGTGCAGAGAGATCTTTTTGACTAAAACAAAGGTCAGGACTAGATAAAAGAGACTGTCAAGGTCATAGAACCGTTTTACCATGTCAAGATTACTATAGAACCCACAAACTTTGTACCCAACATAAAATAGTGCAACATGGGGTGTATATTTTGGACAATGACGCCAAATTACCGATAATATCCGGATTTGTTCAAAATGTTCCAGCTAAATTTTTAGTCGATACAGGAGCAAGTGTCTCCCTTTTGAGTACCGATCTATATAATAAAATCAAGCACGAGAAATTATTAAACCCAAGGTCACCAGAATTGACCGTAACTGGAGTATCCGGTTACATTGTTCCTATTGATATGGAAATTACAGCTAATCTTAAATTGGATAATGCGACCTTTCAGGATAATGTTTTGGTGGCTAATGGGAATTTTAAGGGGCATTATGACGTTATTTTGGGGTTGAATGTTTTGAGACGTTTTTCCTTCATAGTTGACTTAGGCAAAAAAATGATCCGATCAATTCCATTGAATATTTGTTTAAGAGAAGTAGGTGTTAGGGAACAAGTCATGAGTTCTAAACCCGTGGTAGCTAAGCTCACATGTAAACATGTGCTACCCCCTGCGTCAGAGAGGGTAGTGACAGCATATTGTAACCAACTTGCTGTTTCCACTGAACAATTGGTGCTAACAGAGCCTAATTTTAACCTAAGTAGTGAAGACTTAGCTGTCAGGTGTTCAATCGACAAAGTACAGTCCGATGGATTAATATCAGTCTTGGTGGCAAATTTGTCGGCTGAGCCTTTACATCTTCCAAAGGGGATGGGCATTGCTAGTTTGGAAAGGGTTCAAAATAATCCAGTTACTTTTGCAGGTATGGAAGTAGGGGAAAATAAGGCATCTCCTGTGACTTTAAAAGATTTTGACCTTGATCATTTGACTGGTGATCAGAAACATAAACTGTCGGACTTGTTGTATGAATATAGAGATGTTTTTGCCAAGTGTCCAGCTCAGCTAGGAAATTCAAAGGTATTTAAACATAGAATTAAATTGACGGACAGTATACCAGTTAGGCAATCAGCTTATAGGGTTCCTTTCAAGTTGAAAGATGAAGTCCGGAAGCAGGTAAACGATCTTTTGGAATCAAATATTATCGAACCCAGCAATTCACCTTACTCTGCCCCGATAGTTTTAGTAAAGAAGAAGGATGGCACATATCGGCTCTGCATAGATTTTCGCAAGCTGAATGCTAAGACTGTTTCGGATTCGTACCCAATCCCGGATTTAAATGAAATTCTTCAGCTTCTAGGGAAAGCGCGCTACTTTACTTCGCTTGATATGCAGAGCGGATTCCACCAAATTGAAGTTCACCCCGCTGATCGTCACAAAACTGCCTTCACCACTGGTGAATCCTTATATCAGTTCCGAAAAATGGCGTTCGGATTAAAGAATGCGCCATGTTCGTTTGTGCGAGCAATGACCTTGACCTTACAAAATTTGCATAAAGACTCCATTTTTGCTTACATGGACGATTTTATTATTAATGGCCGTCATTCAGTGTAGCCACGTGTTCTGGAGCTCCTGAATGTTGAGTTATTTTAATGTGTTTAAAGTGTTTTCTTCCACTGGAAAAGTGTACCAGCTAAAAGAACTTCGCAAGTGGATTAAGTGAGTGAAAAAATTTTGTTATTACGAGGGTTATCTGGTCTGTACTCTCTCGTCATAGACCTAATCCCTTTAGGCTTAGCATTCTGCTAACGCTTTGCTGTAGTCACACACGCATTGTTGACAGTTAGGCCTAGTGGATATTGCTGGGAATACGATACGTACAAATACTGTTTTGAATTGGAGCAAGTTCGTGCGCGTATAGTGTGTGGCAGCCTGCGAATGAGCTCCAAAGTCTCCAAAATAAGTGTATCAGCTTCCAAAAGAAGTCATTAGGTAAAGTTATTTTATTAATTTTAGATCTGCATAAGCAACCTTATTGACAAAAGATTTTCCAATACAAGTAATTCAGCTCGTACAAGAAGGGCCGATTAAGCTACCCCAAGGTCAAGTTAGCGCACATATTGGGGCGTACTTTTACCGTTTCCTCCTTGCCACTCCTCGCCATATTACTATTTAACCATCTGAGGTAAATACCTCAAGGGCAAAAACCCTTCAGGATGACAGAGGCTTTTAGTGAAGCTTTTAACTTGCCACGTGACAAAGGAGACTTCTCCATACTTGATCCCTCCCAAGAACAAACCCCCAACGTGGAAGAAAATACAGGCGCCACTAATTTGTCGGTAAACACCGATGAGTTTCCACCCCTCGTTTCTTCACAGGAACAAAGTAAGACAAGGGAAACTACAAGCGTAACCGCTCCTAAGGCTAAATCAGAACATCTTGAATCTTCAAGCAAAGTACCAAATTCTACGACCACAAATATCGTTACTGATTCTTCACAAATAAAACATTTTAGTCCGGACATGTTGACTAGGGCTGCTACTGCAACTGCCAGGAAAATTAAAATACCAGACGTCGGGACTATTTTACTTTCAGATCTTTCCCCTGTCGATGCACTTACTTTCCTGCGAGAAGAAATTGAAACTTATTTATTAAACGACAATAGTAAGGTTACAAAAACTGCCATCAAAGCTATTCTTCATTCTTGGAGCGGTCTTGAATTAGTTGTGAATGGCTTGATTACAGAAAACGAAGCTCTTAAGATGAAAATAAAGATGCGGCAGATAAGAAGTGATGACTCAAAAACTATGCCCACACCTCTCTCATATGCTTCTGTGGCAAAATCTTCAACTTCTACAGAATTAGTTGATACTTCTTTGAACGTAGTTTCTCCTGAAAACTTTTCTGAGGCTACTGCACAATCCCTTGCAAAAAATTCTATTAACCAAACAGACAGTCTGCAATCCGCTAATGTTAAAACTACTTCAACCAGAAAACCACATTTATTACTCCTAAAGGCATCCGAGAGTTCTACTCTTACTACGAGCACTGATGTTAAAGAACGTGTAGTTAAAACCTTAAAGCAAGAATTGAAAGAAGTCAAAGTTAAAGCTCTCCGTCTTATTAAAAACAAAGGCGTAATTTTAGAAACTGATTCACGTAAAGATTTGGATACCATCTCTTCCTCAAAAATCCTGTCTGATGTTGGAATCACCCCTGAGATACCTAAGAAATTGAATCCAACCTTACTGGTATATAATATTGATAATGATTTAACCAAAGAGGAAATACTTGATGATTTCTACTTCAAAAACCTGAAAGAATTTAAATTCACACGTGAAGAAATCTCACAAGAGATCACTTTCCGATTTAAAACTAGCTCCAAATCAAAGAATACTTCGAATTGGGTGTTTGACTTTACCCCACGTATTTTTTCGGCTATCTCTACTTTAGACAGGTTATTTATTGGGTGGACCTCTCACCGATTTAAGCCGTTCACTGTTGTGACGAAGTGCTATTGTTGTCTTGCTTTCGGACACACTTCAAGTATGTGTAAACAAGAAAGACCTTCTTGTGGACATTGTGGCAAATTAGGCCATATCTTTGCTGAGTGCCCCAGCAAGGATCAACCGCCTGTCTGCATTAATTGCAAGAGGCACAAACATGATGCTAATCATTCGGTCAGAGATATCAACTGTCCTGAATACATAAAGGCTCAAGACACAGTAAGGCAACGAACAATTCCCTTTTAATATCACAGTCTTATCGAGTTCAAGCGCTTCCCAGCCAAATATTTCGACTGTAAACTTAAAATTTCTGCAAGCCAATGCTCACCATTCACGCACCGTGGCAGATGAGCTACGTCGTGTATCTGAGGAGGAATTCATTGACATTCTCATTCTTCAAGAACCATATCATAAAAAAGGACGAATTGTCGGATATCCTTGCTCTTCTCGGATTTTACAACCGACTCATACAGATCCTAAGGTAGCCATCGTAATATTTAATAAAAATGTTGACGTTTTACTCTTGTCCTGTTTAACATCACAGCATGCTATTTGCATTCAAGTCTTGAGTCCTAATCACTCGACTTATGTTATCTCAATGTATTGCCCCCCGTCATCTGACTTGACTCCTCACTTACACTATATTGATTCCGTATTCAGTTTATTAGGCCCTATTCCTCTGCTAATTTTACTCGACTCAAACTCCAAGTCTGCATTGTGGCATAGTTCTTTCACAGATGCGCGGGGATTACTGCTTGAGGATACCATCTTCTCCCATCAACTTACCGTCTTGAATCAACCAAACCAGCCATGTACCTTTTCCAATTCCCTGGGTGAATCAAACATAGACATCTCTCTGGCTACAGCCCGTATTGCTCCTTATATTATTGACTGGCACGTAGAAACTGACCTAACGACAAGTGACCATCGCTCCATCGTCTTCCTGCTGGGATCAACTCTTGCTCCTCAACAACCTCTTCGTAATCTCATACGTTACTCTCTTAGAAACATAAAATGGGAACGTTTTAATCGTTCCGTTCTCTCTCAATTGCCTGAAGACAACCTAGAAAATTTTAAATCTCTTACCACCGAACAACTAGCACTGCAGATTCAAAACATTATCATCACTGCAATTCAGAAATCTACGCATAAAAAGAAACTAAAAACTAACTGCACACCTTGGTGGAATAACGAACTATCCTCTACTCGGAAACTTGTACATAAAGCCAGAAGAAATTTTCAGCGTAAACGGCGTACTTGGCCTCAAGAAGAAGTCAACAGATTACATGAAGAATACAAAACTCTCAAAAGAAAATACGTAAAATTGATTTATGAAAGCAAATTGCAATCCTGGCACAATTTTGTCCGTACGTCTGGTAATAATAATCCTTGGGGCGTCATCTATAAAATTGCTAAAAATAAAATGATCTTGGGTGACATTTTTAACTCCGTTACCTCCAACAGTATGGAAACTATTACACTAACAGACTCCATAAATGCCATCTTGGACCAACTGCTGCCTAACGATGATCTCACTATTGACACTTCACACCATCTATCTATTCGTGATTTAAACCAAAAATACCTTCCTTTAGAAGAAACAAGTCCATTCACTGCAGAAGAACTTACTTCAATCTTGAATAAAATTCAGTCAAACAAATGTCCTGGCGATGACCTGATTGACAACATATTTATCAAACACTTTTATGACCTAAGGCCCAAAGTTCTACTTAAATTATTCAACAACTGCTTAAATACTGGAACGTTTCCCAAACCGTGGAAACACGCCATTCTTAAGATTTTACATAAACCTGGTAAGCCACTAGATAATGCGAGATCCTACCGCCCCATAGCCTTGCTCTCTCACCTGGGAAAAGTGTTAGAGAGATTAATTGCCAATAAAATAACCACACTGAAGGGAGCCACAAGCTCCACATCCTCTCTTCAATACGGATTTAGGCAAGGGCTTGGATGCGAAGACGCCTTATTAGAACTCCACCACCTCATTGACTGCTCCACTTCCAAGTACGTTATGGCAATCTTTATCGATTTTGAGGGCGCTTTTGATAATTTATGGTGGGAAAGTGCCCTCAGCAGACTCCGTTCCAATCACTGCTCTCTTCAGCTTTATAAACTTGTTAGAAACTATTTTGCTGATCGCACCGTCACCGTCATCACTAAAAGCACGAAGATTAACAGATCTGTCTCCCGTGGTTGCCCCCAAGGATCTATTTTAGGTCCCTTGATTTGGAACCTAGTTCTCGATGATTGGCTGCTTAGGACTCCTGAATTTCAAAATGTGCGACAACTTGCGTATGCAGATGACATTATCATTTTAGTGAATGGAAACTCAAGATCTGAATTAGAACTCTATGCCAATAAAGTACTCTTTGAACTATCGTCCTGGTCCTCTAAGAACAAATTAAAATTATCTCCAATCAAATCGAAGATTATGGTTTTTAAACACAAATTAGACTATGGCCGACGACCGGTTGTAAAACTTGACAAGAAATCACTTCCACTTGTCCGAAGCACCAAATTTTTAGGAGTCATCATCGACGACCGCTTTTCCTTTACTGAGCATATTCAACATCTGTCTGTCAAAGTTAAGAGTTTTACCGCGATGCTGCTCCAAATTACCAGACATGACTGGGGACTGAACACTAAAACCCTACATCTATTTTACAATGCTGCCATAATCCCAATTACAACCTACGCTGCCAGCCTTTGGTTTAGACGTACTGCACTCAAAACAGTACAAACCAAGTTATCCACTATTCAACGTTGCTTTCTCCTCAGCCTACTTCACGTTTGCCGAACAGTATCAACTCCAGCTTTACAGACTCTTGCAGGCACCATACCACTTGACTTGCATGTTGTGTTTAGAGGGCTTTGCTTTTACATCCGCAAAGGCATTTCCATGGAATTTCAGGGAATCATTGTTAACCCTCAGACTGATCCCAAAACTGAGCGAACCAGATGCTGGAATTTGTTAGTGAATACCTGGCAGAATAGATGGAATTCTACCGAAAAAGGAGCTATCACCAAAAACTTCGTTCCCGACGTAACTGCACTACTTGCATCATCCACCAGAAAATGGTTTTCACCCTCACTGTTTACCTCCTACATACTAACTGGGCATGGTTCGCTTAACGCAAAACTCTACCAATTCAGACTTTCCAATACAGTCTCTTGTCGATGTGGGCTACCGGAAGACTCTCCTCACGTACTTTTTGAATGCTCCATTTACGATGATCTAAGATCGGCTCTTAAGGCAACAGTACCAAACTTGTGTCCCGGAGGTGAGAAGATACTCATTTCTGTCAACAATTTCCAGGCCCTTCAAACCTTCTGCAATGCTGCTTTTAATCGCAGGAAGGCTCTCAACCTCAATGTTAATTCAAGAAATGAAACTGAAAATGCATCATAAATCATAATACAACTGTGCGCTGCCTCGTCGTCCTGATGACGTCATATACAAAATTGTTGTGGCTTTCAAGAACACACAAAGATTTTGACAGATGCTGCACTTCTCTGACTCATCCTTTATCAAGACTCTCTTCAACTAAACCTCTGCTCAGTGATACCGTCGTCTACCAGAGACTTCTGACACCACTCCAGATTAACAGAATTCAGAATTATATCTAGAACTTGTTCCTGCCGATCATGATTGAATGACATTACAACTTCTGTTTGACAATACACCTTTTCTCTTTGTGGACCACTTTGGGCAGCACTGCATACAGATGTGGGCAAGAAATGGATAAAGATTTTATTTTTATTTTTTTTATTTTTTTTTTTTTTTACTTTATGCTATTCTCATCCTTATTTCTTCGTCTTCTGCTGTCCTTTCTCCTGGGAGTGTGTGTGTGTGTGTGTGTGTGTGTGTGTGTGTGTGTGTGTGTGTGTGTGTGTGTGTGTGTGTGTGTGTGTGTGTGTGTGTGTGTGTGTGTGTGTGTGTGTGTGTGTGTGTGTGTGCGTGCGCGCGCTGTTGCCGGCTTGCTGGCGCGGGGTTCTTTTGAATGGCTCCAAATCCTCTTTGGACATTCAGTACGTGACTGTTGAGGTTGGCCATGGTTCTTGCGCAGTTGTGGCCTACCTCCCCGTGGTGTAGACGGACACTGGGCAGGCTTTCCAGGTGATCGCCTGCCTGGTGACAAAACGGCCAGAAACAACTAAACAACACAACAACACACACACTGCACGAACATAACGTTACACACATTTCTGGCCTGTTACAGTGCTTTCTGTAACCATCACAGTGTACAAAGACGGAGATGAACTTTCGTTCAGGTGCCGTCCTACATAAGATACTATACATGTCTACATGTCTACATGTCTACATGGACGATTTGATTGTCGCCTCATCCGACTTCGATTCACATCTCTTGAAATTGCGAAAAGTCTTTCAGCGTCTCAGAGAATATGATCTGAAATTGAAACCTAAGAAGTGTGAGTTTCTGAAGGAGCAATTGAAATATTTAGGTCATTTAGTCAGCGGTGACGGTATTCGTCCGGATCCGGCCAACGTCGCGGCAATCCGAGATTGCAAAATTCCGAGGACTATCAAACAAGTCCGATCGTTTCTGGGAATGGCGGGATTTTATAGGAAATTTATTCCAGATTATGCTGAAATCGCCCGTCCGTTGACCCAGCTGACCAAAAAGGAAACGCCATTTGTTTGGGATTGCTCTACGCAGCAGGCTTTTGACCAGTTGAAAACTATTTTGACCACTCCTCCATTATTGGTTTACCCTGATTTCACTAAATCTTTCGTTCTTTCAGCTGATGCCTCGTCCTATGCAATTGCCGCATGTTTAGAATCGCAAGTAGATGAAAATTCAAGACAACCAGTTGCCTATGCTTCAAGATTATTGAAGAAATCCGAAGTAAATTATAGTACAACAGAAAAGGAAGCATTGGCTATTATCTTTGCAGTTATGCAATTTAGACCTTTTCTAGTGGGCAATCACTTTACGCTCATAACGGACCACCAACCATTGAGCTTTCTGCTCAATTTGAAAAATCCTTCGCCCCGCTTAGCGAGATGGAGCATGCTGTTACAAGAGTATGACTATAAAATTGTGTATCGTCCGGGTAAAGTGCATTCAAATGCAGATTTCCTCTCGCGACCTGTGTTAGAAGCAGAGGAAAAACCAAAAAGATCAAAGGTAACAAGAACAACTGAGTTAGTCGCTCCCATATCGGCTGATGTAACCATAGAATCACTGGTTATGCCTCAGCAACAAACCAGAACTCTGATTAAAACTCTGCAAAGAGAAGATCCAATTTTGCAGAAGTTAATCGAACAGTTGGAGGGAATACCCCAAGCATCAGTGAAAATCCCAGATTCCTTCTACTTATCTAAAGAGGGAATACTATATCACTACACTTTATCTGACCCTGGAGCGACAAGAGAAGAGCCAACGGAACAACTAGTAGTGCCTGTTGGCCTGAAATCAGAAGTGTTGAAAGCATGCCACGACAATTCTTTAAGTGGTGGCCATTTTGCGCTACAGAAGACATTGGAGAAACTCAGGAAAAATTTTTTTGGATTGGGATGTTTTCGGAAGTGAAGAACTATATTGAGACATGTCCATCATGTATGCAACGTAAAGGTTATAACCCTAAAGCCAAAGCAGCTCTGATGAGAGTTCCCGTTGAAAATTCACCTTGGGTGCGAGTGTCATTAGACATTCTAGGACCTCTCCCTATGTCCTTGAGAGGACATAAATATCTATTGTTAGCAGTAGATAATTTCACGCGTTATGTTGAAGCAGTTCCACTCAAAACTCAGAAGGCAGATGAAGTAGCCACAGCATTTATAAACAATGTGATAGCGAGACATGGAATTCCTAAATACATACTCACAGATCGAGGTACTAATTTCATGTCCTCATTATTGCGACAAGTATGTGAAAAATTGAACATTCACCAAATTCATACCTCTTCGTTTCATGCGCAGTGCAATGCCAAGGTGGAACGGTTAAACCGTACCTTAGCGAACATATTATCTCATGTCATAAATCAGACCCAGTCAGATTGGGATGAGATGGTACCATTGGCTGTCGCTGTATATCATGCTGCCACTCACAGTTCTACTCAAGAAACACCCAATTTCTTAATTTATGGAAGAGATCTAGTGTTACCATCAGATTTATGGCACGCTAAAGCGAGACAGTCGTACTCATCCCTGGAGAATTATTCAGAAGAGATGTGTGCGCGACTCCGTAGAACCTACGAAATTGTTTTGGAACATTTGGAGGAAGCTGTCCAGAAACAAGAACAGCGTAGAGCAGCAGTAGCTGTTGATAAAAACATTCGTGTGGGAAATCTAGTTTATCTTTTTACACCTAAGGTGAAGGTGGGAACAACCAAGAAACTGGCTCGCCTGAGTACAGGCCCGTACCGTGTAATCAATCAGACCTCTCCAGTCAATTTTGAAATACAGAATGTATACATCCCAAAGGACAGACAGTTAGTGCATGTAGATAGATTGACAAAATTAATTGATAGGAAAGTTTTTCCTGATCTCAGAATGGAGGAATCAGAAGACAGTGAATTATCAGATCAAACATGTACTGAAACAATACCTAAAGAAACCTGGATCTTTGATGATCCCCTTGTGGAAGAGTGTGATTGTATGCCCCCTGTAGACCCACTACCAGTGACAACCCAGCCAACTAGAAGAGCTGCAACTATTCCAGTGTCAATCCCTTTAAACCTCCTCCCCAATAAGGATCAAAATGAGCAAACAAAGACAAAACAACTTGAAGCATTAGTGGAAGCTGCCCATAAACCAACCCCGTCACATGGGTATAACTTGCACAGTCGTGATCATGTGACCCACACTCCACATATAGTAACTATCAAACCTCCAACCCAAAAGGAAGTGTTAGTTCCTGAATCAGTTCCGGAGGGAAGAGAAAGAGCAGAACCAAATAATCCACCCAGTGAGCAGGAAAATATTAATCAAAATGAACAGCCAAGTGGTGTCGATAGGGCACTACAGTGGATGTTAGGTCCGCTTGCATCAAGGTTAGACCCACAACATGAAGACAAAGGACTTGATTTGGTGGGTCTTATTAGAGATGCATGGAAAGATTGAAAAAAAGAGAGAGAGATTTTTTTTTGTTATTTTTGTTGTTGTTAGTGGGACTCAGTAAAGACGCACCTGAGTAATTTTTTTTTTCCCTTTATAGTTTGGTTTTCGTGTCCTATAACAAGTGTGACGCTCAATATGAGATATGTGCTGAGAATGATCATCTTAGGAACGTTTATCTTGTTTTGCCAAGCTGAAGTTGAAATCTGCCAAGTAAAACATGGAGTGTATAAGTGCGAGATGACCAAACCCTCTTTGTCTCTACGAAAATCACTTCCCCAGAATAGTTGTTCAATAATGAACTGCGGAAATTGCCTCAAGCAATGGGTATCTCGAATTCTCCTTGAAAACGGCACTTTGGTCCCACCAGCCCATTTTATATTAAAACAGTCCCTGAAAGAGAATGGCACTTCAGTTATTTATGAGTGTCAAAGAAATGGAGAGAGTTGTGAGTGTAGCAAAGAAAGATGCAGAGGAAGTATTGAGTATTGTTTCGAAACTGAGTGCAATCAGCAAGCGTCATGTGTATGTCAGAGACAACCAGCTGAAACATATTGGTTAGTGGAGTGGGGCTCGCAGACTATCAGGAATCCGCCAGTGATTTCCTATAAAGTCTGTTTGACACCGCCCGTTGAACATGTGCATCGAATTAGGCACACAAGACATGTGTTGTCTGATGAGCAAGCTCATTTTGAAGAGCAAGGATTAGACGTCAAGTTTACAGACCCGGTTTTCTCTACATTAGAAAAGGGTACCTTAATAATAAGAAGGTTTTGCCATGAACGAACTTTTGTAATAGATAAAGAACCATTTCAGGCAGAAGTTCCTCGCGAGTTTATGTTAACCCCAGGACCATTAAAATTTCTTTTTGTTTCCCAACAAGGGAAAATAATGCAAGGAACAATACATTTGGCAGGAAGAGATGAATGTAAGAGGATGACTTGTATTTTTTGTTGGGAATTCATAAACAATAGACATTGCTTCCCACCTATTGTATCTTATTTAATATACCTAGTTTTGGGTATTCTAGCAGCAATCATTATTTGGTACTCTAAGCTCATCATTGAATCTATAGTGCAAACAGTCAGGGGATTTTTCATGATGATTAGTGTCATGTGGAAAATGTTTCGAATTGTTTGGCGCCTAACAAGCATGGCAGGCCTAACCACCGGAGCAACTATTAGAACAACCACAGGAAGGGTACAGGAATATTTGGAAGAACATATCCCCATGGAGCCGAGACGACTTTTGCAGGCTGCACCCCAGCAAATCATTGTATACCTATCAGCCCTTATACTTATAGTTGGTTCAACATGTACCAATCACCAGATCTTACATGCCAAAATAAAAGAATGTCAAGCAGACTTATCTCAACCTTGTAAAATCACCACTAAAGCCCGTGTGACTTTGTTAAATTTGGAATACAAACAGTGCTTATGGTTCGTCTCTGACGCAGAACAAACTCTTTTCCAATTGCAGTTAACCTTTAAACAAGTGCAGTGTCATTGGCAGACAAAACGAATGTATTACACTTTCCCCACAGAATTACATCTCATAAGTCAAGTGGCATGCCCCCAGAATGCCTTCTGTGCTTGGGGCCAACATTGTGTGGGTGACTACCTTTTTGAGGGTATCACCAAAGAATCCTTGAGTTGGCCAGGAATTACTAACTGCATCGCAGGAGACAGCGGTTCAAACTGTCTCATCATTGATAGTCAGTCCTGTTTACACTATCGAGTATGGTTAGTTCCAGACTTTACAAGGGTGTACGAAGTCCGCAAAATTGAAGGAGTTTCTTGTCGTTACATAGTTGAAGTTCAGACACGTGCTAATGAGACCATTGAAACTATTTCTCTAAAGAATTTTGCAATTACACGAAATAATATTGAGATTCAAGTCTTGGGAACCTTTGATCAGCCCACCGATATCCTTGAACATCATGTGATTTTGAGGGTAGGTGATAATAGTGAGGCTTATTTAGACCAAGCAGCTTTAGTGTCCAGGCCAAAATACGGAGAAATCGGTGATGTACAAGCAAATTACAGTGTTTCAAAACAGTTCATTTTTGATGACCGGATGATTCAATGTCAGTTTTATGAAGAGATGATAAGATGTCAAAAAAGTGAATCTTACTTGGAACAAATGGTGGCAAACAAAATCAATAAACTTCCAAAAATTCAAGTTTTTCACCAGTTAGAAATCGAGCCCTCAGGTCGGCTCACATCAACAATGATACAATCAGTCCCATTGACCCTGGATCTGACATTTTTTGAGTTTGATTTTTATCTGGAAACACATACAGTGTGCCCCAAATTTGTGGAAGACATTACTAGACCAATTGGATGTTTTACATGTGACACACTAGCTACTCTTACTTTTCAAGCATTTTCGACATGCCTAGCTGGAACTGTCTCAGTAAACTTCCAAAACATATTAGTGGCCACAAGATCAGTTAAATTAACTCAAGAAACAACCACTTATACTATCCAGTTCAAGACAGATACTAAATGTCACAAAGAAAATTTGTGTTTAATTGCTCGAACTATCACAGCCTGTAAAGATATAGAGTTTTGTTTGGAAGACCCAACGCTACAAATAAGTCACCCTAACTTTTCACAAGTATCCTATATATCTAGTTTTACACCAGGACAACCGTGGTCAGTATGGTTTCACCAATTAGTTGGTGGAGGATTTACCTCCTGGATCAAAATACCAATTTTGCTCTTATCTATAGCCTTGTTGAGTATATTTGTGGTTTCTTCATGTTTGGCATGTTTTCGCAAATAAATCAAATGATCCATTTTTTCTTGAAGACGAATGAAAGGGAAGCAAAACAGTGATAATTATGACAGAGAGTGAGAATAAGAAGAATAAATGGGAAGTATAACTGAGAAGCGTAAATGCTATAAGATTTTCTACCCCCCCTTCTCTCTTCATGGAGTTATGCATAAAAGGAGAAGGAAAGAAGAGTAAATGAAGCAAATCTTTTGACTGAAACGAGGACCTGAGAGAAGAAGAAGTGAGTGAATGGAATTATCTTTTTCCCATCTTTTGATACTTATCTTTTTTTCTGTGTTGCTGACTTCCCATCTGCAGTTTCACCAGTGGCCATCTTTTTCATCAGAATGTGGTCCTACCTCAGTACTCTGGTGCAATGGATGATTGCCGGCTCTACTTATGTTCCCTCTTCTGAGGCCACAAGCCAGGAGCACCCTGAGGCAGACTTGCTGATGACGCCTCGGGTACCTACTGAGCCCTATAGAAGTCGCAGATCAATAGGGTCACAACCCATAAAGAGATCACGGAGGGATGAGACACCGGAGCAGAGAGTAGATTTCCAACCAACTGCCATCAGAATTTCTCCAGGAGTGTTTCTCACGACCCGACATCCACGCAAGATGATGGCAGTCCCGTTTCCTAGTTGGGTTTTTATTGATGTTCGTTTTGTGTGGGATCGGGAAGGGCCGCTTGCCCCGGAGGAAGTTGCATTGATAACATGCGACAATCAAAATCTGGCGGTCATTTTCAATCCAGGGACCTTCTCATCCCCACATTTCGGAACATGGTTAAGCCCCATGATAAGACCCTACAAGATCATCTTTACGGATGGAAAGATGAAAGCACGAAGCCTTCAAGGCAGCTTGCCTTTTAAGACAGTACTTAATATACAAGACTTCTGTCACAAACAGGAAGCACTCCCTGAAGTGAGGGACCACAAGTTCCGGTGCCCCTGGGACCACCAAGAAAAGCATTGTGCGGTCCGATCAGTAGGTGTCCTCACACAATGGGCAGAATTTGAGGGCCTCATAAAGATCAGACCTGTCTCAACCCAGGAATGGTGGGAATAAAATTCCATTGTACAGTGCTTGATATATTGCTATTAGAGGTAATTTTATTTTATGTACCCTTGTAACCACACTTTGTATGTATAGCTATAATAAGGTTCTCAAATATTATACATATTTTTAAGTAACCAAATATATTACCTTACTAATTAAAATTACTATATCTATTCAAAAAAAAAAATAAAAAAAATTATAAATAAAAAAAAAAAAAAATGTTTTTTCCTTGGTGGGTTGGAGTAACAGAATAACTATTAATAGTAAACTTGGTGCTCATAGAGCATTGCAGGAAGCATTGTATATTAGAAACTTGCAGTGTTATCTAATCATATGTACCACCTATGTTAAGTGTATGTTATATATATATCCATTATGTAATCTATCTAATGAACATATCCAATGGTAGATATGTAGATGTTCTTATTCTATGAGAGCTTACCTCATTCTATGGTAGTATATTACATCTTTTTCTAGCCAAATATTATAGCCAGGCAATATTGAGTCTGATTACATTTTTGGTGAGACAGCAATATAGTGTTTGTCATATTGGCTTATTAAATATGAAGATTTTTTCTGCTGCACATATGACTATATAATTAAAAAAAAAAAAAAATAGCCATGCAACCCCGTGCAGAATTATATTTTTAAGTTAACCAAATTTATTATCCTATCAACTAGTCTATTTTATGTGTAGCCAAAATGTTTATCAACGTAAGTGTATAATAACCATGTGTGTTTAAGGTATAGGCTGACTATATAATAACGGTCAGGAACAAAATTCATATCCAATGCTAAATATATATATGTATATCTATACAAATCATTGAATAATATTGTATGTATAACGTATTACTTGGTATTGAAGCATGTTTAATGCTAAAGGTATATGATACTTTGTAAATGTCTTTAAAGCCAAGAGCAGATACTAATTGTTGTTTATCTCTGTTTCATATCATGTTACATTGGAGAGAAGAGTTTGACGGAGCAGCTACATGCAGCCAGTCCTAGAAGAGAAAATTACCTTAGTGCCCTTTGGACCGTTAGTCTAGTGTTTCTCCAGGAGCTCGAAGCATGGTTTCCACAAGATTGACAGTCATCGATGAGAGAACACTTTTACAACGTAGTCAATAAAGAACAGTGCGCGATACAAGAGACATTTTTATGATTTATACAACCTATAGACATTTGTTATTTCATAAACAGAACATTACAAAATATATTAGTGCTTGTTCATATGTGATCTTGCAGAAAGAAATCTGTGACGACCAAGGTAGGTTGAAGAGACAAGGGAAGGGAGGAACGGTTCTGTTTAATGTAGCAAGATAACTTTATTGTCCAGAGGAACCCAAAAGGCTCTTGGGAAAATTGTTATGTTATTATCTTACGATATTGTATTATGTATATTAGATTAGGGTAGTTCAATTTGTTAGAGGAGACAGGCTGGTTCTTTCCCCCCCCCATCCAAAAAGCTCCATGCAAATGTTTTTTTTTTCATTAGAAAAGCATCTCAAACCCTAAAATTTTGAGCAAGAGGTCATTTCTTTCCCCCCTGCTCGAAAATTTTCGGCGTAGACGGGAGGTGTATTAAAATGTGAACATTTTTATATCGTAAAATATTCTCACAAATAGCCACACATTACTTTTGCCAGTCACTATATGTGTAGAGTAATAAGGCCGTGTTGAAAGTTGTTTTGTCCGATTCTATTCTTAGGAAAGCAGTAATCGAATTTCCATCTCACTCCCATAGTTCGGTCAATCCACTACATGAAGCCGACATTCGATAGGATCAGCTAAGTAGTGCTGCGTTTGCATTACTCAGATATACAGTGGCAAAATCTGTGGGGGCCAGTGAGTAAATCGGAATGAGGAAGGTATTCTTGAGAGAAATTCGAACTGATTACTGCGAATTGACTCTTGTCGGAAAATGATGGACAGAGGTAAATAGACTTTGTATGAAGAGAATACCTTGGTATAACCCGGAAGTATCATCGTATATCAATTAATAATTTACTCCTTTCTCACGGTAGATTTCTCAAATTAAACGTGTCTAATTACTAGGACAGGTGATCCTAGATTTGCTTTTCCCCACAGGAATAAGCTCCTAACCAATCAAAAAAGGGGCCATCCAAAGGGGAAAGGGATGTATATATTGGGACTATGGGAAAACCGAGGGTCTTTTGGTGGGATGAAGATGGAAACAGAGTTAAAAACGTCCATGATGAGATATAGCGAAGAAGAAGTCGTACCTGGCAAGTCGCGAGGAAAGTTTTTGGGTAAGTTCGTCCTTTAGTTTAGCGACCGGTTATCTGGAATTACTGAACGACCACAGCTACTATTATATTCCCCACCTAATATCACATACTAACCTCTCTCCTCCCAGCTAAATTCACATATGTATTTTCTATATTAAGGCCAGAATGTGTCATCTATTGTACCAACTACTGGATACTGCGTTTCCAGTAACGGTAAACATAACTATATGTCAATCTTACACATTCACCTATAAATTCGAATAGCTGGATGCTCTTCTACTTATTGTATATTAACAACGATTGTTTACCGAAACTACATGAAGAATGTCGACAGAATGGCAGAAAGGTGCCATGTTACTACTATCCATTAACTAGAAAATGTAAAGCTATCCTGAGTAAAGCTAACACTTACAACATAATATAATTCTAATTCCCTGTTTTACTTATTAATTCTTTTACTGTAAATAAATACACAAGTCCATGTATGTATAATAAACTATACCTTGTTTGTTGATCTATCTTTCTTCAGGACTATTCCGAAATACACACTTTTGATAGCATATATATATATTTAAATAGACTATCATTAAAGGCGGGCTCAAAGGCCAATACACAAAGGGCCTTAGAGTTAATCATCACAACGCAATTCTCGTTGCTGCATTCTTGCCCAACGTCCATCTGGGTGAGTTTTAGAGCACAGAATCTTGTCCTAATTTAACGCTAGACGCTCATATAAAATCCTAGTCTTTCTGGTTTCTCATTTTAGTGCTGGAAACCTGCCTGGGAGTCTTGATATCCGTATTAAACGCTGCCCAGCAGGCGCCCTACATTATTACAGAAAAGACTTCGGAACAGAACACACCCAAATTACAGACACTATACATATATGTGTATACAGAAGCAATTCTTGGTGACTCTAATAAAATAATGACTCTAAATTAAAATAAAATAATTTAAAAAAAAAACTTAAAAAGAGAATTGAATAGTCACTGTTTGGCGATGAGAAAAGGGTGAGTAACTGAGATTTTTTGTCCTTTTTTTGGCAGATGCAGAAAAAGTTTCTTCCTTGCATCACTTAGTCATTCTCACGGATAACACAGTGGTTAAGATCCCTGCCTCCACATACCGCGTGATAATGTCCCGGGTTCGAATCCCATTAATGATACTAGCAACGTTTGTGGGCTGTTTTTTTTTATTTTACTTCGTGACTGATTTAGTTAATCTGAGGAGAGTAGAAAAAGGTTTTTGTACCGTAAAATCGAAAAACACGAAAAATCTATCAGAGACAACTACATACACAATTTATGGACATAATACATATGGATAGATACAGTTGTTCTGGGGTAACACTAATATCACAGTTTTTAAAGAATCTAGATAGATAATACTGATAAATAAATAGGATCTTTATTGTAAGGTGAACCGCAGTTACCATAACTTTACAAAACCCTTCACGGCGCCATACCATAGTAATGTGTCTTCGTGGGTAGTACAGGTGATATAATCACCGTTCTACCTCCATCGGGTGGAAAATACATGAGTTTATATCCCGTCCATGACGCGAGGAATTTTTGTGTCTTTTTCAAACGTGGCTGAGTTAGTCGGTCTCAGGTGAGGGTAGCATGATTTTTGCTCCCAGAAAGTAGGATTTTTGGAGAGACAAATTGACTACAGAACATATTCCATTTAAAGACAATTATATGGGGAAATAAGGCCTAAGTTACTGATGCTCCTAAAACCCTATAGCAACAACAATAATACTAGCGTTTTGTCAGTATTGTACTATTAGTTGAAAGGTTAATGATTTGCTTGCATTTTTGAGTTTGCTCTTTAATTTGGAACACCAGAATAATACACTGGTGAGCAAAACTTAAGGACCATTCAGGTTTTCACCTGTAGCTTCTCATAGGAGTGGCCTGGATATGGGAAAAGTATACAATAAGAACCTCATGAGGTACAGAAATGATGAAGGAAATAACACCGACACAACAAAGGAAACAAAACAGTAAAGAAGAACTTTATTCAAAAATGGCAACATAGCACTGGCTGCCATGATACAGATGCATCACTGCCAAAGATGGAACAAAGGGAAGATGTGGTCCTCAGTAGGAGATATGACCAACCCTAATGTCGATGCAGGCTTTGCACCGCTTGTCCAGTCAGCGCCATCTTCAGCTGGTGAACATTTTCTTGTGGCTGTGGACGTGCCGCTAGGCGTCTCCCCAGAGCGTCCCATATGTGTTCGATGCGATCTATATCGACGGGAACCGGCAGACCCATCCATACGAATAATGTCCTCACTTTCCAAAAGCATATCAATAGCTGTAGTGCGATGGGGTGTGGCGATATCATCCATAAACACGAACTCTGGGCCAATGGTACCTCGGAACAGACGCACATGGGGAAGGATTACCTCAGTACAGTAGCGTGCACCGGTTACAGTACCGCCTTCTAGTATCTGGAGTTGCGCACGTTCATCCAAGATAACGCCTTCCCAGACGAGAACACCTCGACCGTCATATCAATCCCTTTCAGTGATGTTTGCATGGTGATACCGTGTGCCAACCTCTCGCCTGATTAGCTGACTTCCAGAATCGCTGCTGAGACTAAATCTACTCTCATCAATAAAGAGTACCTTACCCCATTGCGCTGTTGTCCAGTTCCTTGTGTTCGATGCACCATTGTACACGATGCCTCCGATGGGCAGGTGTTAAAGGGACACAGCGTACTAGCCGTCGGGCAAACAGTGCACCTTGTGGAGTCGCCTGAGCACAGTAAACCACGATATCCTGGATATCCAGTGTCCTGTGCTCTTGTGCAGCCGGTTTGCAATGGATCCCGCTGTCTGGTGTTAGTCCCTCTTTGCATGTAGGAGTATATAGCGGTCATCATTGGGCGTTGTTTTTCGTGGACAACCACCACTGGTCCTTCGAACAGCTGTACCTGTCGTTCTGAAGGCCGATCACGCACGTGAGACGATGCAATGGGCGATGCCGAACTCTGCAGCCACACTCCTCGCACTTCGACCTTCCTCGAGCTGCCCACTTATTCGACCCTGGGTAGAGTCATCCAAATGTTGTCTACTGGCCATTTCGTTGACTGTAGAACTGTACGAAACCAATCAAACGTCTGTAACAATCGTGTTCACCATTCGGTAATTTGCACATAACTGCTGAAATGCTATTTGAAACCTGATGAGAGTGTGAGCCCTCTCAGTAGGTTTCAAATTTTTGCATGTTCACCAGCTTTCTTTCTTTTTTTTCTTTTTTATGAAAACCCCAAACACGAGAGGTATTAGAACCTATAGTAGTTACAATCGTGCTTGGGTTAGAGGTTGAGAAGACGAAAGAAGATATTTGTTGACATTGGACTTGAACTTCTGTAGATTGTAATTTTCAGGAAATACGTATGAAGGAAGGTTGTTCCGGAAAACAGCAGCTAAATGAATAAACGAGGAAGATGAAAAGTAGGTTCTGTGAGTTTGAAGTTGAACAGTAAATGGATGTTGGCACGTGCTCGGACTATTTTGAAAGAGAGAGCGGGAATTATAGAAGCCAATTCCCTTAACCATAATTATGAGAGCTTCCTTGGACTCAGGGGAGGTACCCACAGACTGGAGATGTGCAAATGTGACCCCAATTCACAAAGGAGGATCAAAGGCTGACACAAGTAATTATAGACCTGTGAGTTTAACTTCTGTTCCAGGAAAATTAATGGAGGCACTAGTTAAAGAAGCACTGCAGGATCATTTAGACAAGACTTCAGTTATAGCTCGGACACAGCATGGTTTTGTTAAGGGGAAATCTTGCCTGACCAATTTTATTGGATACTATGATGCAGTCACAAAAGAACTGGATGCAGGGAATAACTTTGATATTATATACTTGGATCTTAGAAAGGCTTTTGATACTGTTGCACATGGAAGACTGCTGCACAAATTGGAGCAGTGTGACATTGGAGGCAAATTGCTGCTGTGGATAAAGGGGTGGCTGAGGGGGAGAAGACAGAAAGTGGTAATCAATGGACACTGCTCGTTGTGGACTAATGTTATTAGTGGAGTCCCTCAGAGCTCAGTGTTGGGTCCATTATTGTTTTCTGTATTCATAAATGATATTGATGATGATGTATCAAGCTTAATGTCGAAGTTTGCAGACGATACAAAGGTAGGCAGGGTTGTCAAGGACACTACTGACACTATGCTGCTGCAACAGGATCTGGAAAGGTTGAGCAGATGGGCTGAGAGGTGTCAATGTTAAACTGAGAAGTTTAACATTGACAAGTGTAAAGTACTACACATGGGAAACAGCAACCCCAGAGCAACGTATCAACTCTGTGGTACTACACTGACAGTGGTAGAGAATGAAAGAGACCTGGGGTGGTTGTGCAGGCAGATATGAAGTTCTCTGAGTAGTGCAGACGGGCTGCAAGATAGCTCATGGTGTATTGTCAATGATATATAGGAATTTTTCTAGCAGGGATAAGGAGGTGATTATTCCCTTGTATAAGGCAATGGTCAGGCCACACCTAGAGTACTGTATACAGGTCTGGAGGCCTCATTTCAAGAAGGATGTAGAGCTGCTGGCACGAGTATAGAGAAGGGCAACAAGATTAGTGAATGGAACAAAGGGGTGCTCTTACGATAAAAGGCTTAAGTTTTGCAAATTACAGTGTCTGGAGACTAGGCACCAGCGAGGTGATCTGATAGAGGTGTATAAAGCCATTCAAGGCTTTATACACCTCTATGCTCAGTGCTGATGGGATTCTTCCTCTCACTCAGAATAATCACCTGAGAGGGCATAAATTCAAATTGAGGAAAGACAGATGTAGGATAGACGTGCGGAAATTTGCCTTTAGCCAGCGGGTGGTTGGTTGGTGGAACAGACTTCCATCCCTTGTGGTGGAGGTTGATAGCCTAAATAAGTTTAAGGCTCAGCTGGACAGGTATTTTGAACGAACAGAGTGGTGAAGTGGAAGTGGTTTTTTTTTTTTTTGGCTGCTACTGCATAAGCTTGCTTTCTTGCATCAAATGCCTCTACTAATGCTAATGCTAATGCTAATTCAGAAGAACAGTGCCCATGGAAGTATCTGTAGAAAAGGCATGCAGCAGAAACAGATACGTCTATCAGACAGACATTGGAGAGACTCTGTTAGAGCGGAGTCATTTATTAACCTAACTGCCCTCTTCTTATTAGAATCTAGAAGCCCGAGAGAAGTTTTGGGGGAACCGCCCCAGAAGTGAAATAATATTCCATCTTAGGGCGGATTTGCGATTTATACAGAGTGAGCAGCTGTTTGGAAGAATTGGAAGAAAAGTTACGCCGAGAGCGAAAGAGGAAACCAAGTTTTTTAGATGCAGAGGAAGCAATATTTGTAATGTGCTTGTGCCAAGAGAGATTAGAAGTCAGGGTAATCCCCAAAAGAGATATATCATTTTGCCTAGAAATGATATATCTCTTTTGGTCACCAAAGATAAGCATAGGAACATAAGAATCCTTTTTGGGAGATAGAAGACAAGACTGAATTTTAGAAGGATTAAAATCAACTAAGTTGTCTTTGCCCCACTGGAGAAAAACCTGGAGATTGGCATTTAAGGAATTGGTAGTGGATATTCGGGAAGTTGAAGCTGATTGAGCAGGGCAAAGTTTCTCGAAATGGAAAGTGGGATGCAATGTGCCTATCATCGGCAAAACTATGAATAGGATTTCCAGTCAGTGGAAGAAAGTCA
This sequence comes from Mastigoproctus giganteus, assembly GCF_048544385.1. NCBI lineage: Eukaryota > Metazoa > Arthropoda > Arachnida > Uropygi > Thelyphonidae > Mastigoproctus > Mastigoproctus giganteus. The sequence goes on along the minus strand of NC_143582.1, from coordinate 222,169,210 downwards.
TTAATATACAAGACGAAAAGAGGAGGGGGGAAAGAACTGAACTTTGGGAGAAACCAGCATTAGTGGAGAAGTTAGAAGACAGAGAGCCATCTACCATCACTCTCAGTGAGCGATAAGAAAGAAAACTGGATAACCAATTACAAAAAACAGTTGGAAAATCATAATATGGAAGCTTGTTTAGAAGACCTTTACGTCAAACACGATCGAAAGCCTTTGAGATGTCAAGAGGAACTGCTTGTGTTTCACCAAACGTTTCCATTGAATTTGCTTATATATGGGTAACATAAGCCAGAATATCACCAGTGGATCGATACTGACGGAATGGCTTTAGAAAGAGTAGAAGTAATTGCAATGGGACGATAATTGGATGGGAGGGATTTGTCACCATTTTTAGGAACTGGCTGGATATGAGCAAATTTCCAAGCAGAAGGAAAAACACCTTTGGAATAAGAAAGCAAATGAAGGCGGGAAAGAACAGGAGTAAGTTCAGGAGCACAGGTTTTGATTACAAGTGGAGAAATACCATCAGGACATGGAGCTCTTTTAGCATCTAGATTCGTCAAAATCTTTCTGATATCTTTTTGACTGAGGACCACAGGAGGCATTGAATGGAGCGCGTTGGGAATGGTGGGGGGTGTTTTACCAAGATCATTAATACATGAGTTGGAAGAAGGATGCTAGCAGGTCAGCTTTATCCTTGGCTGAAGTGACAACAGAACCATCTGGTTTTGACAGAGGTAGGGGCAAAGATGGGAAAAAGTTGCGGCCAATAGCTTTGGCAAGAGACCAGAATGCTCGGCTACTATTAGGGCAAGAAGCAAGTTTTCTACTCTTAGCCTGTTCAAAATCTAGTTTGGACTGATTAATAACTGCTTTACAATTGTTGCGAACTTTGGTGTAGGCAGAAAATGAAACTAAAGAATAGGAAACAAGCCAATTACGATATGCAACATTCTTCTCTTGAACAGCCTTAGCACATTTATTGGAAAACCATAGTTTAGATACAGGACGAGATTTTAAATTGCAGTGTGGAATAAAGGATTCCATTCCTACAAGAATAATTTCACTGACACGATATGAGCAAATGTTGACATCAGAAGTTTTGAAACAGTAATCCAACCAAGGAAAAGAAGAAAAGAAATCTCGCAGGTCATCCCATTTTGCATTCTTGTAATGCCAAACAATACGAGGTTGGAAATAGCCATGAGATAAAGGTTCCATTGAAGAAGAGAAAATCACCACGTTGTGACCAAAAGTGCCTAAAGGACCTCTCACTTCGACCGTGTACTTAGAAGGGCTGTTTGTGAGAAAAAGATCAAACGTATTGGCTGTATAATTAGGATTGTCCGGTATTCTTGTAGGTAAATGAACTATCTGTGCAAGGTCATTAGTAATTGCAAAAGCCTCAGCATCTCGACCAGCTGGGTCGGTGTGACTAGAAAACGGAAGCCAGCTGGAGTTGTGAACATTAAAAGTACCAAGGAAAATTACCTCAGTGTTAGGAAAGTTGGACTAAAGAAAGTCAAGTTGCAAAGAGAAGAAATCAAAGAGCTCCAAGTGATTAATGGAGTTGGGAGAACGGTAGAGACAACAGATGAATTTTACACAATAAGGTAGCATTAGCATTAGCATTAGCATTAGTAGAGGCATTTGATGCAAGAAAGCAAGCTTATGCAGCATCAGCCAAAAAAAAAAAAAAAAACCACTTCCACTTAACCCCTCTGTTCGTTCAAAATACCTGTCCAGCTGAGCCTTAAACTTATTTAGGCTATCAACCTCCACCACAAGGGATGGGAGTCTGTTCCACCAACCAACCACCCGCTGGCTAAAGGCAAATTTCCGCACGTCTATCCTACATCTGTCTTTCCTCAATTTGAATTTATGCCCTCTCAGGTGATTTTTCTGAGCTAGAGGAAGAATCCCATCAGCATTGAGCATGCTTAAACCATTCAAGGCTTTATACACCTCTATCAGATCACCTCGCTGGTGCCTAGTCTCCAAACACTGTAATTTGCAAGACTTAAGCCTTTCTTCCTAAGAGCACCCCTTTGTTCCATTCACTAATCTTGTTGCCCTTCTCTGTACTCGTTTCAGCAGCTCTACATCCTTCTTGAAATGAGGCCTCCAGACCTGTATACAGTACTCTAGGTGTGGCCTGACCATTGCCTTATACAATGGAATAATCACCTCCTTATCCCTGCTGGAAAAATTCCTGTATATCATTGACAATACTCCATGAGCTACTCTTGCAGCCCGTCTGCACTGCTCAGGGAACTTCATATCTGCCTGACAACCACCCCCAAGTCCCTTTCATTCTCTACCACTGTCAGTGTAGTACCACAGGGTTGATACATTGCTCTGGGGTTGCTGTTTCCCATGTGTAGTACTTTACATTTGTCAATGTTAAACTTCATTTGCCACCTCTCAGCCCATCTGCTCAACCTTTCCAGATTCTGTTGCAGCAGCATAGTGTCAGTAGTGTCCTTGACAACCCTGCCAACCTTTGTATCGTCTGCAAACTTGGACATTAAGCTTGATATACCATCATCAATATCATTTATAAATACAGAAAACAATAATGGACCCAACACTGAGCCCTGAGGGACTCCACTAATAACATTAGTCCACGATGAGCAGTGTCCATTGATTACCACTCTCTGTCTTCTCCCCCTCAACCACCCCTTTATCCATAGCAGCAATTTGCCTCCAATGTCACACTGCTCCAATTTGTGTAGCAGTCTTCCATGTGCAACAGTATCAAAAGCCTTTCTAAGATCCAAGTATATAATATCAAAGTTATTCCCTGCATCCAGTTCTTTTGTGACTGCATCATAGTATCCAATCAAGTTGGTCAGGCAAGACTTATTAACAAAACCATGCTGTGTCTGAGCTATAATTGAAGTCTTGTCTAAATGATCCTGCAGTGCTTCTTTAACCAGTGCCTCCATTAATTTTCCTGGAACAGAAGTTAAGCTCGCAGGTCTATAATTACTTGTGTCAGCCTTTGATCCTCCTTTGTGAATTGGGGTCACATTTGCACATTTCCAGTCTATGGGTACCTCCCCTGAGTCCAAGGAAGCTCTCATAATTATGGCTAAGGGTTTGCTTATTTTCTTTGCTGCCTCCTTTAATATAACTGGATAGATCCCATCCACCCCGGGTGCCTTTCTTGTGTTTATCTTCAACAGTTTCTCCTCAACTTTACTCCCAGTTATTTCAAGATTCTGTAGCTTACTGCTAGAGTTGAATACACCTCTGGCATTCCCCTTGCTGAATAACTCCTCATGTGTGAATGTCGATGCAAAATATTCATTTAGTTTGTTAGCTACCTGAGCAGGATCATCAACAGTTGACCCATCAATATCAAGTGGACCAATCTGATTCATCCCCTTCCTTCTAGAGTTTAAATAAGTAAAGAACTCTTTGCTGTTTTTCTTTGCATCCCTTGCCAAGGATTTCTCGTAATCTGCCTTCGCCTGCCGAACTTCCTTTGTAACTTGGTTGCATATCAACTTGTATCTATCATGGGCTTCTGTGTCATGTGTTAATTTGTAAGTATCCCATGCATTTTTCTTCTCTGCCATATGTCTCATTAGTTCATCTGACATCCATTTTGGCCTAAACCTTGAACAATATTTCTTAGTTGGTATGTAAACCCTAGTCGCTTCCAAGATAAGTTCTTTGAATGCTTCCCATTTTGAATTTGCTGTTGGTAACATCATCAGTTGGTCCCACTGTATAGAATTTAAATACTGTCTCAGTCCATCGTAGTCGCCTTTACGGAAGCAATAACCCTTCCCTTTACCCCTAATGGTAGTTACCTCTTTGAGTAAGTCCCACTTCAGCACACTGTGATCACTGCCACCTAGTGGTTCATTTATCTGCAGATTCTTAATGCATGAAGAATCACTGCTGATAATCAAATCAAGAGTATTACTCCCTCTAGTTGCCTCCCGAACATGGTGATGTAGAAAACAATCATCCAATAAATCCACAAAAGCCCTGCTAGTGTATGTGAGTAACCAGCCCCCAAATTCCAGTCAATATCTGGGAAATTAAAATCCCCCCATTATAAGATTGATTTACTGGCCCACTCTATTTCCCTGTACGGTTTCTTATTATACTCATCAGAGTCATTAGGCCTATAGCACACTCCTACTCTCAATTTTGATCTCCCAATGCTTATGTCACACCAAATTGACTCGACACTGCACTGTCCAGCGATGTCCACTGGCTTCACTTCCTTGGTTTTTATGTGTTTCTTAACTAATAGCATAACCCCTCCCCCCTTCCTATCCTGTCTATCCTTTCTGTAGACGTTGTACTCCTCAAATTGCAGTTCTGCATCCCTTATATCTGTGTGACACCACGTCTCTGATATCCCAACAATATCTGCCTTTGATGTTTTGAGCAATACCTCAAATTCATTAAATTTATTTACTAAACTCCTAGCATTGGTGTACACGCAAGTATACCTGCTCCTGTTTCTATTCTTAGCTACCCTAACACAACCCATGTGTTTATTTGTACCGCAATGGCTCCCAGCAGTCTCTGAAATACCATGCATCTTGTTTTTCAGGCTTCTGCTCATTCTAATAGAAGCAGTGCAAGAATCGCTTTCACCTCTGCCAGTGGCTATTGTCAATCTATTGGTCTTTGTCTCCCCCCCAAGCTAGCAGTTTTCCGACCCACCTAACACTGCCTCGATAGCATCAGCAAATATTCTTGCACCCTTTCTATTTAAGTGTATCCCATCCCTGTAGAAGCAATCTCTCCTGTTAACAAGTACAGTCCAGGCTGAAAAAAAATTCTACTCCTTGAGCCTTGCACAATCTTTCCAGGGCCGAATTGATCGACAAAGGTAGAGGGATTTTAAGCCAGAGAAGATCAAAGAGAGGAGATTCCAAATTGCCAAGTTTCCGACAGTGAATATCAGAACGGACATATGCACAAGTACCACCTTTGAGGCGAAAGGAATCATACAGCGAATAATTTGGGCATCTGAGATGAGCAGTAGTTGAATCAACCGATAACTGAGATTCTGTCAGAAAAGGTACATGGGGTTTGGAAGAGTGCAAGTGGAAATGGACATCGTTGAGATTAGAATTGAGACCACGTATATTTATGAAATGAATTAGGAAGTCCTTGGGAGGTTTGGATCTTTTCGCAGATCAGCTTGCTCTATTAGTTTGACAATTCATGGTGTATTCAATAGTAAGAAAAAGTGAGTGGGACATGCTGTATGAAGTAATGAAATTTTTGGAAGTAATGAAATTCTTACCATGTGTACGCCATATGGCGTACACATGGTAAGAATATACCCAGATCCTTGACATAACGTGGCCTCAACAATTCTCCCGCAAACACACTACTCGGACTCCCTCCAGTCACTATCTGGCAGAGTAGAGGTAGCAAGATTATACACTAGCTGATCCGGAAGCCTCCTAAAGAGTTACCAATAGGTTCGGTTCGGTAACTAGCCGCCGGCCGGCGAACACTGTTTAAAAGCTGTACCCTCGAAATGTAAGGAAGATTGGGTCGCCATGATGTTTATCATAACCTCAAAAGTCATTAGTCATACTGCATGATGGAAGTCTGCGCGGGTAGCACAGTGGTATTGTCACCATCCTCCCCACACCGGGTGGAAAAGGCATGGGTTCGAATCCCGTCGATGACGCGAGGAACTTTAATAGGCTTTTTTCACTCCGTGGCTCAGTTAGTCGGTCTCAGGCGTAGATAGCAAGGTTTTTCTCCCCAGTAACTGGGGTTTTTTCGTCCAGCAAAACAGGCAAATCGACCATAGAACATACGCAATTTACAGACAAAAATACGGGTTAATGTATTTAATTACGGGCAACCCTAAAATAATTTGATTTTTTTTTGATACTGCATGATTGAAGAGATGGGGAAGGGTTGACCGGAACTTAGCTCTGGAGACTAAACATGGGTTCCACCACTTCAAGCCTCCAATAAGCAAAGTGGTGGTATTGCACCGGTTGGTGAGAGTCATCTACCGCCTAGTATTGCATGGTAACACAGAGGAGCGGCATTCCTCCATGTGGTGTGGGCGCCACCCCTTGACCCCCTGCTTACGTTGGTTCATACCTGGGTGGTCACCCAGTGTGACTGTGCATGGAGGTTATACCCACGATTACTAACAGTTCCACCATCGTGAAGGTGCAAGCAGAGGTTTTGGCTGTCACAGACCGCCCGGATGTTGCCGAAATTGGGTCTACTTGACTTGAATGTCACCCAAATATCAGTTCCATCAGCGTTTTAGACTCCCAGGTAGCAAATACACTTGTCTGGCATAGCTGAGAGAATGTCTCCAATAACCACAAGGACCAAGTGAATTGCTGTTCCTCTGCGAGAGCTGATTCAAGATCTTATTGAAATCTCTGAGAGGAGGCCAGTGATTAGAAACGTCCCCACCTACAGCAACCCATGCGTGGGTTGCTTTATTGGAGTCCACTGATCTGGGGATCACTGAATGAGGACCAGTACTTTGGTGGACATTTATGTTTACCAGTCTTTCTCATTGTCATATTAGTTCTGGCACATTGCTCTGCTGCACCCTACTGAGCAGCCACAGTTATGCATTTTTTTCATTGTAACCTTTAGAAATAGAGTTGATCGTTAAGTTTTGCACACCAGTGTATTTCTATTCCAAACGTGATTTATCAAAATTGCTTTTTCCGCTCCATGTTGTTGATTAACCTTCAACAAAAAAAACAAAAATTCATAGAAAATCTAAAAAAATCTTGAAAGTTTCATATAAAAATTCAGAATATAAAATATTCAAACTTAAAAGTTTCATATAAAAAATTGAAGTATTCCCAAAAACCCTCCAACAATGAAGAATTTTTATTAGCACGTTTTATGAGCGTATGAATAAAACCTAACAAAAGGTATTAAAACCTTTTGTAAGGTTTTAATCCTGTAGTTGCAAGTAGGACCGTGCCGAGAAATTTTAGTACCTTAGGCAAGAATGAAAAATTGCGCCCCCCAAAATATTTTAAAAAAATTTTAATTAAAAAAATATGATATTTAAAATACATTTCTGGTACACGTTTTAATAAAAATAAGAGGATGACAAAAATGAAATAAAAACTGGCCAGAGTGATTTTTATTTTCATAAGCAGTATTTATTAAAAATATATAAGATTTATTTATGCGTCATAAATAAGGCCACACCTCAAGGTGTGCCCTTGAGTAATGGTCAGGAGGCCTCAATTTAGGAAGGATGTAGAGCTGCTGGAACGAGTACAGAGAAGGGCAACAAGATTAGTGAATGGAACAAAGGGGTGCTCTTACGAAGAAAGACTTAAGATTTGCAAATTACAGTGTCTGGAGACTAGGCACCTGCGAGGTGATCCGATTGAGGTGAATAAGGTCTTGAATGGTTTGAGCAAGCTCAATGCTGATGGGATTCTTCCTCTTGCCCAGATTAAGCGCCTGAGTGGACTTAAATTCAAATTGAGGAAAGACGGTTGTAGGATAAATGTATATAAATTTGCCTTTAGCCAGCGTGTGGTTGATTGCTGGAAGAAACTTTCTATTGTCGTTGTAGAAGTTGACAGCTTAAATAAATAAAAGGCCGAACTAGACAAACATTTGGAGCGAATGGATAGACGAAATGAGGTTTTTTTTTTTTTTTTTTTTTGGCTGATGCTCTATAAGTTTGCTTTATTGCATCATATACCTCTATTAATGCTAATGCTAATTACGGATTTATTTATAAATTTTTTATAGACGACAATAGATTTGAATACGGAAATGCGTAGTACATTTGGTGTGCTTATACCAATACAGTTATGAATTTGTAATCTGCTTTGAGATTGTCTCATTTTAGAGCAACATGCAGCAATTTGATTTTTATGATTTGAAGGAGCAAAACCCTCATATCATAAAACGATTTTTTCATAGAACGATTTTCTTTCTTTCTTTCTTTTTTTTTTTTTGAGGTTGTGACTTATAAACTTTATATGTGACTTTGTAAATCCCTGGCACCACCATGCCGTGACGGAACTAATTGTATGTCTATAATTGCTGCAATTAAAGATTCTATTCTATTCTATTCTATTATGGCATGGAATAAAAACGAATTTATGAAAGAAATTTTGCTTTTTGGTTAATACTTTCAAGCAAAATTTTGAAATTTTGCTTGAAAATATGTTTCAAGTGCATCATTCAAAATGTCTCCCAGTTATCTGTTCTTGTGCGTGCGTGTGTGGGTGTTGCTGGTGAAATTCATGGTAATTTGGATAATTAACGCAACAGACCTAGAAATTTCTTAGTCAAGCAAAAACTGAGGTGTTGAAGTTCAGTATTTACTCGATTTCGAAGAGAAAACAATAAAATACAGTAGAATCCGGATAAGAAGTTTTCCAAAGGACTGGAGGTTTAGAACTTCTTAAGAGGGAAAACTTCTCAGAAGGGAAATAACCCCAGGGGTTCACATCTGGTGAGTATGGGCTTGGCACCTCCAAAGTCCTGAGCTGAATATCATCATTCTTCTCTTTCTTGGTGATTCCCTTCTGCTTCTCTCTCTCAGGGTAATTCATAAATCTTTTTTGGCTGGGGCAGCATAAGCTGCAGGCTTCCTTGCACCATGTGGCTAATAATAATAATACTAATAAAATAATAACTACACAAATAAAAATGAAAAGATACACATATATAAGTTAAAGATCATTTTTAAGTACTATTTAGGAATTTATAAATATTTTCTTCTGCGTATGGGAAACATTTTTAAATTGAGGATTTCTAATTGCTTAACATTCTGTTCATTAAACTCATTACCAAGTTGGAAGAATAAGCTCCTTTGGAGTTTCAACATACCTTAAAAGGTTACAATTACAGTAAGACAGAGCAACAATCCACCAAGCAATTCAGAACTGTTCACAACCATCAGAACTTAGTGGCAAATGCTTCACTGTGCTCCACGTGGTCGACGCTATCAAATTATGGATATCGATGCAAACAATTGCAATATGTCACTCCCATTTTATCAAAATGTTTATGCTAAAAACACTGACCACGGAAAATTCACTAATTGAACAAATTAGTGACAAGCATCGTTTTAGTTCGTAGTAAATCACCGACCGAAGTAGGTGAAATTATTATTATTATTATTATTATTATTATTAATATCCATATGATGCAAGGCTTATGCTGCACCAGGAAAAAAAAAGTTCCCGAGTAACCCTGAGAGAGAGAGAGAGAGAGTCAAAAGTAAAAGGGAATCACCAAAAAAGAGAAGAATGATGATATCCAGCACAGGACCTTGGGTGTGCCAAGCCCATACTCTCCAGATGTGATTACAGCATACTTACTGATTACAGCAATGTAATCAGAAAATTGCTAAATGAACAGTTACCGCAACCTTGGACTGGAAACGAGAATCGTTATGATGGTCATAATGATCTCTTTAGGTTAAACTCCAGGCGTTAATCCGTGGGCCATCTCAAAAACAAGGTGCACGCAGTGAATATGTACAATATCTATCACCTTGAAAAGCGAATTGCCACAGCACGCAGTGAGGCACTCCTCCAATAATTCATTTTATAAGACTGTCAGAAATGTGTGAATGTTCCACATATTGAACATGCACTGAGTGATCACTGAATTATGACCACCTGCCTAATACGTTAGGTCCTCCTTTTACCCTTAGCACAGCAGCTATCCGACGTGGCATTGATTCAACAAGATGTCGGAAGCGTTCGGGAGGTATGGCCAACCAAGCTGTGTGTAATGCCGTCAGCAATGCTGGTATGGCAGTGATTGGTGTATCCAGACGCCTAATATGCCTTTCTATAGTGTCGCACAAGTGCTCTATGGGACTGATATCGGTGGAATTCGGAGGCCAATGGATATAAGTGTAAAGTGTAAAGTGTGTTTAGGGTCAAACGGCACCAGGGGTTCCCCCCATCTCCGCGTTGCTTTCATTGTGAGTGAACCAGTTCGCTGGGAAATGCCAGAGATTTAAAAGTATATGGATATTGTACATGTGTAGTGTCGTGTACCGTTGTTCATCTGGTCATTTAGCCGCTGGACCCCTACTGAGGTCCAACGTTGCCCCACTTTCGCCCCGTGGAGGCAGACCAGGAAACACCAGTAGACTAAGATTTACTCTGGCAGGTCCTGCCGCTTAATTTCCTGAGATTTCGGCGGCTAGGACCTAAAAAAAAAAAAAAAAAAAAAATCCATTAGGTCAGTGACGATGCACACACATATATACACACATGTACAATTACATACACGTGTATACATACACATATGCGTTGGCGTGGGGGTATGATCGCTAAGGTTGTTATGCCGAATTCAGGCTCAAAGGATTTTTGGCACGTTAATTTTTGTTGTGTGGGGCTTTCGTTAGCGTAAAGACAGAAGTGGGGGGAGACAGAAGACTGGGGGGTGAGAGACAGAAATATGGGACCAATAGAGTAGGTAGCCCCAATTTTCAGTGAGGCATGCCCATGCCCCACCAGAGTAGAAGATGTAGGGTGGCGAGAAGGGCCAATGGATATGCTGGAAGTCGAAACTGTGTTCCTCAAACCATTCCTGCACAAGTGCCCGATGGCTCGGCGCATTGTCATCTTGGAAGACACCATCGCCATTCGGGAAAAAAGTATGACATAGCGGGCCCGCAGGGACGTATTCAGGGGTGGGCAGAAGAGGCATATGCCCCTTAGCCAAAAAATGAAATTAAAGAAAAAGAACGCAGGAGGCATTCTTAAAAAAAACCTCAAAACCTTGGTCGCCATGCCCCCCTAACGACGATACTTGGACCTGGTCACCGTGCCCCCCCTTACGATGATACCTTGATACGCCATTGTAGCGGGGTGTACACAGTCGGTAAGCAGTTGACGATAGCGGAGACCAGAGATACGTTGTTCCACATGCACCAGGGGATTCAGGTTCCTGCCAGTGAAGCATTCCCCACACCATACAACCGCCTCCACAGACCTGCACTTTTGATACCATGCATGATGGATCGAGAGCCACATGTCGTTGATGCCAAATCCGTACAGGACCATCCATAGTGTGATGTAAATAACGTGACTCATTCGACCAGCACAAGCACATCTTCTTCCAGTCTTCTAACGTCCAACTTGCATGCTCTTTGCAAAAGGCGACTCTTTTACGCCGATGAACCTTGGTTAGGAGAAGATGCCATAGGGGTCGTCTGCTGATATAGCCCATACGTGCGAGCGTGCGACGCATGGTCATGTCAGATATTGTTCCGGGTTGGCCCATGTTGTATTGGGTAGTCAACTCTTCAACAGTGCTGCGCCTGTTCGCCTATACGAGTAGTCGGACCGGGCGCTCACCTCTAACATCAACCTTTCGCTGATCTTTGCAGTTTTACCGTCGGGACCCGGTACAACTGCAAAGGGACACACAAATTGACCATTTTGACGCTAGTCCTGGCACACTTTAACTACGGCAGCTCTCGAATACCCCACCAGTTCAGCCGTTTGGGAAATCGAGGGACCAGCTCATCGAGCACCAACAATCTGTCCTTTATCAAAAAGTCCGATAAATCCTTCCTTTTACATATCATGCTCGGAATTTTACTACTTACTGAACCACTGAGACCTTATCTATGCTACGTGGGTCGACTAACTCTGAACTCTCGTACCTACTACTACTATCTCATGTGGTCAACAGGTCGCATTCAGTTTTTAAAAGGGAAGTCATAATTCAGTGATCGCTCAGTGTATTTCGTAACGGTTCCTTATAGTTCCATGCTAAGATCTGAAGTAGCAATTCATACGTTTTTATTTTTTGGATATACAGTAATTTTTATTTATTTATTTATTTTTCTCTGATGGGGGAAGTTTTGAAACATAGGTGACGCTAGTATTCATTGTTATTTTCAGCTGGCTCCAAAATTTGCTAATCGAAACAGGAATAAAATTAGCAATAAAATGTCTAAGTCTCTTGTTAAAAAAGGTTTAGAGCTATGCAAATTTGATAATGCGGATGGTAAGAAAAAACATGGATTTTCTTTAGTTATGAGTTGTATTTCATATTTTCATAATTTGTTATATGCCGCCCAGATCTCTGCGACCGAGTCAAAGTATTTCATGCATTTTTATTGCTGTGATTTAATCAGTAAATGGGAACCACAAATTGTTACTTATAATTTACTTAACAGCTTACTGCTAATTTACTTAACAGCTTACTGCTGTTAAGTAAATTAATAAACTTTATTGCAGACTGCAGGATAAATTAACAGATAAATTCAAGGTTAAGGCTGCTGTTGTTCTGATGGTAGATAACTTTCATCAACCGGTGAATACCACCACTTTGCTTATTGGAGGCTTGAAGTGGTGAAACCCATGTTTAGTCTCTAGAGCAAAGTTTCCGGCACCCCCCATACTTCTCCTTCAACCCATGCACCGTACTAAGTACTATAGGTTTTGATGCCTTTCGTGTTTGGGGCTTTCATAAAAAAAAAAAAAAAAAAATTAGCATGTATGGCCACAATAAGGAGGTTCATGTTTTCTATGCTATCATGAAAATGTGCAGTCCATTGTGAACTATGGGTACCCTTAATTTAATATTTATGCAGTTGTGTGAATATGGAAACTCTTCTGGTTTCCATTGTTTTGAGAATAAATTTATTTTATTTATTATCATTTTTATTTATTAATATATGAACTCTTTATATATTTATTTATTTATTTATTGGTTTCAGTTAGTTTATAGTATAAATTTGTGGTATGATGCAATTGAATTGCCTTGAGGTATCAGTTAAACAGTTTTTCTAGCATTCTCATTATCTAATGTAAAATTTTAAGTAATTTAAAGATATGCATTAAGTTTTTAAAACTGTTTTACAGGCAAAAATCAAAAGAAAAATAAAAAAAACAATTCCAAAGAACTAAGTACAAATAAATATGGTTTCAAGAAGGAATTTCGTAAACTTAAGAGAGAAAGTATGAAGCATTATAATAAAGAAAAGTTGACACTCAAAGACAGGCGAATAAAATCAGCCATTGGTAAGTGAATTTATTTTTTACTATCTCATTAAAATAAATTACTGATAAGTGTTATTTATTCTTGTCACTGTATCACTCTCATTTCTTTTCATGGTTATCAAATACTTCTTTTCATATTTTGTATACTTATTTGTTTTACTTACATTTAAAGAAAAGTAAATTTTCCTTTATACTTGGAGATGGCCACATAGTCAGAGGAGTTTACAAGATAGAGAGAGAATACAAGAATGGCACTTTATTTAGCAGTCATATGGCACTGGCCAAATGGGATAAAAAGAAAATAAGAACTAGTCAGTATCTGGTTGCAGATGATGTGTGTTTGAAACAAAATGTAGAGTGCACCTGCACTCATCATATTGCAGAATGGATGAGAGGGATATGCATTTCCTTTTATTTCAATTAATACTGGAAACTGCAATTTGCTCAGGCCATGAATGCAGGCATAATTTGTGCAAGTAGTCAATTATTTTTTTAAATTTTGTTTCAGATGCATATCTGCTGATTAGAACTGCTCTTTCTTCCTCTCTCTCTTGTTTTTTTTTTCTCCTTTGAACTTTGTTGTTGTTGTTATGTTACCACTTTTATTTACTTCTATTTTGTCTTATTCATTTTGTGTGTGTATTTTTATCTTATCAGTTTTTGTTTTTTTAACTTATTTTTATTCTTATTTCTATATTTGTCATATTTTAATAAAGTTTTTTTAATTTTGTTAGTTGTTGACGCATCGGCTTCTGTTGCCATATTGCACCTCTCAAGGTTTTTGCATTTTCTACTCTAATCCAAGCCCAAGGCGGGATTTGAACCTGCGACCTTTGGGTTGCCGGGTAGGCACTTTACCCACCCGGCTAGCCCAGTCGGCAATAAAGTTGTGATAAAAAGCATTAAAAGAACCAACTTTATTGCCCTGGTGGCAATAAAGTTGGTTCTTTTACTGCTATTACACCCTCACATTAAGACAAAAAGAAATATGAAAGTGGCTAAAAATTTTATAAAATCAAATTTTTACTGTGATTCCATTTCCTCTGAATTTCATTTTTGGCTAATACACTATTGTAGGCAATGTTTTCCAGGCAATTTCCATACCCACACTTCATTCTCTAATTTAAAGACTGTGTAATTGAGTGCAACTTATCACTTTGTAAGATCTGTTTCCTCTGCCAATGGTCCCAAAATGATGAGCTAGGTACCACTGCAAATGGCATTCATTGGTTAGATATAGGACTTGTGAGCCCTGCTGTGCAGCTCCCTACGAACCATGGATGCACTATGAACATGGGTGCTCCAGCGTTACGTTTTATAAGGATGTCACTAAATTCATTTTCATTACTCTTTTTTTCAGGGATTGGCAATTGCTTTCTATACGATTTTTTTTTTTTTTTTTTTTTTGCCTACCTGTTTGTGGACACCTGCATTATCCTCATTCTGCCATCTTTTCACTTCGTTGGCTATGGTTGATTTTGCAAGATTCAGACATTCGAATGTGAGGAATTTGAAACTATATTTGGCATGTAGTTTCAAATTCATGATACAATATCTACAGATATACAGTATCCATGATTCATTCTGCTTGTTTACAATATGTCTATTATTTTCTGCATGCTTTTCAGTGCATAGGCAAAACATTTTTTGCATTCATCTTGTTTGCACAGTGTGATTACTTTTAACTTCATAATTTTTGTTACATCATTAACTGAATTTCATATCTTGTGCTATTTTCTTTTAGACGAATATAAAAGGAAGCAACCAAAAGATCAAACTGAAAAAAATTTGAAAATCCTTCAGAGGCTAAGTGAAATCAAAACAGGATCTTCAACCGTGAATAAGGTACTTTTTTGCGTTATGCTCTTTTAGTGTAGCATGAATTTTAATATTGTTTACTGTCTAATGAGAAGGCACAACAATATGGCTGCCCTGAGCTGTTAATGTATGGTTTAATTCTTGAATATTAATGTATCACATCACATGATATATGTTACATAAATAAGATTGCCAGTATTTAGAGAAAAATATGAACTCCATCTTGTTTTAGCTCTGACAAACCCATCAAACTTGTGCCCTGCAGGCATGTACTTCCCACTAAGAAATTACACTTTTTTTCCTTTTCTTTTCTTTTTTTTTTTTTTTTTGTGATATTATTTAAACTACAGGACACAGCAAAAATCAGGTTGCACTTTTATATTAATTTCCTTGCAAATGTAAAGAGACATAATATTTTAATAAGAGAAAAGTTTTTTTTGTTTAATAAACTCAAAATATTTTATGAAAATAAGCACAGAGGTTTTTGGAACTGTTCAGAGTTAATGATGAATGGCATGTTGCTTGTCAATATTTTTGCTTCATCAGCTCCATTGATAGCATGGCTGAAGGCTCAGCAAACTGCGATCAGTGGCATTTGATTATTTCATGAATAATTATGCTGCTGAGCAAGTAAGTACCTTGCCTTCTTTTAACTGCAAATTAGAAATAAAAGTTATATTAACTTGTATATCCTTTTTTTTTTTTTTTTATCTAATTAGATTTAAGAGTTGTAAGATTTTAAGTTTGGGAACTTAAGAAATATAAGCTTCATTGTGGAACCAATAGACAAACTTAACAGAGTCTAAATATTTGTTCTGCAGATTTTTTCCTCTACTTTAATGACTGCAAAATTAGAAATAAGAGAATTTACCTATTAAGTTTGTCTATTGGTAGACAACATTATTATTATAAACATAATAATAATAATGTTGTATCATATTTCTTAGAAATTTCAAGGTCACTTGTTTTCCCCAAAGTGAAACAGAGACCCTCACCTGGTATTCTGGAATGTGTTACACAAATGACTGTGTTCTTGTCAAGTGTTTGCATTTAGCTGGTGAAACCGAAGTTCAATGGCAAAGTTAGACAGCTCATATTGGCATTGTTCAGACACCACATAAGAGTGGGAGTTGAGTACAAGAAAGACAGGTGCTTTTTCCCATGTGGCATCTGTTAAATGTTAAGCAAAAATTGATTTCTTATAATTCATAGTATATTGAAATGAAAAAAAAAAAAATAATAATAATAAATGCTATATAATCATTTAAAAAAAATACTGGTGATGAAAGGCACACAGGAGGATTTGATTTATTTTACAAATTTTAAAAATATGACATGGCATCTGTCAGATGCCACTAAAAAGTGGGATCTGTCAGATTCCACTTGATAGTGGTGGTTAAATTTAATTATTAATTTTAATTTTTAATTCCAATTGTAATTTTATTAGCTTAAAAAGTTTTTGTCAAATAATTTCAAATTAACCTTATTTATTATATAGAGCTATTAGTAGAATAAAGCATTTATTGTTATCTACTGTGGACCATTACAGAAGCAGAGTATGAAACAAAACACACCTAAAGGCCAAACTGATTTGCACAATAGTTTTGCGAAGAAGTATGGCAAGATACCAATACGTGATTATGAACATTCACTGATGATTTTTTTTTTTTGCTGGTAGTACTGTGAATTAAGATGATAAAAGTTGATATTTATTTAGAGGCAATATAAAATGGTACATGAAGAAAATAACCAACCAGTCTGAATTCCAAAGAGAACAAATTGTTGGCACACATTTAGCAGGGACATCAGTGACTAAAACTGCTAATTTGTTTAATATAAACAGAGCAAAGCGATGTCTACATTCACTAAGTATGGAAAAACAAAATCTAATCTGACAGGACTAATTGTGGCAGAAAATTGAAGTTGACTGAAAGAGGCTGCTAGACACTGAAAAGGATTGTAGCCTGAAAACATAAAACTACTGCCTGTAAAATAATTGCAGAACTTAATCTGACTCTCAGCATTCCAAAACTTAAAAGAACTATAAAAGCTGATATTTATGGCAGAGCTGCTACTGCCAAGCCACTTGTTACTGATGGTAATGCTAATGAGAGGATGCAATGGTGTAAGGACCACAGAAACTGGACACTTTATGATTGGAAATGTCATTGTTACAATTTCATCATGGCAGAGATATCCCTGAAGTTGTTTCTGCCTACTAACAAGATTTGAACTTAGAGAGAGAGAGCAAATCTTTTATTGCACCACCTTCAATTTTAACAGTTACAAGATTGGATAGTGTTGCAATGTCCCTTCACGGCCAAAAAGCCAGGGGGGTTGACACTTACAGAGATGACAACCAGATATATTACAGAAATAAATAAATTGACATTAAGTGATATAGGACATTAAACAACATAAGAGATTAAATGAAATTAGATGATCAATAACGTAAATAATGGCATTTGGTTACATGAAATATTAAGGTGATGTGAAAATTACATTAAACAAAATTACATTAAATAACAACTGGCATAACCTAACATTAAAATTAAATAAATAAAATGACACTTGAAAGTCCCGATTTTTGTCTTCTCAGTTCGTGGGAGAGAACAGCATGAACAGAGGTAGCTGATGCACATACCACTGGCTCCGTCCTTGGTGTGCTCAGTAATTAACCGGAGAATTAAGCATTAAAGTGGTGAATGCAGGGCATGTTGGCTTGGATGTGATGAAGAAAATGCTTTTCATTTTGCAGACTGTCCAGACCTTTGTAGACTATTCCTTAGCATTCTTTTAGAGAACGTGAAAAACAGATTATCTCACATGGTTATAGGTTACAATTTAGTTTATTTCTTGCGTACCATAATGATGTATAAAGCAGTGTCCTCAAAAATTTGACATGAATAACATTTTTAAAGGATTCAGACTGATTTTTATGTAGAAATTATTAAATTTATTTAATAATTTCTACACAAAATTTACTTTAAAATTTCCATTTGATTATACTTTGGAATCGTATCATAATTAAAACATAGCTGGGGTTGGCTGTGGTCCTGAAGTAACATGCATGGGTGTACACATGAGATACGACCATATTTTACTACAAAAAAAAAAAGAAAAAAAAAAAGCATGGTCCATTGTTAACTGATGTGCTAATAAATCAGTTGCAATTGAACACTTACAATAAAGCTATAAAACTTTTGGCTGCAGTGTTCACACTGAGTATAAATAAAGATTTATTCATTATATCATTTTAAATTGCTGTAAAATATTAACCATTACATTTATCTGATTTTGTGATTAAATATTCATGGGGTTAAATAATTTGTGACATAATCCTATCTTTTTCAGTGATGAGATAAATTATTTGTAGTTTGCTAATCCTTTTCCAGGTTTCTTTAATATTTTAAGAGACAGCATTAGTTTGTTCATAGTAGGACATGTATATCTTAATTTACAAAACATATTAATGGATTTGTCTTCTTTTTGAATAGCATTTACATATTTAAAGTTTATTAGGCTTCTAACTCATAATATACTTTCTTTCCTTACTTTTTAGATACTGGACCACAGGCATAGGAAGCTAGCTAAAGATACTTCTCTCTCATCTAATGAAGATGAAAGTCAAATAAAATCAGTTCTCTTTGATGATGATGAGGACATTGCAAGATTAGACAAAGAACTGGGCCTTGTTTGATATTTCTGTATAAGTTAAAATAAATTGTAAATAATTTATTTCATAATGAAATAATGTATTGAAAGTACAACACAACCCTTGCATAATCAGTATGCAGATACATTGACCATCTATTTCTCACCATCAAACTGGAGCCACTGTTGTTTTATTGTTGCCTTTTTTAAGAGGACAAAAAGTGGTGCAATACATGCAAATGGGTAAATGGGAATATAAGGGAAGTGTGGTAATGGCAAAGTAGTAACATGAGAAGAGATAAAATCTGGAAGGTGTGTTCTCTGGCAAGCATATGAAACATTTAAAAAATAAATGTATTTTTATAACTTTTAAAAAAAAGTAAATATTTCAAAATAGCTTTCATATCTTCTCTAATTCCTTTCTAATTGTGTCTTCAACTTTTGGTTTAGATAAAGAATTCAAGGGCCATTCATTCCTGTTAATAAATTGGATTTTAGGACTAATAAAACAGATTAAAATCTCTTTTATTAATCCTATTTATTAGTTTAAATGTTTAATTCTTGGTACTGATTTTGCTTACAGACTAACTTAGTAGTGAGTTAGTTTGTAAGTGAATGTGGAAGGCAACAAGAAGGCACTGAAGAAGTGGTAGAGAATCGTACCACAGTTTTATGTTTTATATATAATTTTTAGGAAATAAAATACAAATTAGTTGTAACACAGGAAGGAGTGCTAATTTTCTTAGCTTTACACTACATATTTTACACTTGACTATGTTCATAATAGCAAAAGTCCATTCTGAAGATTGGTCAATGTTCTATGAAACAATTGTGTTGTCTTTAAGTTGTTTGAAGATTGGGATTACAGTGTGCCTGTTCTTTAAGAAGAAGAAATAAAAAGATACAAATCCATGTTTGGGGACCACCAAAGGTTATTTATTGTTGGATATGGTTTACAATGAGGCATTTCTCTTACCAAGTCTGGGCTCATCCAGCCCTGGGAAACACTTTTTTTCTCATAGACCTTGACTGAGATTCAGAAGGTGAATGCTTTTCATAAATGTTACCGTGTTGAATTGCTGCATCTTTTTGAATAAATTCAAAAAAATTGAAATCATTAGAAAATAGTTTAAAAATATATTTTAGGAACTGACCTTGTGAGACAACCTGAAAGGTCAAGATATTGGTCCTGCCGTCTTTGTCCTCAACAAAGTGAGATATCATGTCTTGAAACAACACATTATATAATAAGAGTTATATCAACACTGTATGGTTATTCTGATCCAGGAATATTTTTGTGCAGCAATAAAGTTCCTGGACTGGTGCTGCTGCAGTCATGTTCAGTGAATTTGAAAATAAATGGATATGGTATGTTGTTCAAACTTCCTTCAACAGATGTTGGTGCAGAGATTATCTAGTAGGCTGACAGGTGTTGAAGGTAACAACCAGTTTTGTTAGTAGTTTAATTGAAAAATGTTCCACGTCACCATTTTGCAATGGAGCAACAAACTAATATCAAATTTTGCTTTAAACAGAACTGCAAGAGAAACGTGAAATATTAAAAATTGTTTATGATGGTTGACGTTAAGTCATACCAGTGTGTTTGAACAGTATAAGCAGTTCAAAGACGGAGGTGAGGATGCTCATAATGCTTGGGCTATAAGCACATTTCCAATAAACCGAGAAAATGTCAGACTTTTTCTTGGATAATTACAAAAATGTTTACTACAAAATTATTTTGTAGTTAATGTCTGACACTAAACCCTCGTTATATAAACAGCAACAACAATAATGTGCCCCAAAATTTTTAAACAATCCTTTTTATACCCTCCCCCTCAAGAAACATGAAATGTTTCGTGTAGTGGGGACAGAATACAGGTAATTTTGAAAATAACATTTTTCCGGTACTTGTCTTCCTTTTTTTTTTTTGTTTGACCTCAAAAATATTTTGAGGATAAATATTTATTGAGACTATATTATAAACTTTTAAGCTGCCATTATTGTCGTTGGGGGTGAACACCTATCTCAGAGAAAAAAAAATATATTTTATATACAAGAAAAAATTCTGATTCTGCTGTACACTATACCTTCAAGGAAATTCTAAATGATGATTGAGTAGTAATCTATAATTAAATTTAACCCTCTACTGCTAATGTAGCATCTAAGATACCTTTTTTAAAAATTTGTATATAAAACTAAATCCTCCCATGTAACTTTCCTCACCAGTTTACTTGAATTGATTAAACAGTATTTTCTGTTTTCATTTCAGTATACATGTACTATGAATTACGAGAAATCACTTCTTTGTTTGGTATTTGTGAGATGCCAGTGAGAGTGGTCTAATCTTTCCAGAGAGCTTTATTTTCACTGGCTTTGCAGAAACTAAATGTAAACAACTTATAAAAAAAAAAAAAAAAAAAAAAACTCATGTTGCATCTTCCAGGTGCCTTGTGAGCATGTGTGTTTCAGTTCAGGGATTGAGTGACATTGAAGACCTAAAAAAAATACAATAAAACATTATTGGTTTTTCTGGTTTATTTTTGTGCAATATTTTGGAACAGTTTAGCAAATAAAAATAAACACTATATTCAATTCAGTAAAAACTAAAATAGTGGTGTCTCATGGATGCCACACAAACAAATTTGTTCCATTTAGGGGTGTGAGTAATGAAGGGTCAACATTCACCTACTAGCAGATACCATTTTTAAAATTTTTCTGTTTTTTTTTTTAAAGGCAGAAATAAAATCAGATCCTGTTTGCCTTTCTCCACCAATATTTTCTAACTGGACTTTTCTAAACTTGCTGTGGTGCTTTGATTTCTCTGGTTAAATGCAAGCTGACAGAAATACACACACATTCATTTCTCCTCTGCCAGATGCTATGTGAGCTGAGTTTCTGTCTGGCAGTCAGTGACATTGAAAATTCTAAAACAAGTACAATAAAAACTTATTATTGGTTTCTCCCGTTTATTTTCATTTGATATTTTTAATTGAGTTTACCAAATCATAACCCTCGATAAACCACCATTTTCATTTATTTCAATAAACTAAATAATTTAAATTAAAAAGAATATATTAAAATAAAACATGGTGGTTAAATAGGTGCCATACAGGTGTCATGTTTGCAGTTCAGGGTATGAATGAGTGAAGATTAACTCTCCACTATCAGCTGAAATTCCATAAAATTTTTATAATGCAGACAGTTTTGAACATTTCTCATTTAAATTTTATTTTTTTGTTCAGTGCAACACTGTAATATTAAAATATAATCATAATGACAGTTTTTTTTTTTTTTTTTAAGTATCATAACCAAGTTCTGATTTTCAATTCATATACTGCTAGTTCAGAAGCTTATAATGAGGACTGGATTTAGACATGATGAGGCCCTATGTCAAACCACATGCAGCAGCCCAAAATATGTAATTATAGATTTTTAACTTTACAAAAGGAAACACTATACTCCCTGTGGATGTCTGAATTCCACACTGCTTGTGATGCTGCTGTACATGTGTGTAAATTTTTGAATGAAATTTTTTTATAATTGTTAATATGATGCTTTTAAAAAAGAAATTGTCTTGTTTGTAGTTATAGTGAATTTGAAGAAGTGGCTTTTTGTTAATCACAGTATCATTTATCAGTCTTCTAATTACTTTCCTAAAATAACTGTCAAAATAAGCAACATATAGAGACAAGCTTCTCTAATGAAAATCAAAAGTAAAGTTCAACTTTGTTAGCAACAAAGTTTAGACCAGGGTTCGAGCCCGTGACCACCAAATATGGAGGATGCAGAAAGGTCAGGGAATGACCACCACATATCCCCGGAGCAATATGGCCTTAGTTGCTAATGCTCCTAAAAACCAAATAACAAACAAACAACAAAGTTTAGTGTTTCACTGCCATGCCAAATCTGAGACTTCTATGGATTTAGTCTTCTTCACCCCTGCTAGTGGTCCTCACTGCTGCAAGGAGCACTGAGCATCACTGCATGGACGGAAGCATCCAGAAGCCTGTCCAACAAGAATACACGTGTAAAAGTATGGAATGGAAATATACCCGAAGGGTTTCTGACCACAGTTGTCCACATTCATTAACCTTCTCTCATTTGCACCCTCAGTTCTAACAACCCTACTGATGTGGCATCTATTTAAATCCCTTGTTTTGTTTAAATTATTAAAAAAACATTAATTATTAGCTTTTTTTAAAAATTGAAAATGGTGATCCATTAATTATGATTTGCTGAACCTAATTAAAAATATCGAATGAAAATATATGAGAGAAACAATGTTTTTATCATATCTTTTAGACTTTTTAAGAACTCCAGTTTGAAACAGATGCTTGAGTGGCCTGGCAGACAGAACGTGTGTATTTCTGTCAGCTGTTCGCATTTATCTTGCAAAATTAACGCATTAAGGCAAGATTAGACACCTGTCTCTGGGTGTGTCACAGACACCACAAAGGAATGAAAGTTTCCTAGAAGAAACGTAGACCCCGCTTCCTCATCTGGCATCCTTGAACTCTAAACCAAAATTTAATGTCTTGTAATTCGTATTATACTGAAATGAAAACAGAAAATATGCAATAACCAAATATTGGCAGAAAGGATAAACAGAAGGATTTGATTTTATTTCCAGATTTAAAAAAAAAGAGGAAAAATAGTGGCGCCTGTCAGATGCCATGCTAAATGTCAAGAGTGCTTGTTCTTGATATTGTCAGACTTTGCGGGTGCTGACTAAATTCGGAGTCCTAAGCGGCCGTTTATGCCTAAATCCGCTACAGGGTCCCCAACTTCCTATGGGACCTAATGAAAATTTAAAGCACCGTAATAAACAAATTTTTGAATATAACTTTCTCGACTTCGGATTCCCTTTGAAATCCCTAGTGCAAAGAAAGGATACGAAATTGCAGCGATACTGTTTTGGCATTCTTGGCTAGAGAAAAGCATAATTAGTTGCATTAATATGCTGCTGCGTATTTAAGAATCCAAAAAATTCGGGTTTGTACCTAAAGTTTTTGGATCCTTAAATACGTCTCGCATGGACCGTTTTGCATTATAAAAGTATTTTTGACATATAATTACTATATTTTTAAATGCGATTTTTAAAAATGATTTTATTTTTGCAATAAATATGGTGCCATTAACTAGAAGAAAATTATTTTATGATTTTTTGTGCAATAGCAGTATAAAATTTTAGCAGTATAAAATGCGATATATATATATATATATATATATATATATATATATATATATACTGTATATATATATATATATATATATATATATTTTTTTTTTTTTTTTTTACTGTTTTTGTGGGGAAAATCTGAAATATTAATAAATGATGCATTATAGCGTTTAAATGGGGATACTGTAGATATTATACTGGCAGCGCTCTATCTTGAAAAGCTATGAAATGGAAAGTAGATAGTTTGGAAGTTGAGTACGGCCAATTTTTATTTTAAATGGATGCTGGAAACTGGAACAGCAGAAGTGATGAGTAAGAATATTTAATTCGTGGATCTGATTATTTTGTTATGCTTAAGTTTATTATGTAATAAATTGTAAGCTACTGTAATTAGAAAGATTTTATGAAACAGCTCAAAAAGGTTTTAAGATTTAGCCGATAGGACAAATAGGTTTTCTGGTTGAAATTAGGTGAAACATTTTAAACTCTAAAAGTAAAAAGTTGAAATATAAAACAGAGAGTAATTTTTTTGTAATTCTTAAGAAGCCAAACCAAATCGATTTAGTTTTGCTTAGAAAAATCCCGCCGTCAACTTTGGCTAAAGTTTGTATTGAAGTTCAGTGGCACCAACGTACGTTTCGATTCTCTTCTGCTGTGAGATATCTTCTGATGTTGCGAATGAAATTTTTAAAGCCAGTCTGCGTAATATACTTCGCTGGCAAGCAGGGCTCGAAATGGAAAATTTTTCTAATCGGAACAAACGCTCCTCAAGATAATAGAACAGATGGCTATAAACAGTATTGTAGCTATCGTTTTTCGGGCCCGGAGGCAAAGATTATATTCGGGCCCTACTTAATTAATTAAAATTGCAAAAAGGAGACAGCCAAAGACGCCGGGCCCCTAAAGGGCCGGAGGCAATTGCCTTGCCTGCTTACATGGTAGCTACGCCACTAGCTATTAACGTGTATACATGACATTACCGATGCGTACGACGAACTGAAAGAACGTATGTCCATCCCGGGGGCCCGTTCGTAATATACTTCGCTGGCAAGCAGGGCTCGAAATGGAAAATTTTTCTAATCGGAACAAACGCTCCTCAAGATAATAGAACAGATGGCTATAAACAGTATTGTAGCTATCGTTTTTCGGGCCCGGAGGCAAAGATTATATTCGGGCCCTACTTAATTAATTAAAATTGCAAAAAGGAGACAGCCAAAGACGCCGGGCCCCTAAAGGGCCGGAGGCAATTGCCTTGCCTGCTTACATGGTAGCTACGCCACTAGCTATTAACGTGTATACATGACATTACCGATGCGTACGACGAACTGAAAGAACGTATGTCCATTCCGGGGGCCCGTTCGCAAGAGTGGCAGAATTATATTATTCGTTAATCGGTTGGTAATCAGCGCTCGAATTGAGAAAATTTGACCATAATTTTAAAATGTAATTATCAACGACATTGGCTGAACTTTAGAATAGGCCCTC
Organism: Mastigoproctus giganteus; assembly: GCF_048544385.1. Classification (NCBI taxonomy): domain Eukaryota; kingdom Metazoa; phylum Arthropoda; class Arachnida; order Uropygi; family Thelyphonidae; genus Mastigoproctus; species Mastigoproctus giganteus. The sequence goes on along the minus strand of NC_143582.1, from coordinate 222,144,085 downwards.
CCCTCCAGACTGCCTCAATCTTAGGATGTTTATCCCCTCTTCCCGCTGTTTTAAAATAGGAAAACGAGTTCCCGATTTTAAAACAGCGACAAGGGGGGGGGGGGTTAGGCATGTCAATCACTGCCTTCTTGCTGCTATTTCGGAAGGGGAACCCTGTTCTAAAGTTATACCCCAATTACAAACGAGAACATTTAATATTATTTCCCATGAAAACGTGTTGGATAAATTTGACAAATATTTATCCACCATATGTTTGATAAACTTCTGGTAAATGCACGAGAAATTATGTTAATTAAAATTACAATTAATGAAAATTCTCGTATGTATTTGTGGTGTATCTGCACTTTATTTCAGGATTTTCCTCTTGTAGTACAACCATTTAGAAAAGAAGAGGAGTACGTGGTGAAATTACCATATCGTCCCCATGCAGGGGTGACTGACAGCTTGTTTTATAAGGTTGTTAACAGAAGTTCTGCACATAGGCAAACATAAACTGAATTAATTTTTTTTTTTTTTTTTTTTTCAGTTTTGCCCAATTTCTTACAAATAATGTTAACTCATTCTTAAATAAGAAGCAATAAATTCAACACAAAATATAAATTGCTTTTAGAATAAAATGATCCAACTAGACAGTAATTCAAGATTTAAATTATTAGCAAAAACAGTGTTAAAAATTAATATTACAATCTGATTTTATAGTTCATAATTAAGGTATCTTCATCTATTAGGCTTTATGTATTATTTTAATGATTAAAAAATTACATTTATCATATTGATGATGAAGTAAAATTATCTTTGTTTTTTAAAGTTTTTCTTGTTATTCAATGTTTTATATCATTCTTTTTAATTTATTATTACTACCATATTATTTATGATATCTGTGTTTAATATTTTCTTTATCAACTAAAAATTGTATAAGTTTTGCCTTTTAAATATTTTATTTATTGAAGATTATACATATTTTGTATTTATTCTATAAATATTTAATTTTATGGAAGATATGTTTTACACGTATATATGTAATAATTTTAGTAGTAAAATAATAAGAGGAGTTTACCTCAACATAGTGCGTAGAACACTTCCGTATGATACCCTCCAGAAATTAAAACGGAAAAAACAAAAAAACGACCACTTCCCGGTACATTAGAATAAAATATAAATAATTAAATAATCAATTTTACACAATTCAATGTAATAATTGTATAGCAAACTGTAAATCACAATTGTAAGGCTTAATGCTATTATTGTAATTAATAAAAAAAAAAAAGAAAAAAAGAATCTAACCATATTACGGGAAAATTTAGGAAATAAGATAACATTTTTTTTTAATGAAAGTCCCAAACGTTGAAAGGTTTTTAATGAAAACCCCAAACACGAAAGGTATAAAAACCTATAGTACTTAGTACCATGTGTGGGTTGAAGGAGATGGGGGGGGATGCCGGAAACTTTGCTCTGGTGACTAAACATGGGTTTCACCACTTCAAGCCTCCAATAAGCAAAGTGGTGGTATTGCACTGGTTGTGAGAGTCATCTACCACATAGTGTTAGTATTAAATAAATAAATTTTCTGTTTATACTCTGGGACGACCAAACAGTCAGAGGAGTTCACAAGATAGACAGAATACAAGAAACAGCACCGTATTCAGCAGAACTTGAACCGGGCTTGAACTCCTGTCACTCAAGGCACGCGTACTTATGCACCCGCGCGCCTGACCGTTAGGCTATGGCGGCCTGTATTAGTATTATATTATGTTATAGTATTGTATTATATTATAGTATAGTATAGTATTGTATTTGTATTATATTATATTATATTATAGTATTGTATTAGTATTATATTATATTACAAAAAAATATTCTTGTTTATACTCCGGCACAACTACCAGGTCAGTGGAGTTTACAATAAATCAATCAATACAAACGTTAATCATATTTAGCATGCCACAGGTTTGAACCCCAGTCCTCTCAAGGAACGCATGCTATGCATTCTCGCTCCTGACCACTTGGCTATGTTAGGCCTCATTATTTATATGTATTATATTATATTATATTATAGTATAGTATTGTATTAGTATTATACTATATAATAGTATTGTATTATTAGTGCTATTAATAATTCTAGTGTTAGTACCAGTTGTTCAGTGCATGGGTTGAAGAAAAAGGGACCACTCGGCTACGTCAGGCCTCATTATTAGTATGTATTGTATTATATTATAGTATTGTATTATTAGTGCTATTAATAATTCTAGTATTAGTACCAGTTGTATCGTGCATGGGTTGAAGGAAAAGGGTGGGGGATGCTGGAAACTTTGCTCTAGAGACTAAACATGGGTTTCACCACTTCATGCCTCCAATAAGCAAAGTGGTGGTATTACACCTGTTGATGAGAGTTATCTACCACCTAGGATTTAAATCTGAAATTAGGCTTTGATTTCTCAGAGAGAGCAATTAAAGCTGTAATAATTTGTTTAAAAAATATAAAACTTGTTGAATAGATATGTTTTTAATATAAAAAATGCAATCTTCACAGTTGTATTCAATAAAGATTGGAATAAAGGTAGCATCAAAAAATTGAACAATTTTGAATTATTTCTTGCTGATTTTTAAAATTATTATTATTATTATTTTTAGCTATATGGTGCAAGGAAGCTTGAGGCTTATGCTGCACGAGCCAAAAAAAAATTTCCCGAGTTACCCTGAGAAAGAGAGAGAGAAAATGCACATTTTCTCTCTCTCTCTCTCTCTCTGTATAAGTGGCGTCACTTCAGTTTCAGCACCTAGAGGAGTAACAGTTCTTTGAGCAGCCAGATCTGGGTCCATTAGTAAAAGAAAAATCACATTAAGAATAATCATCTTAATCAAATAATGGGCCTCATAATTTCTACATTGTGACTAACTCTTGTATAATAATAAATCTTTATTATGAAGATATTATTCAAATTATAGACAAAAACAAAGATAAAAGTTCAAATGGCCTGAACAGTGTTTCTGTTAAAGAAGTGAAATTATACAACTTATTTGTATTACTATTAACCAGGGCTTACAATACCGAGATTCCTGGATCCCGGTCATTTTTTTTCTGGTATTCAAATCCATTGATGCAAAAATACCGGTTTTTCGGTACTAATTTAAAAAATAATTATCATGATTTATTCACATAAAGGTGATAGAATTGACAACAATAAATCATTAATACTACTGAATTTTCAAATGAATGATTGTTATACATAGTACAAATGCAACGGAAACCTGAAAACGTGCAGTCAGATATGAAGTTTTCTGAGCAATGCAGACAGGCTGCCAGGGCAGGTCATAGGCTTTTGTCAATGATATATAGGACTCTTGCTAGCAGGGAAAAGGAGATGAATGTCCCTCTGTATAAGGCAATGGTTAGGCTACACCTTGAGTACTGCGTACAGGTCTGGAGGTCTCATTTTAGGAAGGATGTAGATTTGCTTGAGTGTGTACAGAGAAGGGCAACAAGATTGGTGAGGGGAATGAAGGGATCCTCTTACCAAGAGAGGCTTAAGTTCTGCAAATTGCAGTGGCTGTAAACTAGGCACCTGCGCGGTGATCTGATTGAGGTGTATAAAGCCTTGAATGGGTTGAGCACGCTGAATTCTGATGGGATCCTTCCACTTGTTCAGATTACAAACCTAAGAGGGCATAAATTCAATAGGCGCCTCCGTAGCCAGGTGGGAAGGAGCAGCAGTGCATAGCACACGCTTCTTGATTAGACCGGGGTTCGAGCCCGTCACCACCAAATATGGAGGATGCGGAAAGGTCAGGGAATGACCACCGCATATTCCGGAGCAATATGGCCTTAGTTGCTAATGCTCCTAAAAACCAAACAACAGAAGGTCTCAACAGAACATAAATTCAAATTAAGAAAAGACGTAGAATAGATGTGCAGAAATTTGCCTTTAGCCAGTGGGTGGTTAATTGCTGGAACAAACTTCCATCTGTCATTGTGGAAGTTGATAGGTTAAATAAATTTAAGGAGGAACTGGACAGGCATTTGGAGGGAATGGTGTGATTTTTTTTTTTTTTTTGGCTGATGCTGCATACACTTGCTTTCTTGCATCACATGCCACTACTACTACTACGTCATGAAACTGTAAGACATAAAATCTTACAAATATATTTCTCTTAGTAAGTATAGTGTGTGTGTGGAAGTAAAACACTTAAAGAATAACAAAATCATCATTATGGAAATATTTCCATTAGTGGCAGTAGGCCTGGTAGTGCAATTAAGGAATATGGTGAAAAGTGATATGGCAGGTGCGGAATGGTTAAAATTATTATTATTATTATTATTAGCTATATGGCACACCAGCCAAAAAAAAAAAAAAACTCCCGAGAGAGAGAGAGAACAAGTCAAAAGTAGAAGGGAATCACCAAGAAAGAGAAGAATTATGATATCCAGCTCAGGACCCTGGGTCTGCCAAGCCCATACTCACTAGATATGAGCCCCTGGGTTAAAAGCTTCTGAACAATAGTTTAATCCTTCTATTATACCGGTACTTGAGGATGCGACACTTAGTGCATTTTGGGAAAGGGTGTCAGTATGGAGCAGTTCAAAGGTATTGTGAACAGGTGATCTTGAGGTAAAAGATGAAAGTGTTTCGTTGTGTGGGAAAAATATTGTTTTTTCCACCAAAGGAAGAAGGGTGGGTTTAAAGAATAACACCATGATTGCGTCAGGTTTAAATTAATTTTTTATATGCAAGGTTATGTGCAAACCCCAGAGGGGGTTTGTACATAACCTCGAGTATAAAAAAGTAGTACAAGGGGCGATTGTAACTTGCAATCAATTCAATAAATAAATAAATGAGAAGAAAATAAATAAAGTGCTCGCACCAAAAGAGGGGTTTGTGGTTGTTGTTTGGAGGGGTTGCAGACTTCCAGTGGTTGTTCTGGGTTCAGTTCAGATCATGTTCTGGGAGTGTCCAGCTGTATAGTGAAGAGTTCTGCTGGGCATGTTCCTGTGCTAGAAGTTAATCCAGTTGAATAACAAGCCAGTCAGATAGTGCACTGGCTTCTACTACTGCTGTGGTAATTTCTTTCAGTATTAACAGAGAACTGTTCTCGAAATAAGACAGTACTGGAAGAGCTATACAGCAGAGATGCAAAGTTCAACTAAGAAGAGAGAGAGATCACTGCACTCTGTAGAAGGAACCCGCACAAAGGAATCCCACTGTGAGAGAGTGGGATTCCTTGGGACTCCTGAACTGTGTTGTTTTGGAAACGGTACTTAAAGTGGGAGATTATTTTAGAGTAAGGTTGAAGTTGAAAAAAACACAAGAAATAAGGAAATGTTTAGTATTGAGTTGGTTTATTGGTTGAAGTTGTAAAGAAAATTGATATTGCTAAATTAAGAAAGATTACATGGAATTGTTAGCATTAAGTTAGTGACTTATGGATTGCTGTTATGAAGAGAATTGATATTGGTGATTAAGAGAAATATGAGGAAATTTTAAGATTGAATTAGTTTAGTGTTTGAAGCTGTAGAGAGAGAGTTGAGATTGTTAATCGAGAGAAATTTTAGGGAAATGATAGCATGCATTAACAGATTAAATGAGAAAAATGATTAAAGATGTAAATGAACACCAGTTATGTATTGTAAGTGGATTTGTATGATAAATTACTTTTGTTTTAAATTTGTGTCATTGCTCTTGAGAAACTGACAGCTCACATATTATATATATATATGATATATATATTTGTACGTGTGTGTGTGGGGGTGGGATATCCCTCAGCTCCTGGAAATTCTAATTTTTTAGTGCAGCCAGGTAGCTTATGGGGTTTAGTGCTTAATTGGAGCTGCTGTATGAATATCATAACAATGGCCACTGATGGCCATTGTTATGATATTCGTAATGTTTAAGGTACAGGGAAATAAAAACAAATACCCCCCCCCCCCACAACTTAGATTTGGTTTCCTCACCAAGCTTAACTGTCAGTCCCTTTCTTTCGTTAATATGGATATAGTTCCATAAAAAGTCAAAAAATAAATATTTTTTATTTTTGATAAAAAGGAAATAAGATTTTTTGAAGATGAGGGAATAAAGGGAGGGTTTAACTGCAACTTGTCTACGAATATCTCAGTACAAAGCACCAACCAGCACAGAATCCAAATGGATGTTTTCTGCCGCTAATTAAATATGTACCAAAATTAGATCCAGTTTAAACAATAACTCTGTTGAGTTTCTTAGAAGCTCACTTTATTCGGAGGTAGTGTGGTGCTTATTTTTTTTATTTTTGTATGTATAACTGTATGTTTAATAATTTTTGCCAGAATATTTATTATCGTAATAAAAGTTTGATTTAAAACGTGAATTCAAGTAATTACTTGTTTTTACCTTACTTTATTGCACCTAATTGTCATCAAAATTTATTGTGAAAAATGTTTTTTTTTGGAATACCAGTATCCCAGTTTCATAAATTAAAAATACTGAAATACCGGTATTAAGATTTAGACTGGTATTGTGAGCCCTACATTAACATAATTAATGACAAGGTTGCTGGAAAATACTAGTTTATAGGAAATTATAAATTCAGTACTTCTTTGTTGCCAATCCTTAAGTTTAAATATAATAAATTTCAAATATTATATAAAGTATACATTTTTTAATAGTATAAACCAGAGCTATGGTGCTGAATACGTTCTACGTTGATTTCAATATTTGTAGAAGAATAAGAGAAATTTACCTCAATATGATACATAGAACACTTCCGTATGATACTTTCCAGAAAATAAAACAAATATAACATTAACACAAAATGATTACAGTAAAAAAATCAATTAAACACTATAAAAATTAAAGTAATTAAAAATTTTATAATGTAATAAAACGATTTTTCTTCCTTTCAAAATTTACGTTAAAATTTTTAATTTCTTTAATTAATTTTTAATTGTGTTCAATTGATTTTTTAACTGTTTTTAATTCATTTTTTACTGTAATCATTTTGTTATAACATAACATAATCATTTTGTTATAACATAATGTTATATTCATTTTAATTTCTGGAGAGTATCGTACGGAAGTGTTTTACATATCATATTGAGGTAAATTTCTCTTATTCTTCTGCAGATAAAGTATTATATTGTATTATTATTATTATTATTTTTTTTTTTTGATATACTGGCCCCAGGAAATGTAGTAAATCCTTTGAGCCCAGAGAAAGAACTTGTAGTTTGAAAGTTCCTGTCAAAAACCCATAGTTGGCAACCTTATACTTACTTTATAAAAATGATTTTTGCCCTTCATAAAAGGATTCAGTTGGTGTTGAAGTTAGATCTTTCTTTCTTTCTTTCTTGAAGCTGGAAAATTTAGGGAGTTATTTTTCCCAGTGGTTTAGAGAGTATTTTCACAACCAGCTTCAGTAAGCACTACTTTTGGAAAAAATTTGTGTTTTTTGTTTTTTGATTTAATAAGTTGCCAGCAATAGTACAGTTTACTAAACAATAAATATGAACAATATATGATAAAGAAAGTGATAAAAATTATGAATTTGAGAAATATCAACTGTAATCAATAGATTCTTAAGAATATCTATTCCATATTAAAAAATTGTTTTGTGTTTTTAAGATTAAGTAAAATAGATTGACTTATTTAATTAAAATCACATAAGGCAAAGAGCCATCTTGAGTCAGATCACTATATAAAATATGGTAAAATTCTGTACAAAAGATGCCATATCCAATACAGTTCTAATATTTATGTGGACATTTTAAACTCTCTATAGTCAATAATTCCTCAAGGGGTAGTGTGTAACTGGTGAAATAGTTTTTTTCACCAGTTACTGTCTACTTGTTTGAATCACTGAAGAACTAAAATGTCCCATGCACATAGATTCATCATTGCATGAATCATGCCTTCTTGTGTATCAGAGTTGATGTTGCCTACAAACATACTGATGCAAAACATGATGCAGCCTTCATTCAAATAGAACAAATGCCCAATTTATCATCCTTGGCACCATTAATCCTACATTCTCATTGAGCTCTGACAAGTGAACACATGATAATACAATAGTGTGCTGTTTGTTTACAGCTACTGTCTCCTTCCATGAATAGGCCATAAATGGTCTGTTCGTGGCTAATAGCAGCTATTAGCTGTTATATGTTCTACAAAGAAGAGAGGAAACAGTTATGTGCACAGAAAAGTTACTGATGTGTCATGTAACACTGTTGAAAGTCTGCACATTCCAATCCATAAGATATGAGATTTATATTGATATGTTTGAGCCAATATACACATACTGGGAGGACTTCTAGTACAGTATATAGTATTCATGGAGGGGTGTCCAAATACTTTTGTTCTTATAGTGTACACAGTGGCAGTCCCAGGATTTTCTTGGGGGGAGGCTAAAGAATTGTTCAGGGAATCATTAATCGTCATGCAGTAGTAAAAACAAAAGTCTACATCATTTTGATCATGGGGGGGGGGTTATAGCCCCTATCTGGGATTACCACTGATTGTCCATGTTCCCTGGTTCTGATTCATATTATTAAGGAAGTGGTTGGAGTACCTCCAACTACTTTTTCTGCTGTTGGATCTATGAGTCATTATTAATCACAATATTATTGGAGTTGAGCTGAAGGTGTATCTTGATGTTTGTAACCAGTGATGCTGGTCCAAGGCTAAGCCATCATCCACCATGTAATCAACCTATAGTTCAGATACAGTATTTCATATGATAGCTATTACTAAGAATGAGAGTCTTCACAGTTGTAACTATGGATTGTATTTTACTTCCAGGATTCTACATGCACCAAGTATGTTATTCATGAAGAATACTGGCAGTCACTTTTCTCTTTCTTTCATTCACTAACTTAGAGATTATGAGAGATATGCAGTATTAAGTGAGAATTAATAACTTTTCCCTCCATATAGACTAGAGCAACTTGGTACTAAACAAAGAAAAATGGTGTTGTCAAGGGTAATCGTGGGCTCCTGGAGAAAACAGCCATACTGGGCTGGTCAACCTCTTCCATGTAGAGGGCCTGGAATCCATTTTTGGTTGCCTTGAAGTGTCTGGGCCAGGCCTCTCCCCCGGTGTGCCTAAACTATAACTCCCACTTTGATAGGTTGAGCTTGCCCCTTCTGTCTCCCATTGAAACTATGAAATATCCTGACCTTCTCAGTAATGGTATGACTGTGTTTATCCCATATCTAGGAACATACAGATTTATATGGCAGGATAGCTTGACATATCAATTTTATAAAGGCTGAAAATTATATTCAGGAAGTCTTTTTTCACTGAAACTAAACATTGGAGTTTGCATCATTACCCAGGGAAAGTGTCTTAATGAATCTATTTGTACAGGCACCTATTGAACAAATTTTATACTCTGTATAGCTTTAAGATTTTAAAATCCAAAGACCAGTCCTCTTAAGATCACAAACACACCAGCAGTGTAGTATTTCCAGCTTAAAGAGTGCAGGGATAATCAGTGGTGTATCCAGGTATCATCGTAAGGGGGATGGCAACCAGATCCAGGTAACATCGTAAGATGGGGCATGGTGACCAGGCTTTTGAGGTGTTTTTTTTTTTTTTTTTTTTTTGAGAACGCCTCCTGTGTTGTTTCTTTAATTTCAAATTTTTGGTTAAGGAGGGGCATATGTCCTCTCTGTCCACCCCCGAATATGCCCCTGGAGATAATACTGACTACTTGGTTGCCATATCAAAATATGGCTATTGAGAGAGAAAGGTGTGGGGGGAGGGAATATAGATTCAGTGGAAGACTGCTTTGGTTGATATGGGGGACCTCCCTAGTTAATACTTATATCTGGTCTACTGTCTGGGCCCTGCTTTACCCAGGTAGGAGGAGAGAGATGTAAAATCTTCAGCTGTCCTATACAGAGTAGTAACAGGAATTTTAATATGAATTGGAATATTCTTTTTACCTAATTATGAAGGCAGCACAATGCGTGTTGGCACACTACCGACGTATACTGATTTTAAGAGTTTTTTAATTATACATTTTTCACATGGTTTTAATGCTTTTCATCTAGTATGCACGTCTCTCTGAGCCTTAGGCTGAATGTACACTGTCAAGACAAGCTTTAGACAGCCTTAGTCATGAACAATCACATTACAGTTTATAGGACACTGATTAGTTGTGTTGACAAAGACCTTTCTACTGCCTTTTCTCTAATTTATTCTAAGGTTCGGTATAATTAAGTACTCTTTCTTTGCTGTTTGGTATTGTCACATTGCATATAAATATTGCCATTCTTCTCTTTCCAGTTTGTTAATTACTATTGTGTAACTGTTCTGAGTTATGATTATGGAACTTTTTTTTTTACAGTATGGTGATTAATCTGCATGATACAATATCTATAGAGCGAGATTATGAAGAAGAATCATACGAGTCCATTGGAGAGAAGCTTGAGCAAGCATTTGATGAAAATAGATCAGTTATCATCATTGAGCCATTTCATCTTGGCGAATCCACTGCGTGGTGGTGCACTTTAGGAAATATGGTACGAGAGTTTTCAATGTTGACAGCAATGGGATGTCTTTTCTATGAAATAAGTTATCCAGGAAGGTATATATATTATTCTTTTCCTTTGGGGTTAGTAAGCTTTGTGTGCCGAAATCTATATGCTAGTATATGGAAACTTGATCCTTGCTGCAAATATCAAGTAGAAACTGATCCTAAAAAACTTTCACAGATCTCCATTCCTCCAAAGAAAGTTTATTCAAGTGTAGTTCTCATTAGGAAGCCCACTCTTTCAAATACCATGATTCATACTATATTGTCCTTAAGTGGTTTGGCACTTAGCAGTTATCAATTATACCACAAGTACCTTACTTGATGTGATGAAACATCAACAGTGTTTTTACTTTTTCATCTTATTCTTAGTATCCAGTGGGATAATAATCTTAAATGCTGCGATGGCAAATTTGATGCCAGCTGATTACTCATGTTGTATTGTACACCTTTATTGTTATATGATGATTATATAAAGAATATTGGTTATAATTATGGGAATTTGTGGTTTTGCCTTCAGATTTTAAGATGTATTATTCCTAAGATATTTGACTAATAAAAGAGAATACATATGCATTTTTTGTGTGAGTAGTAGTAATTTGAAATCTCATAATAAATTTCCATATAAATCCTTTTAATAGGGGGGGTGATTCAAATATGAATGAAAATTTTCTTATTCTATCAGTTTGACAGTGAGTTTGTTTAATAGAAGCAAAACTAAGTATTAATAATATAAACAGTTTTTTTCTGGAAGTAGTCTTCCTCTATCTGAGCAATTCTGTCATCTTCATGGCATGCTAATGTCTGAAAGATTTTTGAAGAAGCACTGCAATTGTTGGAACCAGAATTGCATTGTTTTGATAATTTACTTTGTTTATAAACTTTTTACTGCCTAAGAACTCTCAGTGGTCAAAAGAATAGGTTGCCAAGTTAGAATTCAGTGGGAGGGAATGCAGTACCTCTCATTTTAGCTCCCTCTGCATGTTCATTGTTACTTTAGCTGCACGAGGCCTGGTATTGTGTCAGTGGAAACATATGGATTGTTGATTGCTATAATAAGGCCAGTATTACTAGCCTTATTTCCAGTGGTAATCTTCATTAGTACTCCCATACTTAAGAAAATCAAGGAATGTGGGATCTTTTGTATTTCAAAATGGTCTCATAATTCAGTTCTCAGTTGCCAAGCTTTTCATTCGCTACCATTTAATATGCTTGCAATATGGCTAATGGTTATTACTCAATCTTTTAATAGGGGGTGATTCAAATATGAATGAAAATGTAACCATAGTTACTTTGCATCCCCATGTTTCTTAATAAGTTGGTAATAAAATAAATTCAAATTAATATTTGAAACATCCTTGTGTATTCTTTAATTATAATCTGTGGATATTCTAAAGGAAAAGCGGAAAATTACAGAAAGAAAAGTTATATTCAAAAGTAAAAGTACACTTTAAAGATCATTTGATTTTAAAACACTCTAGAGAAGCAACTATAAAGTAAATTATAATTTTTATATATTAAAAATTATAATTTTACTTTTAACAGTTGTTGTTATTTGGTTTTTAGGAGCATTAGCAACTAAGGCCATATTGCTCTGGGATATGCGGTGGTCATTCCCTGACCTTTCCGCATTTGGTGGTGACGGGTTCGAACCCCGGGCTAATCAAGAAGCGTGTGCTATACACGCACTGCTGCTCCTTCCCACCTGGCTACGGAGGCGCACTTTTAACAGTAACTTATAATGCATTTTCATTGTGTATAAGAATAAGCACTTGCATTCTGTTAAATAAAACTAGTTAATATTAGTAGTATTAGTATTATTAGTGGCAAATTATGCAAGAAAGCAAACTTATAAGGCATCAGCAAAAAAAAAAAATTCCCACAACCTGTCTAGTTCTTCCTTGAATTTATTCCAACTACCCACTTCCACAGCAAATGGAAGTTTGTTCAAACAATTAACCACCCACTGACCGAAAGCAAACTTCCACGCATCTATCCTGCAACCATCCTTCCTGAATTTATAGCATCTCCCCCCTGTGTGTGTGTGTGTGTGGTCTAAGTAAGAGGAAGAATGTCATCACCATCAGGCTTGCTCAATCCATTCAAAGCCTTAATGCTGAAATTAAACCTTTCTTGGTAATGCCACCCTTTTGTTTTCCTTACAGCACTTGTGTCTGTCTTCTTCCACTCAACCATCCATTTATCCATATACAGGATGATTCACTACCAGTGCGACAAACTTGCAGGAAGTGTAGGGGGCACAAAGACTAATCGGAATCACATAGCATTGCAGGGTCCGAAATGCCTTCGTCATGCGGTAGAGGACGTTGAACAGGAGGCCGCGTGAACAGCGATCCCGCTGGAAGTCAGCATTTGCGAACCGTTTCTGTTGAAGAAACCAAATAGCAAAAGTCCTCCGGAGTGGATAATCCGCAGGCTCCAATTTGGTTTGTTGACAGTATCCTCCATACAGTGGATTGCGATCCAATTGTTGGCTTATCGCTCAAGTACTCGTACTCGGATTGCCTTCTGCAAGACATAGGACATTCTCCTCATTGTCTGCCATCCTCGCCGTTCGCTCTCGATTCATGGTACCTCTCGTGAAACAACCAGTCTCACGTAACCTTCTGTGCACATGTACAAAAATCGTATGATGAGGAGCACGCCTGTGCGGGAAACGTTCCTGGTACAAGCGCAGAGCGGCGCGCCCATTACAGTCTGCAGCTCCATACGCGAGGTGCATGTCGGCCAGTTCAACATTTGAATACTCGTCCATCCTACTGCCTCGGGAACCGGTTCGCAAATGCTGACTTCCAGCGGGAACGCTGTTCACCCAACCTCCCGTTCAACGTCCTCTACTGCATGACGAAGGCATTTCAGACCCTACAATGCTATGTGATTCCGATTCTTCTTTGTGCCCCCTACACCTCCTGCAAGTTTGTCGCACTGGTAGTGAATCACCATGTATTTCTTAGTTGATATGAAAAGTCTACTAGCTTCTACAATTACTTTCCTGAATTCTTTCATTTAGAATTTTCTGTTGATAACATCATCAGTTGGTTCCACTGTATAGAATTTAAAAATTGGCTGAGACGATCACTGCATTTACCCATATGAAAGCAAAAGCCCTTCCCTTTATCCTTGACAGTAGTTGTCTTTAAGTAAATCCCACATCAGTATGCTGATCACTGCCAGCCAGTGGGCCTTTTATCTGCAGATTCTTTATACATGAAGAATTGCTGCTTATAATCAGAATAAAAGTATTGCTTCCTCTAATTGCCTCTCTAACGTGATGCTGTAGAAAACAACCATTAAATTCACAAAAGTCTTGCTAGTATGAGTAACTAACCCTTAAGTTTCAGTGAATATCTGGACAGTTAAAATCCCCAATTATAAGACAATCTGATTTACTGGCCCACTCTATTTCTCTGTACTAGTATTTATGTACTCATCACAGTCATTAGGACTATATCACACTCCTACTCTTATTTTCATTTTTCTGGTGCTTATGGTCTAAGCTGCAGATGCACCTTAAAACCAAGACCAGCTATAACCTTGTGGGCTGCAACTTTTTGAATGATAGAATTTCCTGTTATAGGAACTACTGAAATGTGGCAGATCATCTCATGTTTGAAAGACAAGCAGATTTTTGTGGATTTAGAACAAGGCAAAGGAGAACAGGAAATTATAGAATTTTTTAGATAATCATTAATGAAATTGTTTCTTCCTATTTGTTCAGCCAAAAGAGAGTCCATATTTTGAAGCAATCTGCATAAGATGTTAATGGGAAGGTTATACTCTAATAGTGGAGGAATCAAAAATTAGAGCAGATAAGGTTACCACCTTGAGAGATATCAACAGAAATGATTATGACAAACAGAGTGAAGAATTAATTTTCTGCTAAAAATGGAATTTTGAAGGAAAGCTAATGAATAACAGTGATGGAGTCGTAGTCCTCAAGAAAGAGGATAAGTTTTAGAATTAACAGCATCGAAATCTGGGGAAACATCTAAATAAATCATGAATAACTAAGGATTTTGGCTAATTGCTTGAGTGGCCAGAAAAGTGGTAGAGATTAGATTTGCAATTGTTGAGACCACATTTTTTGCCAGAATGAACTAAGTCCAGATTGACTGATAAGATTTGGAATATTAAACTAGGTAGAAGAATTTTTTTTAATAGTTCAAGAAGGGAAGAAGAGACGGAGATTGGTCTCCAGTCCTTAAATTGAACTGGATCTGCATTTTTTTAGAGGGAGGAAAAATCCCACATTTAAACCTCACAGAAAACAACAGTCATGATATGGGAGAGAAAATTGCTTTAAAGAAGTTGTCAAGCAAGATGATTCTGTAGAAAACCATTACACTGGGCACACCTCCATAGCCAGGTGGGCAGGAGCGCCAGTGTGTAGCACATGCTTCTTGATTAGACTGGGGTTCAAGCCCGTGACCGCCAAATGCAGAGGATGCGGAAAGGTCAGGGAATGACCATCACATATCCCTGGAGCAAATTGGCTTGTTTGTTATTTGGTTTTTAGGAGCATTAGCAACTAAGGCCATATTGCTCCGTGAATATGCGGTGGTCATTCCTGACCTCTCCACATCCTCCATATTTGGTAGTGACGGGCTTGAACCCTGGTCTAATCAAGAAGCGTGTGCTACGCACTGCTGCTCCTTCCCACCTGGCTATGGAGGCGCCAGCAATATGACCTGGCATTGCTGCTGTGAAGGGTCTATTGTATATACCATGTTTGTATACAATAAAGATTAAAGACCTTAGTTGCTAATGCTCCTAAAAACCAAATAACAAACAAACATTACACTGGGCAACAGTTATGCCAAGAGTCCGATATGTCAGATAATTGCAAGGTGATGAATCAACAGATACACTACTAATCTTTTATAAAATATCTATAGGTTTATGCCATAACCGTATGTTTACTAGCATTATTTAAAAAAAATTTATATCTTTTATATTTAGTTAATGTTAGCTGGGAATATCAGTTATGGCAGAATTATGTTTGTGAAGAATATTTGCTGCTTATAGTGTATTTCTGTGACTGATAATAGATCATTCTATGTCTGTTATCAGTATAATTCAGTATTTAATCATTTTTGGTCAGTTTATAAGAAAACTGAATATATAAACTGGAAATTTTTTTCAGCTGAATATTTATTCATGTTATAATATTGTATGTATAACAGTGAAACATTTGGTAAAGCATGGTGTAAAAGTGAATTAAGAGTAGGTTGGGAATATGTGTAAGCCAATATGTGAATACAATGAAACCAGTGTTATTATACATTTATAAACCATTAAGAATAAGGTGTTCCAGAAGGAATCCATGCCTGATTATTTTAGAATAAAAATAAAGAAATTTCACTTATTTTCAATATGGCTGAGACTAGATTACATTAATTTGAAAGGCCAATATGTGCAAGGAATTTAAAATTTAACACCAAAGCTGAATGATGTGAGATATCACATTAATGTTACTAAAATATTAGTATTGCTGAAGCCAAATGTCATAAAATTCGGCTTCAGTGAATTTTTTTTTGTGAAATTCGGCTGACCCATTCTCACCAACCTACTTTTAATTTGAGTTAGAGTTTATATATATATATATATAAACTCTAATATATATATATATATAAACACAAACTATATTTGACGGAAAATTCTGGGTACATCTGGGATTTGGGAAGAATGAAATATACACACACAATTCACATGTCAGGAATAGGTACAAAAGCAACTGTGTTCATGCTAGAGATAACAAGATCAACAAATTCAGTACAGTAAATGGATTGAGACACTGTGCTTAGCAACTCTCAATGGGGAGTCATACTTGCCATATTAACAATCAATTTGTGCTACTGCAGCTGAATTGCAACATCCCAACATCAGTAGTACTTGGCATAAATGGCATTTCCATTTATGCCAAGCACTATCAATTTCTGCAGTGTGGTCTACCCAAACATTTCCTTGCTTAAAGCAAGGGTAGACCACACTGCAGAAATTTATAAAAAGAAAAAAAAAAGTTAATACGGTGCTCAGAAGAGTGGTATATACACTGAAATGACAGATGGGATACCTGATTTTTGGGCAACACGAAGCTGTCACCCCTCTCGCTACTCAACGAACCTACAGCTTGGCAGGTATATAGGTACACTGCATTCACGTAGACATTAATTCATTGTCAATATGGATAAACGTTGTGGGTTAACAGACTTTGAAAGAGGGATGATAGTGGGTGCTGGATGCATGGGTCACCCTATTGTGGAGGTGGTACAAAAATTGCACTATCCCCGTTGGAGTGTACTGAAAATATGCCATTTCTGGAATAACATCTCATTATGGACGGCGCTGTGGATGAATGTGGCAGTCGACATCTGTCTCGCATTGTTTCAGCCAACTGGAGAACTAGTGGCACAAATCACCGCCGCTCCAACGAGGGGAGGTGCCAGAAACGTCTCCACCAAGACCATCAGGCTGTTGTTGTTGTTATTTGGTTTTTAGGAGCATTAGCAACTAAGGCCATATTGCTCTGGGGATATGCGGTGGTCATTTCCTGACCTTTCCGCATCCTCCGTAATTGGTGATCACGGGCTCGAACCCCAGTCTGATCAAGAAGCGTGTGCTATGCACTGCTGCTCCTGCCCACCTGGCTATGGAGGCGCCAGATCGTTAGCCACAATAGGTAATGGGAGCTGCCTATCTTCCAGAGTCCCACGACACGAGACTCTACGTCTCAACTTGGCGAAAGACACTGGATCTTGGATGATTAGAGACAGGTCTCCTGGTCCGATGAGTCCTGTTTTCAGTTATTTCGAGCAGATAGGAGGGTGCATAACTGGCAGAACCACACAAAGCTATGCACCCGTCATGTCAACAAGGAACTGTTCAGGCAGGTGGACAGTCGGTAATGGTCTGGGGCATGTTCAACTGGCACACGCCAAGACCTCTGGTATGTCTAGGTGCATCTCTGAATGGTCCAGGTTACGTGTCCATCCTTGCAGACCATTTGTATCCTTTCAGGGTCGTGTACCCACAGGGCAATGGACTCTTCCAGCAGGACAGTGCACCTCCCCACAGAGCTGTGATGACTAGAACATGTTTTGAAGAGCAATTCGTAGATTTTATCCCCAAAGAATGGTCTCCCCATTCACCAGACATGAACCTGTGGAGCATCTTTGGGATGCTGTGGAAAGGTCCATTCAAGCTTTAGTTCCCCACCCAGGGATGTGACGGAATTGTGGACAGCAGTGCTACAGGCATGGATGGAAATACCTGTGGAATGGTTTTGTGAACTAGGAGATTCAATGCCTCACCATGTGACTGCCCTTATCCAGGTGCAAGGTGGGCCTACCCATTACTAGGTAGGTATTATTATTATTAGCCATATGGTACAAGGAAGCCTGAGGCTTATGCTGCACCAGCCAAAAAAAAAATTCCCAAGTTACCCCCTGAGAGAGAGATAGAGAGAAGTAGAAAGGAATCACCAAGAAAGAGAAGAATGATGATATCCAGCTCAGGACCCTGGGTTTGCCAAGCCCATACTCACCAGATGTTGAGCCCCAATGTATTCCATAATTTCTGTCCACTCAGTGTATATAGATGTCATCACTATTCAATGAATGCTGTCAAGAGTATAGGGAGGCCTCAGGAACTGATATTAATACAAGGACAGTACATAGGAAGCCACAGCACAAAATAAACAGCATTGACTTGCCTGGTGCGTAATCTATCATATGTGGTTCTTGGAATATTGAAAAACTGTGCCGTGGAGTCATGAATCATGGTTTGAGCTTGGACCATTGGTCACCATTCCTGGAACAACAAATGCCATGTGCTACGATGACCCTCAGGAAAATGATAATGACACTGTGTCAGCAGTAAAAGTGTAAAGTGTTAGTTGCCCAATGGTCCCAGGGGGGTTTCCCCCATCTTCGCATTGTGTACTCTGTGTAGGCCAGAGGTTTTCAAAAAGTGTAAAGTGTGTTTTAGTGATGTGTAGTGTCGTGTTATTTCTCCGACTATTTAGCTGTTGGGACCCTCTTTTTGCCCACACTTTGCCCCGAGGAGGCAGGTCAGACGTAGAGGGATTGCATTAGTACTCAGGCCCTACCAACTAGTTTCCAAAGATTTCAGTGGCAGGGGCCTATTGTTAAAAAAAAAAAAAGTGTTAGAGTAGGGGTAAAGACTAAAGGGCAGATAATAGGTAGAAATATGGGGATGATAGAGAAGGAAGCCCCAAAGAATCAGTGGGAGGCAAGCTCCACCACATGAAGAGGGGGCAGGAAGGAGACAGAGCCTGCCTCCTCCCCCTCTCTGCCAAAGGTGTGGGGTTGAAAATGGACCAGGTTAGAGCACCCAGTTCGGATCACCGATGGTGATAATCAGGGAGAGAATTCATTTTCTCGGTTGTGAAATACATTTAAGAGTTGGCTTTGATGTTGTTTTGCATCCTCCAAGTATCTGTCATCTTGGGTTTCCTTTGTCTTGTCATTTTATTTTTTACAGTGTTCTTCAGGCATTCCGGTCTCAGGCCTTTCACTCAGGCCTGCCTGAGTGAAAGGGGTGATGATCCTCAGGTCAGAATACCCATCCTGCTCTGGGGTGGGATACTATAGGAAAACCCACCAGGTGAAGGGGGAAGGATGTGTCAGCCATATGGGAAGAGCCCTTTACATTAGCATTAGTAGAGGCATACGATGCAAGAAAGCAAGCTTATGCAGCATCAGCCAAAAAAAAAAACTCTCCCATTTCACCCCTCCCTCCATTCATTCCAAATGCCTGTCCAGCTCAGCCTTAAATTTATTTAGGCTATCAACTTCCAGAACAAAAGATGGAAGTCTGTTTCACTAATCAACCAATTGCTGGTTAAAGGCAAACTTCCACACATTCATTGTACAACTGTCTTTCCTCTATTTGAATCTATGCCCCCTCAGGTTCTTAATCTGAGCAAGAGGAATCCTATCAGCATTCAGCTTGCTCAACCCATTCAAGGCCTTATACACCTCAATCAGATCACTACTCTCCAGGTGCTACAGTTTGCAGAACTTAAGCATTTCTTGGTAAGAGCACCCCTTTGTTCCCCTCGCCAATCTTGTTGCCCTTCTTTGTACTTGTTCTAGCAACTCTACATCCTTCCTAAAATGAGGCCTCCAGACCTGTACACAGTACTCTAGGTGTGGCCTGACCATTGCCTTAATGCACAACCTGGGACTTGGTTGGAAGAATGAGCATGCAGATGCTTCACATTTGCCCAGATCCCAAAAATACTGATTTTTGATTAACAAAAATTAGTTCAGGATCTGCTGACACATTGTTTTCAATGTGTAATTTAGATCAAAGATAGGCTGGCATGATATTAAATACCGTTTCAATAAAAGGTTCTTTGAAATGGTACTGATGTGTGTGTGTGGATATCTGTTACTTTTGGCAATATAATATATAAATATACTAAATGTTACTGCAATGGGATCTAGAAAAGTTGGACAGATGGGCTGAGAAATGGAAATTGAATTTAACATTGATAAATGCAAAGGTAGCAATAACATACCAACTGTATAGTACAACACTGCTGGAACAAGTACAGAGAAGTGCAATGAGATTAGTGAGCAGAACAAAGGGGTGCTCTTATCAAGAAAGACTCAGTTCTGCAGAATGCAGTGTCTGGAGATTAGGCACTGGCAAAGTGATCTGATTGAAGTGTTAAGGCTTTGAATGGATTGAGCAAGCTCAATGATGATGGAATTCTTCTTCTTGCTCAGACCACATGTGAGAGGGCACAAATTCAAATTGAGGAAGGATGGTTACAGAACAGATGTGTGAAAGTTTGCCTTTAGCCAATGGGTGGTTGGTTGTTGGAACGAACTTCCATCTGTTGTAGAAATCAATAGTTTAAAAAAATTCAAGGAAGAACTAGACATACTATTGGAGGGAATGAATAGGTGAAATGGGAGGTGGTGTGTTTTTTTTTTAATTTTATTTTTGGCTGATGCTGCATAAGCTTGCATCATTTGCCACTGCTAATAACTGTAAAACATCATGCTGTAATAAAGTCCACTGCACAAATGTGTGCATGCATGCGTGTGCACACGCACACACACGCACACACACACGCACACACACACACACACACACACACACACACACACACACACACACACACACACACACACACACACACACACTTTGGTGATATCAAATAAGTTTTCCTGAAATGTAACCAATAAAGTTTAGTTATTAGGTAATTTAGCAGAACCAATTTGTATTCTTAATAAATCAAGGTTTACAGTATTTATGCATGTCATAAATAGTGTTTTGATAGACATGGGAAATGATTTAAATTGTTTTCAAAATTACTATCCAAAATTTAATATTGAAGTTTAATTATTCATAATTAAACTTCATTATGTTTTACATTTTAATCAGTACCACTGATTAAAAAGACAGTATCAAGAAAGACTCAGTTCTGCAGAATGCAGTGTCTGGAGATTAGGCACCTGCAAGGTAATCTGATTGAGTGTTAAGGCTTTGAATGGATTGAGCAAGCTCAATGATGATGGGATTCTTATTCTTGCTCAGACCACACGTGAGAGGGCACAAATTCAAATTGAGGAAGGATGGTTGCAGAATAGATGTGTGGAAGTTTGCCTTTAGCCAACGGGTGGTTGATTGTGCTGTCCTTGATTGAGTCCTTGCCTAAAAAGTGTATGTGAGAGAAAATATCAAGTGTTGAAGTATTTCTTTTCTTTCTGGATGATCAGCCTGCTAATTTATATGACTTATTATGTTCAGAGTGGTTCATAATAGGTCTTTGCTGATATGCCAGCAACATTAGGGGATGTCACCACTTTTATTATTATATCATTCATTTCAGCAAAGGTTGTTTCATTTCTCCAAGGCTGTGCCTTGGAGAGGTGAAAATTACAAGGGTGTAAATTATACACCCTTGTAATTGAATTGTATAATTTACACCTCTGGGTGTGAATTATACAATTTAAGTAAAATAATAATTTAAGTAAAATGATTATACCAGCACATAGTAGTTATGGTATCAACAATGATATACTTAAATATACTCTAGGAAATGCATAGGGTAACAGTATGACATCAAGAGCAGAAACAAATTATAAAGTTATTTCAGTGAAATCAGTTGGTTCCTAGGGTAGTTCAATGAAGGTCAGAGAAGTAGATTGTCCTTGGTTATCATTGATGTCCCTTGTTGCTATAGGTAAGTAATGATCACTTTATCTGTAGTTTGTAACACTGCAAACAATCTTGCCTGACTCAGCTATATATGCTTTGCTGGCAATAAATTTGTTGGGTAGTAAAGGCCAAAGAATGCAGGGAAGCTAGGATTTTTCTGTATCAATAAAAAAAACAACACACCTGTCTATACTGCCTATATTTTATACTCTTCCCACTCAGACAGATCAATACCAAAAAGCATTGATCTATTGATCTGGCTATCTCTTAAGCTTCACCAAACTATCAACTTTCACCACTCAGGAAGGCCATTTATTCCACTGTTCAACACAATGACAAAAAGAGAAACTTCTTCAGCTGCAATCTGTTAGTTTTTCTGAATAGTTTATGTTCCCCTGGTTTTAAGAAATTCCATTCACAACTCATTTTTCTTTCCCACCTCCCAATGCCTTATACACCTGAATCAGATTTCCCATGAAACAGAAAGTCTAATTCCAAGCTGTGTAACTCAAATCTTGGTATTATCTTCTCAATGGATGCCCCTTTTGCTGTTATTACTAGGCAATTTGCATATCTCTGAACCTTTTTAAGAAGCCCAATAGCTTTTCTTAAATGTGACCTCTGAACTTGAACATATTATTCCAAATGAAGGCTTACCACTGGTTTGTGTAACAGAACTATAACCTCGTCCCTAGATGCAAAGTATGGTAAATCATTGGTAAGATACTCTATGCCTACCTGGCTGCCTACTTATAGTGTGCACTAATCTCAATGTCTGTATCACATAACACCCAAGCTGAAGTTTAATTATTCATAATTAAACTTCATTATGTTTTACATTTTAATCAGTACCACTGATTAAAAAGATCTTGGGTTAGTTTCACAAATGGAATTGCTAGAGTCAGGAGGAATCTTCTGGAATTTCCCGATTCTACAATGACCTCATAATCTTCATTACACTGAGTGGCAGAAATCATGGGATACCTACCTAGTAACAGGTAGGCCCACTTTTGCCTAGATAAGAGCTGACATGGTGAGACATTGAGTCCGCTAGTTCGTGAAAGCATTCCACAGGTATTTCCATCCATGCTTGCTGCATTGCTGTCCATAATTCTGTTGCATTCCTGGGTGGAGGATCCAAAGCTCGAACGGACCTTTTCACAGCATCCCAAAGATGATTCACAGGGTTTGTGTTGGGTGAACTGGCAGGCCATTTCCATGGTGGTAAAATCTGCGGAAGGAATGCTCTTCGACCCATGTTCTAGTCACCATGGCTCTGTGGCAAGGCGCATTGACCTGCTGGAAGAGTCCATTGACCTGTGGGTGCACGATAACCATGAAGGGATGCAGATGGTCTGCACAGCCTGGACCATTCGGAGATGTGTCTAGAAGTACCAGAGGTTCCAACATGTGCCAGTTGAACATGCCCCAGGCCATTATCAACCATCCACCTGCCTGAACAGTTCCTTGTTGACTTGACAGGTGCATAGCTTCATGCAGTTTCTGCCAGATATGCACCCTCCCGTCTGCTTGAAATAATTGAAAACGGGACTCATCGGACCAGAAGACTCATCTCCAATCATCCAAGGTCCAGTGCCGATGTTCTTTCATCCAGTTGAGGTGTAGTCTCATGTCATGGTGTTAGGAGTGGGAGTTGGGCAGTTTGGTGGCTCCGATAACCTATTGATCGCCTGATGGCCTTGGTGGAGAAGTTTCTGGCACCTCCCTCGTTGAAGTCTGTGGTGATTTGTGCCACTGTCGCTTTGTGGTTGGCTGAAACAATGCAAGACAGACATCAGCGGCCACATTCACCCACCACCTTTCTCCGCCCACAGCGCTGTCCATGATGAGATGTTATTCCAGAAATGGCACATTCTTGATACTGTACCATCTCCGCGATAGAGTGACCCATGCATCGGACACTCACTATCATCTCTCTTTCAAAGTCCGTTGATTCATGACGTTTATCCATACTGACATTGAATTACCATCTACGAGAATGCAGCGTACCTATATACCTGCCAAGCAGTGGGTTCATCCACCAGTGAGAGGGATGATAGCATCCCATTGCCCAGGAACCAGGTATGCCACGAATTCTATCCTGTGTAGAATCGGATAATCCTCTTAGGTTACCTAATTTATGTAACAACTTAAGGAACCTCTTCTTGGGCTATGTGCTTGTGTGACAGAGAGAGAGAGAGACTGGCTTATAGATCTTTTTTTGTGTGCATTCTATAAAAGGATTTCAGTACTGCTGTAAAAGTGCATTACATTATCTGAGTGGGGGAACTACATTGAATCCAAAAATAAACACTTTTACAAAGGGAGTAATTTTTTCATAATCATCCTGTGAACTTTTTGAACTACCCTTACAGATGTACTAGTGTTTGCAGACAAATTTCCATGTTAAGCAGACTGAAAAACTAAACAACTGAAGAACAGAATCCCTACTTCCTTCTCACTGATACAACAAAGAGAAAGCAGAACATGTAGATGCATTTTTTTTTAGCTATCATGCATCAGATTAGCCGGCAATAGGCAGTATGCAGAATTTTGAATAGAAAACAGTTTGTTCACAGACAACTGAAATCTGGAAACTAGTGCTACTCAAAATAGATACGTCAAGAAAGAAGCAAAACTACTATATATAAAAAAGATAAATTTATTTTTCATATACAATCAGCAATTTTTTTTTATATTTTACACTGTAGTTATATATATAAAATGTTTAAAATGGAACAGAAATTAAATTTGAATGCAATTACTTGGTGTAACCACGATTTTCTTAAATATTTTTCTCGCCTAAAGCTTCTCTGCGTAATCTGTATGCTCTGTTCTTCATAAGATGAAAATACAGAGTAGGACAGAGAACTCGTACCAGGGCTGCCAACCTAGGCATGACATTAGAAACTACAATTTCATTCTTTTTTGTAATCACACCATATAGAATTTCCTCTGCCACAGACTCTGGAGATAATCCACTAGCCGTAGTAGCATCCATCACTGAGGGAAGGGAAAAAAAAAAAAATTATTAGCAACATGTGAAGATTCTTATAAAATTTGCTATAAGTTGTTCACTAAATTAAATTTTTAACAAACTTGGATGGGAAAAGAAAGGAAGAGGAAAAAAATAGATGAGAATGATTTCTGCCTTTCAAGAAAGCCGGATTCTATTACCAAGTTATTTATACACAATTAGCATTGGCATTAGCAGAGGCATTTGATGCAAGAAAGCAAGCTTATGCAGCATCAGCCAAAAAAAAAAAAAAAACCCACTTCCACTTCACCCCTCTGTTCGTTCAAAATACCTGTCCAGCTGAGCCTTAAACTTATTTAGGCTATCAACCTCCACCACAAGGGATGGAAGTCTGTTCCACCAACCAACCACCCGCTGGCTAAAGGCAAATTTCCGCACGTCTATCCTACATCTGTCTTTCCTCAATTTGAATTTATGCCCTCTCAGGTGATTTTTCTGAGCTATAGGAAGAATCCCATCAGCATTGAGCATGCTTAAACCATTCAAGGTTTTATACACCTCTATCAGATCACCTCGCTGGTGCCTAGTCTCCAGACACTGTAATTTGCAAAACTTAAGCCTTTCTTCGTAAGAGCACCCCTTTGTTCCATTCACTAATCTTGTTGCCCTTCTCTGTACTCGTTCCAGCAGCTCTACATCCTTCTTGAAATGAGGCTTCCAGACCTGTATACAGTACTCTAGGTGTGGCCTGACCATCGCCTTATACAATGGAATAATCACCTCCTTATCCCTGCTGGAAAAATTCCTGTATATCATTGACAATACTCCATGAGCTACTCTTGCAGCCCGTCTGCACTGCTCAGAGAACTTCATATCTGCCTGCACAACCACCCCCAAGTCCCTTTCATTCTCTACCACTGTCAGTGTAGTACCACAGAGTTGATACGTTGCTCTGGGGTTGCTGTTTCCCATGTGTAGTACTTTACATTTGTCAATGTTAAACTTCATTTGCCACCTCTCAGCCCATCTGCTCAACCTTTCCAGATCCTGTTTCAGCAGCATAGTGTCAGTAATGTCCTTGACAACCCTGCCAACCCTTGTATCGTCTGCAAACTTGGACATTAAGCTTGATATACCATCATCAATATCATTTATAAATACAGAAAACAATAATGGACCCAACACTGAGCCCTGAGGGACTCCACTAATAACATTAGTCCACGATGAGCAGTGTCCATTGATTACCACTCTCTGTCTTCTCCCCCTCAACCACCCCTTTATCCATAGCAGCAATTTGCCTCCAATGTCACACTGCTCCAATTTGTGTAGCAGTCTTCCATGTGCAACAGTATCAAAAGCCTTTCTAAGATCCAAGTATATAATATCAAAGTTATTCTCTGCATCCAGTTCTTTTGTGACTGCATCATAGTATCCAATCAAGTTGGTCAGACAAGACTTTCCCTTAACAAAACCATGCTGTGTCTGAGCTATAACTGAAGTCTTGTCTAAATGATCCTGCAGTGCTTCTTTAACCAGTGCCTCCATTAATTTTCCTGGAACAGAAGTTAAGCTCACAGGTCTATAATTACTTGTGTCAGCCTTTGATCCTCCTTTGTGAATTGGGGTCACATTTGCACATTTCCAGTCTATGGGTACCTCCCCTGAGTCCAAGGAAGCTCTCATAATTATGGCTAAGGGTTTGCTTACTTCCTTTGCTGCCTCCTTTAATATAACTGGATAGATCCCATCCACCCCGGGTGCCTTTCTTGTGTTTATCTTCAACAGTTTCTCCTCCACTTTACTCCCAGTTATTTCAAGATTCTGTAGCTTACTGCTAGAGTTGAATACACCTCTGGCATTCCCCTCGCTGAATAACTCCTCATGTGTGAATGTCGATGCAAAATATTCATTTAGTTTGTTAGCTACCTGAGCAGGATCATCAACACTTGACCCATCAATATCAAGTGGACCAATCTGATTCATCCCCTTCCTTCTAGAGTTTACATAAGTAAAGAACTCTTTGCTGTTTTTCTTTGCATCCCTTGCCAAGGATTTCTCGTAATCTGCCTTCGCCTGCCTAACCTCCTTTGTAACTTGGTTGCATATCAACTTGTATCTATCACAGGCTTCTGTCATGTGTTAATTTCTATGTATCCCATGCATTTTTCTTCTCTGCCATATGCCTCATTAGTTCATCTGACATCCATTTTGGCCTAAACCTTGAACAATATTTCTTAGTTGGTATGTAAAGCCTAGTAGCTTCCAAGATAAGTTCTTTGAATGCTTCCCATTTTGAATTTGCTGTTGGTAACATCATCAGTTGGTCCCACTGTATAGAATTTAAATACTGTCTCAGTCCATCGTAGTCGCCTTTACGGAAGCAATAACCCTTCCCTTTACCCCTAATGGTAGTTACCTCTTTGAGTAAATCCCACTTCAGCACACTGTGATCACTGCCACCTAGTGGTTCATTTATCTGCAGATTCTTAATGCATGAAGAATCACTGCTGATAATCAAATCAAGAGTATTACTCCCTCTAGTTGCCTCCCGAACATGCTGATGTAGAAAACAATCATCCAATAAATCCACAAAAGCCCTGCTAGTGTGTGAGTAACCAGCCCCCAAATGCCAGTCAATATCTGGGAAATTAAAATCTCCCATTATAAGACACTCTGATTTACTGGCCCACTCTATTTCCCTGTACAGTTCCTTATTATACTCATCAGAGTCATTAGGCCTATAGCACACTCCTACTCTCAATTTTGATCTCCCAATGTTTATTTCACACCAAACTGACTCCACACTGCACTGTCCAGCGATGTCGACTGGCTTCACTTCCTTGGTTTTTATGTGTTTCTTAACTAATAGCATAACCCCTCCCCCTTCCTATCCTGTCTATCCTTTCTGTAGACGTTGTACTCCGCAAATTGCAGTTCTGCATCCCTTATATCTGTGTGACACCACGTCTCTGATATCCCAACAATATCTGCCTTCGATGTTTTGAGCAATACCTCAAATTCATCAAATTTATTTACTAAACTCCCAGCATTGGTGTACACGCAAGTATACCTGCACCTGTTTCTATTCTTAGCTACCCTAACACAACCACACAACACACTTGTAAAAGTATCGGTAAGGGTTTCCACGTGTTCGTAACTACCGCTACCGTTATTAACTTTCCCGCCATTGTGATACCGTACTAGATATACCGTAGGTTATATACCGTACTAGATAGCGTTAGTTGAACTTCGTTAGCAGTTAAATTGTACGTTTAAATAAATACATATAACGACTTAGATTACAAACGTAATATAATTAATAACATAACATAATTAATTAATAAATTAATAGAATCATGACTCAGACCAGAGCAGCAAAGCAAAAGGCTCAAGCTAATGGAAGTGCTGTGGCTCAGAGCAGAACTGAGGGGGGCAGTTGTCCTCTGACTCACAGCCTTATAAAATGCACTGTTTGCTTGATGTTTGCAGAGCAATCGGGTACGGGACTTGATACTGCCAAGGGGGATGTCTTTGTGTGTGCGCGATGCAAGGAGTGTAACGATATCAGGCAACAACTCGGCGTTCTTTTGGGCCTATATGAGAGCTTGAAGGACAGGGTGGATGCCCTCGAAGAAACTAAATTGAGGGGCCCATCAAGCTCTCAGCTGCCCACATCAACGCCAGAGCTTGCACTTGGGCATCGCGTGACACAGAGACAACCCCCAAGGCAGAATGCGCTGGTCCCGAAGGAACTAGTAGTTGTTGGTGACTCTATTGTCAGGGAAACGGGGAACATGCTTTGTAAAAAAGATAGGTGGAACAGGACCAGGGTATGTCTGCCAGGGGCAAAGGTTGATGACGTTGTAGAGCGAATATCATCTTTTAAGGGCACAAAAGGTGATATAGTTGTACACGTTGGCACTAATAATATTAAGAGTAGGAGACCGGCAGAATTACTTAACAAGTACAGGTCACTGTTGAACAAAAGCCGAGAATTAGGGTTGAATTTGAAAGTGTCTGCAATTCTGCCCAGACACGATAGGAGGGAGTATATGATGAGAGCCTTGTCGATCAATTCGGCCCTGGAAAGATTGTGCAAGGCTCAAAGGGTAGAATTTTTTTCAGCCTGGACTGTACTTGTTAACAGGAGAGATTGCTTCTACAGGGATGGGATACACTTAAATAGAAAGGGTGCAAGAATATTTGCTGATGCTATCGAGGCAGTGTTAGGTGGGTCGGAAAACTGCTAGCTTGGGGGGAGACAAAGACCAATAGATTGACAGTAGCCACTGGCAGAGGTGAAAGAGATTCTTGCACTGCTTCTATTAGAATGAGCAGAAGCCTGAAAAACAAGATGCATGGTATTTCAGAGACTGCTGGGAGCCATTGTGGTACAAGTAAACACATGGGTTGTGTTAGGGTAGCTAAGAATAGAAACAGGTGCAGGTATACTTGGTGTACACCAATGCTAGGAGTTTAGTAAATAAATTTGATGAATTTGAGGTATTGCTCAAAACATCGAAGGCAGATATTGTTGGGATATCAGAGACGTGGTGTCACACAGATATAAGGGATGCGGAACTGCAATTTGGGGAGTACAACGTCTACAGAAAGGATAGACAGGATAGGAAGGGGGGAGGTGTTATGCTATTAGTTAAGAAACACATAAAAACCAAGGAAGTGAAGCCAGTCGACATCGCTGGACAGTGCAGTGTGGAGTCAGTTTGGTGTGACATAAGCATTGGGAGATCAAAATTGAGAGTAGGAGTGTGCTATAGGCCTAATGACTCTGATGAGTATAATAAGGAACTGTACAGGGAAATAGAGTGGGCCAGTAAATCAGAGTGTCTTATAATGGGAGATTTTAATTTCCCAGATATTGACTGGAATTTGGGGGCTGGATACACACACACTAGCAGGGCTTTTGTGGATTTATTGGATGATTGTTTTCTACATCAGCATGTTCGGGAGGCAACTAGAGGGAGTAATACTCTTGATTTGATTATCAGCAGTGATTCTTCATGCATTAAGAATCTGCAGATAAACGAACCACTAGGTGGCAGTGATCACAGTGTGCTGAAGTGGGATTTACTCAAAGAGGTAACTACCATTAGGGGTAAAGGGAAGGGTTATTGCTTCCGTAAAGGCGACTACGATGGACTGAGACAGTATTTAAATTCTATACAGTGGGACCAACTGATGATGTTACCAACAGCAAATTCAAAATGGGAAGCATTCAAAGAACTTATCTTGGAAGCTACTAGGCTTTACATACCAACTAAGAAATATTGTTCAAGGTTTAGGCCAAAATGGATGTCAGATGAACTAATGAGGCATATGGCAGAGAAGAAAAATGCATGGGATACTTACAAATTAACACATGACACAGAAGCCTATGATAGATACAAGTTGATATGCAACCAAGTTACAAAGGAGGTTAGGCAGGCGAAGGCAGATTACGAGAAATCCTTGGCAAGGGATGCAAAGAAAAACAGCAAAGAGTTCTTTACTTATGTAAACTCTAGAAGGAAAGGGATGAATCAGATTGGTCCACTTGATATTGATGGGTCAAGTGTTGATGATCCTGCTCAGGTGGCTAACAAACTAAATGAATATTTTGCATCGACATTCACACATGAGGAGTTATTCAGCGAGGGGAATGCCAGAGGTGTATTCAACTCTAGCAGTAAGTTACAGAATCTTGAAATAACTGGGAGTAAAGTGGAGGAGAAACTGTTGAAGATAAACACAAGAAAGGCACCCGGGGTGGATGGGATCTATCCAGTTATATTAAAGGAGGCAGCAAAGGAAGTAAGCAAACCCTTAGCCATAATTATGAGAGCTTCCTTGGACTCAGGGGAGGTACCCATAGACTGGAAATGTGCAAATGTGACCCCAATTCACAAAGGAGGATCAAAGGCTGACACAAGTAATTATAGACCTGTGAGCTTGACTTCTGTTCCAGGAAAATTAATGGAGGCACTGGTTAAAGACGCACTGCAGGATCATTTAGACAAGACTTCAGTTATAGCTCAGACACAGCATGGTTTTGTTAAGGGGAAGTCTTGCCTGACCAACTTGATTGGATACTATGATGCAGTCACAAAAGAACTGGATGCAGGGAATAACTTTGATATTATATACTTGGATCTTAGAAAGGCTTTTGATACTGTTGCACATGGAAGACTGCTACACAAATTGGAGCAGTGTGACATTGGAGGCAAATTGCTGCTATGGATAAAGGGGTGGTTGAGGGGGAGAAGACAGAGAGTGGTAATCAATGGGCACTGCTCATCGTGGACTGATGTTATTAGTGGAGTCCCTCAGGGCTCAGTGTTGGGTCCATTATTGTTTTCTGTATTTATAAATGATATTGATGATGGTATATCGGGATTAATGTCCAAGTTTGCAGACGATACAAAGGTTGGCAGGGTTGTCAAGGACACTACTGACACTATGCTTCTGCAACAGGATCTGGAAAGGTTGAGCAGATGGGCTGAGAGGTGGCAAATGAAGTTTAACATTGACAAATGTAAAGTACTACACATGGGAAACAGCAACCCCAGAGCAACGTATCAACTCTATGGTACAACACTGACAGTGGTAGAGAATGAAAGGGACTTGGGGGTGGTTGTGCAGGCAGATATGAAGTTCCCTGAGCAGTGCAGACGGGCTGCAAGAGTAGCTCATGGAGTATTGTCAATGATATACAGGAATTTTTCCAGCAGGGATAAGGAGGTGATTATTCCATTGTATAAGGCGATGGTCAGGCCACACCTAGAGTACTGTATACAGGTCTGGAGGCCTCATTTCAAGAAGGATGTAGAGCTGCTGGAACGAGTACAGAGAAGGGCAACAAGATTAGTGAATGGAACAAAGGGGTGCTCTTACGAAGAAAGGCTTAAGTTTTGCAAATTACAGTGTCTGGAGACTAGGCACCAGCGAGGTGATCTGATAGAGGTGTATAAAGCCTTGAATGGTTTAAGCATGCTCAATGCTGATGGGATTCTTCCTCTAGCTCAGAATAATCACCTGAGAGGGCATAAATTCAAATTGAGGAAAGACAGATGTAGGATAGACGTGCGGAAATTTGCCTTTAGCCAGCGAGTGGTTGGTTGGTGGAACAGACTTCCATCCCTTGTGGTGGAGGTTGATAGCCTAAATAAGTTTAAGGCTCAGCTGGACAGGTATTTTGAACGAACAGAGGGGTGAAGTGGAAGTGGTTTTTTTTTTTTTTTTTTTTGGCTGATGCTGCATAAGCTTGCTTTCTTGCATCAAATGCCTCTACTAATGCTAATGCTAACCCATGTGTTTACTTGTACCCCAATGGCTCCCAGCAGTCTCTGAAATACCATGCATCTTGTTTTTCAGGCTTCTGCTCATTCTAATAGAAGCAGTGCAAGAATCTCTTTCACCTCTGCCAGTGGCTACTGTCAATCTATTGGTCTTTGTCTCCCCCCAAGCTAGCAGTTTTCCGACCCACCTAACACTGCCTCGATAGCATCAGCAAATATTCTTGCACCCTTTCTATTTAAGTGTATCCCATCCCTGTAGAAGCAATCTCTCCTGTTAACAAGTACAGTCCAGGCTGAAAAAAATTCTACCCCTTGAGCCTTGCACAATCTTTCCAGGGCCGAATTGATCGACAAGGCTCTCATCATATACTCCCTCCTATCGTGTCTGGGCAGAATTGCAGTTTGGTCAAAAAGGCTATTTTAAGTAAGCTGTATTTCAAAATGACAACTAAGGAATTAAGATATTGGCTTTTAATCCAGAGGCAGTTAATATGACATATATTCTGGTGTATAAGTCAACCTTTGTAGCACTAAAAAAAAAAAAAAAAAAAATTCTAAAACTTTAAGCTTAACTTATTACACCAAGCATAAAATCCCAAACTTGAAGTAAAGGCATATGCTTAGGGTTAGAAAGACATGAATTAACTTGTGAAATTAATACTAGTATATTTTCTAGTTTATTACATATAAAACTCCTGCTTATAGCACTTTCCCACTTTCAATGCTTCTTTATTTTTTATGGCCCCATGTTCAATTATGAAATGACTTGTGTTTTTTAATGTCTATAGTTCATTTTTTTAATGCTTTTTTTTAGCTTATATTACTCTTTTTAAGGTCCCAAAGAAGAAATAAACACTGATATAACCTACCCTCCTCTTGATTTTTTTGTTTTGGTAAAGGGACGATAGAGACTAAATTCTAGCAATCATTATGCAGTTTTACTTCACAGAAAATCATTGCTGGTGCATTTGATGTTTGTTTATTTTGTGTTTAATTCAAAGCTTTGAAGATAGAAAGGTCGCTCTTTACAACTCAGTGTCTAGCCATTTATCATTGCATTTGCATGCTCCCCTCCACTTTGTTTTAATTCAACATTATTAGTCTAATCTAAAAGATATTTCTTTCCAAAATATCTAAGAGTATAAAGAGTTTACTTATGCATGGGTAATGCACACACATTTCTACTACCAAGGTAGTTTTAATGCATCATTTTAATTATCTCATCAGGCATCTCTCATATTGTGGAGTTATACTTCATAACTGGGTTCTTACTAATGCAACAATAGGGTACCTGCCCACCAGACGATGAGAAGCCAATCAGCTTCAAAACAGTGCTGTCTGGGTGGTGGCCTCCACTGAGAATAAGTAACATTAGTCTTCTCCATAGGAGAAGCATTACTTACTCAAGGTAGTGCAATACCATGGCAACTCGTTGGGAAGGTATTCACAATATGAGGTATAATTAAAAATACCTTGGTAGTAGAAATGATGTGTGTGCCTTACCCATGCAAAAGTAAACTCCTTCATACTCTTAGGCATTTAGCCAAGAAATATCTTTTAGATTAAACCACACATGCCATCAGGCATCTCTTATACTGTGCAGTTATTCACTTCATAACTGGGTTTTCACTATTGCAACAACAGGGTAACTGCCCACCCACTGATAAGCCAATCAGCTTCGAAACGGTGCCATCTGGGTGGTGGTATCTGCCGGGAATAAGTTACATTAGTCTTCTCCATAGGTGAAGCATTACTTATCCGAGGTAGTGCAATACCATGGCAACTTGTTGTGAAGGTATTCTGTATGCTTTGTAAAATTTTATGCTCTGTATGTAAAATTTTACTAGATTTTACAATATGAGATATAATTAAAATGATGCGTTAAAACTACCTTGGTAGTAGAAATGTATGTGCATTACCCATGCATAAGTAAACTCCATCATTAGTCTACTTTCCTTGCTGGCATGGTAATTAATGTTGCGTGTGTGTATGTGCGCGCACGTGTGTCATGGTATCAGTAAATATCATTAATAATGAGATAATTATTATGTTGGTAATACATTTATCTTGTTTATAATACTCAAAATATATTTACTCTAATAAAATCTTTTTACATATTCAATCTTTTTTAATAGCACGAATGTTACTCAGCTTTTAACACCCAAGAATATGCTAATTTTCACAAGTGGCAACCTATGTGCCTATAAGACAAACCATAGCAGCCCACCTGAACCCTCAGAAATTATCAAAAGCCCAACCCCTTTCTCTTTCCGTTCAACAAAGTCATGGCAATTTAGGGCTTTCAAATCAACTTGATTGTTCTCACAGAAGGGATAAAAAAAAAAAAAAAAACACAGTAGATAATTTGAATAATTCATTTTTGTATTAAATCTTAGTCCTTATTACAAACACAGTAGCTTTTTTTTTTTTTTTTTTTTTTTTTATTTTGATTTGGTAGTTGTTGGCGCATCGGCTTCTGTGGCCATATTGCACCTCCCAAGGTTTTTAAGCCCGAGGCGGGAATCGAACCCGCGACCTTTGGGTTGCCGGGCAGGTACTTTACCCACACGGCTAGCCCGGTCGGCCCACAGTGTAGCATTTTCTCTAATATTAGTAGAGCTTTTCATGAATTATGTCTGTCAAATGCATGTTCACAGACAACGTATGTCATGCACAATAACCCAGATGAACCCACTATACTATTGTGGACAAAGGTTATGACATAAAAATCATTATACTGCAGTTGGGAACTCTTCTAACCAAATCTGGGCATGTGTTCCAGTGTATAAAATTCTCCATTGTTAAGGATGCTACTGACACTATGCTGCTGCAACAGGATCTGGAAAGGTTGAGCAGATGGGCTGAGAGGTGGCAAATGAAGTTTAACATTGGCAAATGAAGTTTAACATTGACAAATGTAAAGTACTACATATGGGAAACAGCAACCCCAGAGCAACATATCAACTCTGTGGTACTACAATGACAGTGGTAGAGAATGAAAAGGACCTGGGGGTAATTGTGCAGGCAGATATGAAGTTCTCTGAGCAGTGCAGGTGGGCTGCAAGAGTAGCTCATGGTATCTTATCAATGATATACAGGAATTTTTCTAACAGGGATAGGGAGGTGATTATTCCCTTGTATAAGGCAATGGTCAGGCCGCACCTTGAGTACTGTATTTGGAAAATTAAATGCACTTGGCATAATCCTTATGGGTTTTGATAATTAACTATATACTATCGGTGTAAATACACCATAGTTAACCCATAGATTTGAGCTACGATTGTAGCGCAGAAGGCATCGTTTTAATTTTATCTCATAATGTGGTTGCCTTCACAACAAGATAGCTACTATTGAATTACTATAGCGTTATTTATTTGAAGTAATTCAATAGTAGCTATCTTGTTGTGAAGGCAACCACATTATGAGATACAATTAAAACGATGCCTTCTACGCTACAATCGTAGCTCAAATCTATGGGTTAACTATGGTGTATTTACACCGATATTATATACTTGAGTACTGTATACAGGTCTGGAGGCCTCATTTCAAGAAGGATGTAGAGCTGCTGGAACGAGTACAGAGAAGGGCAACAAGGTTAGTGAACGGAACGAAGGGTTGCTCTTACGAAGAAAGGCTTAAGTTTTGCAAATTACAGCTTCTGGAGACTAGGCACCGGCAAGGTGATCTGATAGAGGTGTACAAAGCCTTGAATGGTTTGAGCATGCTCAATGCCGATGGGATACTGCCTCTTGCTCAAAATAATCACCTGAGTGGGCATAAATTCAAATTGAGGAAAGACAGATTAGGATAGATGTGCAGAAATTTGCCTTTAGCCAGCGGGTAGTTGGTTAGTTGATAGCCTAAATAAATTTAAGGTTCAGCTGGACAGGTATTTCAAATGAACGCAGGGGTGAAGTGGAAGGGTTTTTTTTTTTTTTTTTTTTTGGCTGATGCTGCATAAGCTTGCTTTCTTGCATCATATGCCTCTACTAATGCTAATAAATGGAATTAATTTTAATTGTGAAATGCAACATGTGAATTCTGTAGAGTGACCAAACAGGGCTTAACTGTTTAGCTGAAACAGTTAAAACAATAAACATTCCATAATATTTGTAATGCGAGATAAAATTTTTGTCAATAGAAATAATTTTCTCTGTTCAATTATAACTTGAATAAGGGAATATTCCTAGCAATACTCACCACCATACTGTGAACCTGTTCCTGTCAGTGCATTTAGCGACAGATTGGTACGAATGTATCCGGGGCTAACAACACACACATGAATATTTGATTCCGCAACTTCTGCTCTTAGAGTATCAAAAAAAGCCTGAGTGGCATGTTTTGATGCTGAATCTATGGAGAGAAGGGAGAATTTTAAAATAATTTAAAATTTTTTATATTTTACTAGATTTTCTCTCTAGACTTTCATTTTAGAATTTTTAAATTTATTTATTTTACCTATGTAACCTATATACTATATATCACATATATATTAAAAAGTGATAACTGCAAATCACTTACTGTACAACATTAATTATCCCATGGAACTAAAAGCAGAAAATTAATGCAACATTAGGGTTATATTTGGTAAAGTATGATGATTTATTATTTTGAATAAAAAAGGAGAAAGGTGATGCTCACTCTCAGAAGCACAAATACATGAATTCCTACCCAAAGAGACAAATCCTCACAATAAATAAATAAATTTCCATTTATTCTCATTATGTCCAAGGCCAGAAGAGCTTACATATTCATTGCAACTTCATACATATTGTGAATTATTTTTAGAGGGCAGCCAAACAGATTTTTGGTGCAACAGTTCAACAGGCTGTGCATCTTACGTGGCTGCGTATAGGTTTAAACCTAAAATCTCCTTACTTACGCCACGCACACACTAAACACTGGATCACAGCCAGCCGTGTGGATTAAAATAAAGATGGGACCCACAAGCTATTTGTTATTTTTTTTATTTATTTTTTTTTTTTAGGAGCATTAGCAACTAAGGCCATATTGCTCAGGGATATGCAGTGGTCATTCCCTGAATGACCTTTCCGCATCCTTCGTATTTGGTGGTGACAGGCTCGAACCCCGGTCTAATCAAGAAGCGTGTGCTACGCACTGCTGCTCCTTCCCACCTGGCTACGGAGGCGCCGGACCCACAAGCATTAATGTTTCCTGCAGAAGTGGTGGTTGGGGGATCCCATCTTTATTTTAGTTCCCTTTTCTTGAGTATGAGGGATACATCTCCTTGGGCAGGGAGTCAGGCATCTGCACCGCTTTCAGTATCACCCTTCCTATACATATAGTAAAAGCTTTGTTACCTGAAACGTAGATAACCAGAAAGCTCTAATAATGGGCACATTTATATTCTATAAGAGGGATCATTAATCATAGTCAGTATTATAAAAAAATGTAATTTGTTGTGGGCTGATCCATTTTTTGGCATAAAATTAATAAAACATCAAGTAAATATTATGATAATATATTTGTATTTCCTTTTATTACATATTGCAGAAGATGAAGCAATGTGAATTTAGATCAATATGATAAATTTTTTAAATGTCACATGCCAAATTAATGGAACTTAACAAAAATACAAAACTAAAACAGTTACTTATTGTTTGGTGATGTCTGCCATTTAAAAAGTTTACCATTATGACCATGGGATCTGGCCATTCCAGTTGGCTTAAGAAAATTGAAAACTAGAATTATTTGCATCAATTCTTGAAGTTTAACACATCCAAGAAAAATAGGCTTCTGTAGCTTATGTTCACTGATCAAGAGAATGAGTAAATACTTGTTTAAATTGCTTTTATAATACTATACAGTAATTACGGTTCCTTTAAATAAAATAAGACTAAATTTTACTTATTTAGACTGTCCTATACATAAATAGTTATTTTTGGTTACAACATGGTTTACATTGGTACATATTGAAAAGTTTAGTTTTACTACTGTTGTCCTTGGGTTGATGGGATGCTCAGACAACAGAAAAATTTGGATAACCAGAATGCCCTAATTCCCTTGTGTGTCATGTAACAAAGCTTTTACTGTTATTTGGTTTTTAGGAGCATTAGCAACTAAGGCCATATTGCTCCGGGGATATGCAGTGGTCATTCCCTGACCTTTCCGCATCCTCCATATTTGGTGGTCACAGGCTCGAGCCCCAGTTTAATCAAGAAGCGTGTGCTATGCACTGCTGCTCCTGCCCACCTGGCTACGGAGGCACCAGCTTTTACTGTACACATTAATAAAGTTCAATATATATATCATGGAGATGGTGTATTAATTTCATCCCAGTTTACTACTAGGATGTAATTGATTGAGATAACTGGTTCATTTGTCTGGTTTCATCCAAAAAAAAAAAAAAAAAAAAAAAAAAATCGAACAAATGAACTAACATGTTAAAATTAACATTTCTTATCATAGTTTATTATTATTTTTTTTTTTTGTAAAAAAAATATACCAAGCAGTATGTTGCTTTGAATGCAATTTGTTGTAAATTTTTAATTAAAACAAAAAAAAAAAAAAACAAAAAAAAATATGACCTTACATATAATGGTTACAAGGGGTGTGTTTTTACCTGATCATTATAAGTTTGCAAAATGACAAAAAAAAAAAAAAAACATTCTTCCCCTTTTACATGTTTGTAAAAATCTAAAAGAGACTGGGACCAAAACTTCAGATCTGCAGAACTACAAGAAAACTAAAACTGTAATGACAAAGTGCAAAGTAATCCAAAAACAACAAAAGCTTTCTTTTTCCTATAATCAGTCAAGAATAATTCTCAAAAATATTAGTATTAGTGTAGTATCAGCAAAAAAAAAAAATAATAACCTACCCAGTTCGTTTGTCCATTCCTCTAATAATTGGCTAATCCTCCTTAAAAAGTTTCAAGCTATCCACTTCTACAACACTAGATGGAAGTTTGTTCTAACAATCACTTATTCTCTGGCTGAAATAAAATATTCTCACATCTACCTTGTAATTATCCTTTTCCAATTTCAATTGGAAAAAGGCTGTCCCCTTATCTGTATGCAATTAGAATGGAGTTTACTCAATACAAATCTTTACACACTTAACACAGGTCTCATTGCAGGTTTTCAGACATTGCAATTTAGAGAACTCAAGTCGTTTTTGACAAGAGAGCCCTTTTGTGCCCAGGATTAATCTTATCATTCTTCTCTGCACTTGAATACACACTTCCTGCATAACTGGGTCTTCAATTTTTTGGCACATTTCTGATCAAAAACATTTAAAAAAATAATGTTGTTCTAACAAACTGACATCCTTAAGTGGGCTTTTGGACTTGTATTGCAGTACTCCAGATATAACCTAACTATTGTCTTATATAATGGAATAATTACCTCCTTGCTGGAAATGACAGAATCCCATAAGCTGTTCTAGCAGACTCTGCACTACTGAGAGAACTTGTATGTTGGACTGTACAATTACCTTTTCTTGTCTTTTTCTTTCTACATTACCTTAAGTGTACCACCTAACTAGTATATTATTTTGGAATTATTGCTACCCATATATAATATATCACATTATATTTATCAATGTTAAACCTCAATTGCCACTTTTCAGCGCATCCAATTTATCCAGATCTTGTTGGAGTAGCATACACTCATTACTGTCATTAATCCCTTGCCAGCCTTTGTGTCATCAGCCAGCTTAAACATTAAGCTTGACACTCCTTCCTCAATATCATTCATAAATGCTGAAAACAGTAAGGGGCCAACATGATGAACTCCACTAATAATATGACCATGAAGAGCAATGGCCACTAATAACCATCCTCTGCTGCTTTCACTCAAACCATCCGTTTATTCACAACAGTGCATTGCCCCTAATGGAATAATGATTCAAATTGTACAGCAGTATTCATGTGGAACAGTATCAAAAGTACTGAAATCCAAGTATATGTTGTCAAAGTTATTTTTTGCATCCAGTTCCTTTGTGTCTACCCCATACAGTGGGGAAACTATAAATTCTGGGGGGGAGGGAGATGCCAGATGTCATCTCTAACAACCATACGAAAACAGGTGTTGGCCCTCCCCAATTTTAAAGGCCTTTATTCAATATCTAGCACGGCCCCCCCTTTAGCCCGAATTACAGCCTGCACATGCCATAGCATGGATTCAACTAGGTATCTGAGGTAGTCCAGCTCCAGAAGGTTTTTTTTTTTTTTTTTTTTGTTAGTTGTTGGCACATCGGCTTCTGTGGCCATAATGCACCTCCCAAAGTTTTTTCATTTACTCTGATCCAGGGCCGAGGCGGGATTCAAACCCATGACCTTTGGGTTGCCAGGCAGACACTTTACCCACCTGTCTAGCCCTGTCGGCAGCTCCAGATGTGACCATTCTTCCATCAGAATTTGTCAATTGCTGTACTATGGTCAGTAGAGAACTGCAAAGCTGAACTGCCTTTCCCAGTATATCTTAGACATTCTCAAGAGCTGCATTCTCCTTTCAACTTCTACTTTTGAGATGGTTGCTATCCAGCGATTTCCTTTATTTTCCAATTTTGGCTCCCTGCTAAACATGTTCCAATAACACCTTTCTGAAAAATTGGAAAGATTACTTATTTTTCCCCATGACTAGATCAACTAAGAAACCCAAGGAGAGTGTACTATATTTTTTTAGCATTAGCATTACTTGAGGCATATGATGCAAGAAAGCATCAGCCAAAACGACAAGGGATGGAACAGACTTCCATCCCTTGTCGTGGAAGTTGATAGCCTAAATAAGTTTAAGGCTCAGCTGGACAGGTATTTTGAACGAACAGAGGGGTGAAGTGGAAGTGGTTTTTTTTTTTTTTGTTTTTTTTTGGCTGATGCTGCATAAGCTTGCTTTCTTGCATCAAATGCCTCTACTAATGCTAATGCTAAAAAAAAAAAAAAAAAAAAAAAATCCCTTCCCATTTCACCCATCCGGTAACTACAAATATTTGTCTAGTTCAGCCTTAAATTTATTTAAGCTATCAACTTCCACAACAACAGATGGAAGTCTGTTCCGGGGCAAACTTCCACACATCTATTCTACAACTGTCTTTCCTCAATTTGAATCTGTGCCCCCTCAGGTTCCTAGTCTGAGCAAGCAGAAGTATCCCGTCAGCATTGAGCCTGCTCAAACCATTCAAGGCCTTGTACACCTCAATCAGATCTGAAGACTAGGTATCCAGGTACCTAGTCTCCAGATACTGCAACTTGCAGAACCTAAGCCTTTCTTCATAAGAGCACCCCTTTGTTCCTCTCACCAATCTTGTTGCCCTTCTCTGTACTCATTCTAGCAACTCTACATCCTTCCTAAAATGAGGCCTCCAGACCTGTATACAGTACTCAAAGGGACAATCACCTCCTTGTCTCTGCTAGAAAAATTCCTATATATCATTGACAAAACTCCATGACCTGCTCTCGCTGCCCATCTGCACT
The DNA here is from genome assembly GCF_048544385.1 of Mastigoproctus giganteus. NCBI lineage: Eukaryota > Metazoa > Arthropoda > Arachnida > Uropygi > Thelyphonidae > Mastigoproctus > Mastigoproctus giganteus. The sequence goes on along the minus strand of NC_143582.1, from coordinate 222,102,656 downwards.
GCTCAGAGAACTTCATATCTGACTGCACAATTACCCCCAGGTCTTTTTCATTCTCCACCTCCCTGAGTGTAGTACCACAGAGTTGGTACATTTCTCTTGGGTTATTGCTACTCACATGCAGTACTTTGCATTTGCCAATGTTAAACTTCAATTGCCACTTCTCAGCCCATCTGCCTAACTTTTATAGATCCTGTTGCAGTAGCATACTGACTTCACTGTCATTAACAACCCTGCCAACCTTTGTATCATCTGCAAACTTGGACATTAAGCCTGATATACCCTCATCGATATCATTGATAAATACACAAAACAACAATGGGCCCAGCACCGAATCCTGGGGAACTCCACTAATAACATTTGTTCATGAGGAGCAGTGTCCATTGATTACCACCCTCTGTTGTCTCCCACTCAACCATCCCTTTATCCATTGCAGTAACTTGCCCTTAATGCCATACCGCTCCAATTTGTACAGCAGTCTTCCAGGTGCAACAGTATCAGTATCAAAAGCTTTCCTGAAATCTAAGTATATGATATCAAAATTATTTTTTGCATCCAGTTCCTTTGTGACCACATCGTAGTATCCAATCAAATTGGTCAGACAAGACTTCCCCTTAACAAACCCATGCTGTGTCTGAACTATTGCTGCTGTCTTGTCTAGGTCATCCTGTATCACCTCTTTAACCAGTGACTCCATTTTCCCCAGAATAGATGTGAAACTAACAGGCCTATAATTATTTGGTCACCCTTTGAACCCCCTTTGTGAATTGGTGATACATTTGCAAATCTCTGGGTCATGGGGACCTCCCCTGACTCTATGGATGCTCTCATAATTATGGCTAAGGGTTTTCTTACTTCCTTTGCTACCTCCATTACAACTGGATAGATTCCATCTGCCCCAGGTGCTTTTTTTACGTTTAACTTCAACAATTTCTTCTCCAAGTTGCTCTCAGTTATCACAAAATCACTTAGCTGTTAGAGTTTGATAAACTTCTGGCATTCGTCTCCTTGATTAACTCCCCATGTGTGAATGTAGATGCAAAATACTCATTCAGTTTATCAGCTACTTGAGCAGGATCATCAATAGTCGAACCAGCTATGTTAAGTGGACCAATCTGATTCATCCCTTTCCTTCTAGAGTTTACATAAGTAAAGAACTCTGCTGTTTTTCTTTACATCCTTTGCCAAAGATTTCTCCAAATCTGCCTTCTCCTGCTTAACCTCCTTTGTGACTTGATTACAGACCAGCTTATATCTATCATAGGCTTCTGTGTCGCCTAATAATTTATATGAATTCCATGCATTTTTCTTCTCTGTTGCAAGCCTCATTAATTCATCTGACATCCATTTAGGCCTGAACCTTGAACAGTATTTCTTAGTTGGTGTGAAAAGCCTAGTAGCCTCTAAGATTAAGCCCCTGAAAGTTTCCCATTTAGAATTCACTGTTGGTAACATCATCAGTTGATCTCACTCTTTAGAATTTAAACTGTATGAGACCTCTGTAGTTACCTTTACATAAACAAAAACCCTTCTCTTTAACCCTTGATGGTAGTTACATCTTTAAGTAAATCCCACATAAGTACACTGTGATCACTGTCACCTAGTTGTTCCTTTATCTGCAAATATCAGCAGTGATGCCTGTGTCATCACTGCTGATAATCAGGTCAAGGGTATTACTCTCTCTGGTTGCCCCTTGAACATATGATAAATGTGATAAATTATTTAAGTTTAGATCACTTCAAAAAGGGAAAATATGTTAAATAAAACAGATCAAGAGATAAAAACAAAAATCAGAAGATTCAGATTGGTCACAGTTTTTCAAAACTCCATAACCAATCTGTTGATCCTTGCCATTCAGCTGACTGGTTTTAAAAATTTGTCAAGTCAGTCTTGAATTTCAGTAGATTAATGAAAAAACTTCTTAACCAACGTGTTTCACCTTGTTGAGAATAGAAAGCCTTTATAGCATATCCATAAACAGTGAGATTGCATTATAGCCAGGAACAGAAATGGAGGAGAAAGGGAGCAGAATTTGCCATACCCTATATTCTGTTCACTTGTACTTTAGTCTTGTGCTTTTCATTGATCATTTGCTGAAATATTTAGCAATGTAATGATATTTCAGCAATTAAGTAATGAGAACTTTAAACAACCATGTATATTTATGACAGGATTAAAATAAGAGTGATTCAGTTATTTATTTTTAATGTTATACTGTATTATAAACAAATGTACCTAATTATAAACTTAATTATTTTATTTTTTTATATTTTTTGCTGTGCATATAAATCATATCTGAAATCTGAATAAATAAAAAAAAAAAACAGGGTAATAAAATTTTTCTAACACAAGGATAGACCTGTTAGTTTTCACAAGATATGATGCCTTTTTTTTCATAAACATGAAGTTTGGTATAAATGACAAATGATTTTATCACTCTACCAATACCTGCAGTTTTCAAATCCCATTTTCATCATTTATTACAGTAAGACCTAGTTTATCCCTCTCAGAAATGAATCAGCAAATGTGTATGTTGGCTTTCTGTTAGCAGCTGGCTTCTGGGAAATTCAGAGCTTTGTAGAGCAAGTTAATGAAATTTTGAAAATTTGTAAAAAATTATACTTTGTACATAACTGCTTTTAAATATTAATTTTTTTTTTATTAAGTTTTGGTTCACAAAAAAATTAGACCAAAATTACTCTCAAAAATCAAACAGAATTTTAAAAATCATTAAAAAATAAAAAAATATTGACTTCTTTACTTCACCATTACTTCTTTTTTGATATAAAAATATTTTCTAAATCTATTTATGTATCACTTGATTCAATTTTATTAACCACACCTAATTATAAACTTAATTATTTTATTTTTTTATTTTTTTTGCTGTGCATATAAATCATATCTGAAATCTGAATAAATAAAAAAAAAATTTTTTTTTTTTTATATACAGGTCTGGAGGCTTCACTTTAGCAAGAATGTAGAAAGGCGACAAGGAGTTGTTCTTACCAAGAAAAGCTTAAGTTCTGCAAATTGCAGTGTCTGGAGACTAGGCACTTGTGAGGTGATCTGACCGAGGTGTATAAGTCCTTGAATGGTTTGAGCAAGCTCAATTCTGATGGGATTCTTACTCTTTCTCAGATTATGCACCTGAAGGGGCATAAATTCAAATTGAGGAAAGACAGTTATAGAATAGATGTGTGGAAATTTGCCTTCAGCTAGTGGGTGGTTGATTACTAGAACAAACTTCCATCTGTCATTGTGGAAGTTGATAGCTTAAATAAATTCAGGGAAGAACTGGACAAACTTTTGGAGCAAATGGATAGGTGAAATGGGATTTTTTTTTTTTTTTTTTTTTTGGCTGATGCTGTATAAGCTTGCTTTCTTGCATGATATGCCCTACTAATGTTAATATTGCTGTAGAAAACAATCCTCCAATAAGTCCAAAAAGTGTTGCTAGCGTGCAAGTGACCAACCCACAAGTTCCACTCAATATCTGGAAATTTAAAATCCTCCATTACAAGACATTGATTTACTGGCTCATTCTATATCTCTGCACAACAGTTCATTGTACTCATCAGCATCATTAGGCTTATAACATACTCTTATTTACCCTTTCCCACTGTTTATGTTGCACCAAACAGACCCAACATTGCGCTGTTCACTCATGTAAACTGGATGCACTTCCTTTGATTTTATGTGTTTCTTAACTAACAGCATAACTCTTCCTCCCCTGTCTGTCCTTTCTGCACACATTGTACTCCCCAAATTCCAATTCTGCACTGTTTTTATCCGTACGTCTCTGATATGCCAACAATATCTGTCTTTAATGTCTTTGATGTATTTATTTGATACCAAATGTAAACTGTCACATGATCTACCATGTGACAATTTACATTTGCATACCATACATTTAATTATCTTTTAACACCAATTGCAAAAGGTTTCTAAATTTTAACCAATGAGTGTATATTAGATGTACTGTCAGGTTTTGTTTAAGATTAGTAACTTGTCTATTGGATTTTATGAATAGTTGTCCATTCATGTTGCAATATTTGTGTGTGTTACATTTTAAGATGAAGTTTTAATCACCCTATTCTCTTATATCAATGAAAAATAATTTATCATTCAGAGGGAGATAGTCAATAACAAATCACTTATGACTGAAAATATCTACAGAAAATGAATTATCACAACTGAATTAGGCAATAAGCATATTCATATGTAACAAAAAAAATTTATGGCCAATTCTTTAACAAAAAAATCCTGCTACATCGAAATCCCTCGTTTTTCTTTCCACAATTTCCCATAGAAAGTTATACATAGCTTAAGAGCAAGTAAGAACTAATAACATAATAATAATTTTTAAAAAAATTAGTCGATATACAATTACAAAATACTCACAGGCAGACCTAAAAGGTATGGCAAATTTTCCTTGTATGCTGCTTATTGCAACAATATGTCCAAATCCTTCTTTTATCATCGATGGCAAAATTTCTAAAAATAACATATGTTTATATACTGAATGAAGTATTAAAAACTTAAATTACAAATAATTGTCTGCATTTATATTTTTATAACTTTAAAACCAATACTATCCATTTAACTGTCTCATAGATAAATGGAAGTACTGGTGAGCACAAATATCATTCTGAGAAGTCAATATAATAAAAAGTGTAACAAGGAGAACAATAAATATAATTTTGGAATTAAAGTTAATTATAATAAACTATTTATGCAATTTAAAATAGAATAAGATTTGGTAATCATATGTATAATATTTGTGTTTATATATATATAATATATATATATGACATTTCGGGTTTTTTTTCCCCTTTTTCTTTTTAACTTTTACTATTTTAGTACTTTTGATGAACTGATTTGACATAAGTTCAAGAAGTTTCTGACCCCCACTAGGGGTAGGGACCTAGTAGGGTTAGAAATAGAGAAGTAATTTCAGTATAGCCAAATAGTGCAAGGAAGCCACAGGCTTTTGCTGCACCAGCCAAGAAAAAAAAAATAATAATAAAAAAGCAGATAAAATACAAATTATGCACTTCCCTCCCCACATAGGGGAAGGAAATGCATATTCCAAAGCTCACTATCCAGTTGACCTTTGAATTTCTTCAAACTGTCAGCCTCAACTACCTGCAGAGGCAACTTGTTCTAGTAGTCAACAACTCGATGGCAAAAAGAAATCTTGGAATCTAGTCTACACATCATCCCCTGTAATTTTAATTCATGGCCTCTCCTTCTGGAATTCTTTATAACAGTAAAAATTTGCCTTCATTAATTTTACTACCCACTCTCAGAGCCTTATAAACCTCAATCAGGTTGTCTCTAAGGTGCTGGTTGCCAAGCTCTGTAGCCCACATAATCAAAGTCATTTCTCTTATGTTCACCCATTTTCCAATCTCACCATGCGAGTTGCCCTTAAAATCTAACAATCTGTTCGTAACATCATCAATTGTTTATTAAATTGATGATGGTTAAATCTCCTTTAACCAGAACAGTATGCATCTTGACCTATCTTGACTATTCTTTTCTGGGACCTGAATCGGGTATGCATCACTTGGCAGGTCATGAGATCCTTGAGTCCCTGACGAGCTCCCACTTTTGTTTTTAGGGCAAGCACCTATTGTTTCAGCGACTCTTTTTTTAATGCACCAAGTTCTAATTTGAGTTCGGTACACTCCTTACATTGGGTGCAAAAAAAAAAAAAAAGTCAGTTGAGCTTGGTTGTCTACTAGACTGACCTTATAGTATGTGCCACAGGCTATAAAACCTATAACACTGATGAACTCATGGCTCACACCAGAAATGCCTGCAGGCATTTCCATCTGAGTCAAATGTCCTTGGACTTTGTAGTGTAAGTGGATCTAATAACAACCATTATTTAGGTAATATTTGAACTTAGGAAAGATTATAAAATTTAAATTTACAATATATTACATAATTTAAATTAACAAAATATTACAGAATTAAACTGCACACCAAACTTTATCTTCTAGTGAAGTTAAAATTAAGCTACCAAAATTACCAGAAAGAATTTAAATTAGCAGAACTACTTTAGGAAGGTAAGGATTAACTTTACAAAATGTGGAAATTAATTTTTAAAAAAATACTGAAATAAGATTTAAAAATTACAGAAATAAAATTTAAACAAATTTTAAACAAAAATTATGTCTACCAGACACCTGATGTTAATCCTCTTCAGTTAATTCCCTTGCTGGAACCACTAGAAATGCATCTACTCTTTTTGACTGCCTTATTGTAGGCAGAATGTGAATTTGTCCATCCTCAGTTCAAAATTGATAAGGGCTCCAATTTTCAGTAAATGTGTATTTCCAAGGATGGAAACAAATGCATGTGGAGTTGGAGTGCGAATGGATGGTTTGATGCATCTATTATAAGAAAAATAGAATAAAGTAGCAGAATGGTAGAAGCCAATTCAGATGAGTAGTGCCCAAAGACAAATCTATATAAAATGCATATGCCAAAAAATACCTGAATAACAGGAAGCGAATTGATGAGAAATTAATAATTGCACAAATGTAAGAAACCTAAATTTTTAGTGCTGAACTGTGAATGGATAATAGTTAGTTGCCAAGCATTGTTGTTTTTATTTACTTATTTTTTCTCCTTAGACATGCATATTGCATATTGCTGCATATTGAACTGCATATTGCTTGGTTGCTCATTTAGAATCAGTACATTTATTCATTGCTCAATACAAGGTTGCTAAGTGAAGTTAGCTGTTGATAGAACCAAACAGTCCTGAAACCTATCACAACAGTATCTTGGTTTTTGATGAATAATGGATTCACCTTTCTGGTGATATTATTTTATTAAAAACAATATTATTTAACTTTAGGTTGAATCATGGATAAATTTAGTTGTTTCTCAAACTATTTCAATAACTGCATTGAAATAGTTATCTTGCTTTACTATAAATTGAGAGATAGTTTTATAATGTATTACTTAGTATCGGAAAGGGTATCAAATCCACGTGTTTACCGTTCATAAACGGCCGCCATTGCTACGTGAAAATTAATCAGTAAAATCTATTAATCTTGTCGAACTTCATTGGCAATTAAATTGTAATTTTAACTATACATATAACCACTTAGGTTACGGAACATAAATAATTAGTAAAAATAAATAATTAATACATAACTTGATACAGAAGTTATATAAAGGGATTTCGTAGATAACACTCGTTACTGAAGCGCGATACAGCATATCCGGAATTCGATAGCATTAGCTTTGTATAGTATAGTGCATAATATAATATTGTCAATTAATCAGTACATCTATTAATCTTGTTAAACTTCATTGTCAATTAAATTGTACTTTTAACTATATATATATAACGACTTAGAGTACAAACGTAGCAAATAATTAATACATACTTGATACGGAAGTTATATAAAGGGAACTCGTAGATAACACTCGATACCGAAAAATAAATATAGCGTTATAACTGTGTTAAGATACAAGTTTAAGGTTTTAATTTTGTTCTGAAATTGTAATTTATTGACATTTAAATCGAAATCATGACGCTGACCAGAGCAGCAAAGCAAAAGGCTCAAGCTAATGGGAGTGCTGTGACTCAGGGGAGAACTGAGGGGGGCGGTTGCCCCCTGAATCACGGCCTTTTAAGATGCACTGTTTGCTTGATGTTTGCGGAGCAATCGGGTACGGGACATGATACTACCATGGGGGATGTCTTTGTGTGTGCACGATGCAAGGAGTGCAAGGAAATTAGGCGACAACTCGGCGTTGTTATGGGCCTATATGAGACCTTGAAGGACAGGGTGGATGCCCTCGAAGGAAATAAATTGAGGGGCCCATCAAGCTCTCAGCTGCCCACATCAACACCAGAGCTTGGACTTGGTCATCTTGCAACACAGAGGCAGCCCCCAAGGCAGAATGCGCTGGTCCAACAGGAACTAGTAGTTGTTGGTGACTCAATTGTCAGGGAAACGGGGAACATGCTTTGTAAAAAGGATAGGTGGAACAGGACCAGGGTATGTCTGCCAGGGGCAAAGGTTGATGACGTTGTAGAGCAGATATCATCTTTTAAGGGCACAAAAGGTGATATAGTTGTACACGTTGGCACTAATGATATTAAGAGTAGGAGACCAGCGGAATTACTTAACAAGTACAGGTCACTGTTGAAAAAAAGCCGTGAAGTAGGGTTGAATTTGAAAGTGTCTGCAATTCTGCCCAGACACGATAGGAGGGAGTATATGATGAGAGCCTTGTCGATCAATTCGGCCCTGGAAAGATTGTGCAAGGCTGAAGGGGTAGAATTTTTTTCAGCCTGGACTGTACTTGTTAACAGGAGAGATTGCTTCTACAGGGATGGGATACACTTAAATAGAAAGGGTGCAAGAATATTTGCTGATGCTATCGAGGCAGTGTTAGGTGGGTCGGAAAACTGCTAGCTTGGGGAGAGACAAAGACTAATGGATTAACAGTAGCCACGGGCAGAGGTGAAAGAGATTCTTGCACTGCTTCTATTGGAATGAGCAGAAGCCTGAAAAACAAGATGCAGGATATTTCAGAGACTGCTGGAAGTCATTGCGGTACAAGTAAACACATGGGTTGTGTTAGGGTAGCTAAGAATAGAAACAGGTGCATGTATACTTGCGTGTACACTAATGCTAGGAGTTTAGTAAATAAATTTGATGAATTTGAGGTATTACTCAAAACATCAAAGGCAGATATTGTTGGGATATCAGAGACGTGGTGTCACACAGATATAAGGAATGCAGAACTGGAATTTGGGGAGTACAACGTCTACAGAAAGGATAGACAGGATAGGAAGGGAGGAGGGGTTATGCTATTAGTTAAAAAACACATAAAATCCAAGGAAGTGAAGCCAGTTGACATCGCTGGACAGTGCAGTGTTGAGTCAGTTTGGTGTGACATAAGCATAGGTAAATCAAAATTGAGAGTAGGAGTGTGCTATAGGCCTAATGACTCTGATGAGTATAATAAGATACTGTACAGGGAAATAGAGTGGGCCAGTAAATCAGAGAGTCTTATAATGGGGGATTTTAATTTCCCAGATATTGACTGGAATTTGTGGGTTGGTCACTCACACACTAGCAAGGCTTTTGTGGATTTATTGGATGATTGTTTTCTACACCAGCATGTTCGGGAGGCAACTAGAGGGAGTAATACTCTTGATCTGATTATCAGTAGTGATTCTTCATGCATTAGGAATCTGCAGATAAATGAACCACTGGGTGGCAGTGATCACAGTGTGCTGAAGTGGGATTTACTCAAGGAGGTAACTACCATCAGAGGTAAAGGGAAGGGTTTTTGCTTTCGTAAAGGAGACTATGCTGGTCTGAGACAGTATTTAAATTCTATACAGTGGGACCAACTGATGATGTTACCAACAGCAAATTCAAAATGGGAAGCATTCAAGGAACTAATCTTGGAAGCTACCAGGCTTTACATACCAACCAAGAAATATTGTTCAAGGTTCAGGCCTAAATGGTTGTCAGATGAACTAATGAGACATATGGCAGAGAAGAAAAATGCATGGGATACATACAAATTAATGGGTGACGTGGAAGCCTATGATAGATATAAGTTGGTCTGTAACCAAGTCACAAAGGAGATTAGGCAGGCAAAGGCAGATTATGAGAAATCCTTGGCAAAGGATGCAAAGAAAAACAGAAAAGAGTTCTTTACCTATTTAAACTCAAGAAGGAAAGGGATGAATCAGATTGGTCCACTGGATGTTGATGGTTCAACAGTTGAGGATCCAGCTCAGGTGGCTAACAATCTAAATGAGTATTTTGCATCTACATTCACACATGAGGAGTTATTCAGGAAGGGGAATGTCGTAGGTGAAGTAAACATTGGCAGTGAGCTAGATGATTTTCTAATAACTGAGAGGAAAGTGGAGGAGAAATTGTTGAGGATAAACATAAAAAAGGCACCCGGGGTGGATGGGATCTATCCAGTTATATTAAAGGAGGCAGCAAAGGAAGTAAGCAAACCCCTAGCCATAATTATGAGAGCTTCTTTGGACTCAGGGGAGGTACCCATGGACTGGAGATGTGCAAATGTAACCCCAATTCACAAAGGAGGATCAAAGGCTGACACAAGTAATTATAGACCTGTTAGTTTAACTTCTGTTCCAGGTAAATTAATGGAGGCACTGGTTAAAGAAGCACTGCAGGATCATCTAGACAAGAATTCAGTTATAGCTCAGACGCAGCATGGTTTTGTTAAGGGTAGGTCTTGTCTGACCAATTTGATTGGATACTATGATGTAGTCACAAAAGAACTGGATGCAGGGAATAACTTTGATATTATATATTTGGATCTTAGAAAGGCTTTTGATACTGTTGCGCATGGAAGACTGCTGCACAAATTGGAGAAGTGTGGCATTCGAGGCAAATTGCTGCTATGGATAAAGGGATGGTTGAGTGGCAGAAGACAGAGAGTGGTAATCAATGGACACTGCTCAACGTGGACTAATGTTATTAGTGGAGTTCCTCAGGGTTCAGTGTTGGGTCCATTGTTGTTTTCTGTATTTATAAATGATATTGATGATGGTGTATCAGGCTTAATGTCCAAGTTTGCAGACGATACAAAGGTTGGCAGGGTTGTTAAGGACACTACTGATACTATGCTGCTGCAACAGGATCTGGAAAGGTTGAGCAGATGGGCTGAGAGGTGGCAAATGAAGTTTAACATTGACAAATGTAAAGTACTACATATGGGAAACAGTAACCCCAGATCAACGTATCAACTCTGTGGTACTACGCTGACAGTGGTAGAGAATGAAAAGGACCTGGGGGGTAATTGTGCAGGCAGATATGAAGTTCTCTGAGCAGTGCAGACGAGCTGCAAGAGTAGCTCATGGTGTCTTGTCAATGATATACAGGAATTTTTCTAGCAGGGACAGGGATGTGATTATTCCCTTGTATAAGGCATTGGTCAGGCCACACCTTGAGTACTGTATACAGGTCTGGAGGCCTCATTTCAAGAAGGATGTAGAGCTGCTGGAACGAGTACAGAGAAGGGCAACAAGATTAGTGAATGGAACAAAGGGTTGCTCTTACGAAGAAAGGCTTAAGTTTTGCAAATTACAGAGCCTGGAGACTAGGCATCGCCGAGGTGATCTGATAGAGGTGTACAAGGCTTTGAATGGCTTGAGCATGCTCAATGCCGATGGAATTCTTCCTCTTGCTCAGAATAATCACCTGAGAGGGCATAAATTCAAATTGAGGAAGGACGGATGTCGGATAGATGTGCGGAAATTCGCCTTTAGCCAGCGGGCAGTTGGTTTGTGGAATAGACTTCCATTGCTTGTTGTTGAAGTTGATAGCCTAAACAAATTTAAGGCTCAGCTGGACAGGTATTTCGAACGAATTGAGGGGTGAAATGGGAGTAGTGGTTGTTTTTTTTTTTTTTTCTTTTATTTTGGCTGATGCTGAATAAGCTTGCTTTCTTGCATCATATGCCTCTACTAATGCTAATGCTAATGTTTATTGTGAGAACAGATGATTTTCTGAAACTTATTTATTAACCATACAGAAGATTATAACACACCCATCATTTAATTTTCAGAACCTATGGTTTTGAACATAAGTTGCATGGACTGTCCAAAATAGCACTAAGCAGAGGCAGATTTATTGTGATGCTAATGAAGCTGAAGCTTCAGTGCTCCTCACTTGCATGGGCCCCTTCAAAGGTCCTGGGAGGGACCCTAGTAATGTGTTCACATGGTCATATGTTTTTGTATAATTTGCAAAAGTCAAATATTTTAAACACAATCTGTTAAGATTGCTGTCTCTTTCCACTCTGACTTCCCCTCCATCACACTTCTATCTGTGACTTTATTCAACAAAATGAAACAAGTTCTGGATGATTGTAACCTGTTGCTGAACAACATTCTTGGTCAGTTGTATTGGCAATGCACCTGTTATCAAAGGTGAGGACAAAGAGCTGCAAGCACTCTTTAAAAATATTAAGTACCCAGAATGTGGCATGCGCAGCTCATTCCCTTAATCTCACCGGAGAAAAAGCTGCATCCAACAGTACCTGAAGTTGCTGACTACTTCAGTATTTTGCAACAGTTATGTTTTCTTTTCGGGTTCATCTCATAGTTGGAGTATTTTAAACACACATGCCAACTTGGATTTTTTCTTTAGAGAGTCTTTAAGTGTAACAAGATGGTCTGCCCCTTATAAAGCTGTTCAAGCCTTGCAACTTGGGTACGACATTTTAAGGACTCTAAAATATATTTTCAAAGACTTGGAAGAGAAACCTGAACAAAAATGAGATGCAAAATTTTTATTCAAAGAGTTGATAAAGCTTGAATACCCCATTTTAACTGCAATTTGGAAAGACATTTTGGACCATTTCAATACAAGTAAAAAATTATGGATTCCTGATTTGGACATATATGAAGGGTACCTTCTTTTGTCATCTTTAAATTTATTTATTAAAAAACTGAGAGAAAATTCTGATAAAAAATAATGGAATATGAAACAAAAGTGATAAAGATGAGTGATGAAATCAATAGAAATTATTCTGACATCGAGAAGCAAATGGTAACAAAACAATTTTCAGATCATACTAAAAGCAGTAATTCATTAAGAGGAAGAGATAAATTTCAAATAGAAGTAATGGATAGACTCTTGGATTGTTTGATAATCCAATTAATGAAAGGGAGTGAATCATATAAACACAGTGGAAAAAGATTTAAATTTCTTGCTGATTTGACATGAAATACTGATATCGATGAAGATAACTTAAAACTCATAATATGTCACTAAAATGAGGACATTGGTGACAAACTGGTTAATGAGTGCCATCAATTCAAAGAGTATTTAAGATTAGTCACTGCACGAGAAAACTTGAAATGCCCTCAAATCTTACAGCTCATATATGAAAGAAACATGAGAGGTTTTTCCAAATTTGACAATAATCCTAAAAATTTACATGACATTATCAATAATGAGTTATGAAGTTGAAAGACACTTTTCTAAACTAACAATAATAAAAACCCAATTTTGATCAACCATGCTAGAGGAAAGATTAAGTTATCTTTCTATTCTCCCTATAGAAAATGATATTACAAAATCCTTGTCATATGAAGAGGCAATCAAAGAGTATGCAGCCAAAAAATTTGTAAAAGAGTAAGAGAAGTTTATCTCAATATGATACGTAGAACATGATACCAATTAATTATACGAAGCTTCCTATTAAGGAAATTTTTCACTTAATTAAACTCTTAGTTGAAGCCAACTATATCACCTTTCAAGACAAAGTATACAAACAAATTTTTGGTTTGCCAATGGGATTAAGCCTGAGCAGCCTAATATCAGCGATCTATCTCTACGATTGAACATATACATTTATGTATACGTTTGCCGCCTTTTCTACCCCTATCACATACTATGGGAGGTATTTAGACGATGTTCTAGTCATTACCGACAGTAGCACTATCCAAGACATTTTACATGTGTTTAATAATATTCATTCTATACTCAAATTTACATTGGAGAGGGAGAATATGAATACTAAGTCATTAAATTTTCTAAATTTCACGCTTACGCGGGATGCAAATAAAATCCAATTTAACATCTATCGAAAACCTACAAACACCGATATGCTTCTGCATTATAACAGCTATTACCGTTCACCTACAAAAGATCGATTATCTTTAATCAATTTCTCAATGCTTATAAATATTCAACAACAGAATATGCTTTGGGCTCAGAAATACAAATATTAACCAGCAGATTCTTAAACAGTGGTTACCTACTTGTTACAATAGACAGAATTAGGGTAAAAGCTAAGGATAGAATACAAAAAAAAACACACTAACCAACAATAGTAATATCAAAAAATACTTTATTTCTGTCCCATTTGTTGAACAGTGGCAGAAACAACTTAACAGATTCTTTAAAGATACTGAATTTAAAATTGTAGCTAGGCTGATAAGGAAATTACACACTATACTGAACAATCGCTCAGTACTTTCCTTGTTCGCAACACAAATAAATGACCTAGTATACAACATTTCTTACGGTGATTGTGACTCGGCTTATCAGGGTTCTACGCGGTTTCCTCTGAATTTGTGTTAATCAACATGCGGCCTCAGTTCGTGCTTCTCACTCAGCAGCATCAGAATCAGCCTTTTATGCTGTTAATGAAAAACCATAGTTTTTTATTTATTGAGGCCAAAATACTTAGTGTCCAACGTAATTATATGAGACTTAATTGCAGAAACCATCGAAATTAAATTATATGAGAATTCTGTTAATGTTCGCCGGTCATATCTAATCTCTGACTCGTTGTCCTTTACGCACATGTGCAAAGACAAATAATCTCTATTTAAGTTCCATGCTCACCCCTATTCAGTAATTTTCATTCCTTTGATCAAGACATTGTCGAAAAGCATTGTCAGCTTCAGGAAGGAAAATTGTCTTGTCATTTTTTCGTTAAATTAATTTTTTGAGTTAACTTTTAATTGCATTAAATTGATTTTTAATTGTGTTCATTTGATTTTTAATTATTGTTAATTATTTCTTACTGTAATGTAAGATTTTCGATTTTTTAATTGTTTTCATTTTAATTTCTGGAGAGTATCATATGGAAGTGTTCCACGTATCATATCGAGGTAAACTTCTCTTATTCTTTTACAAATATTGATATCAATGTGGAACATATTGAGCATTATAGCTCTGGTTCATACTATCAAAAGCAGCCAAAAAAATGTAGTAAAAAAAGTAATATAGAGGTGTGTGTCAGGCAATTAATTAATAAAAATATATTATTTTTCTGGATTTTGTGGTTTTTGTCAGCTTTTTCAAATTTGTAATTTGTTGTGATTTCGTCTCATTCTACACAAATATTCACTTTTGTTTGTTATTTGGTTTTTAGGAGCATTAGCAACTAACCATATTGCTCTGGGAATATGCGGTGGTCATTCCCTGACCTTTCCGCATCATCCGTATTTGGTGGTGACGGGCTCGAACCCCGGTCTAATCAAGAAGCGTGTGTTACGCACTGCTGCTCCTTCCCACCTGGCTACGGAGGCGCCTATTCACTTTTGTACCTAATTTTGTATTATTTTTCTTAAAGAGGGCCCCAAAAATTGAAGCTTCAGGCCACACAAAACCTGGATCAGCCCCTGCCATTAAGGATAGAAACTTATAATGAAGATATATTAAGACTTCTCTTTAATTTTCTTTCCAGACATAAAATAAACACTGCAGTATTACAACATTTATTACAATGTAGTGAAAAAAAAAAAAAAGATTAGCCTAATTGAAATAATGAGACCAAAACTCTTGTCTGCAGAACTATTATTTCTGGGTGCCCATCCAGTTTGGTCTTCTAGGTAACCTGATAGTTGTGCCGTCTGTCCAGTACACAAATTGAGAAAATATTAGATATGTAAGTTTTGTTATCATTTTACAAATTTTAGTTTATTTACATTCAGTTTAATTATGGTTGTTTTCTAGGGAGTTTTTCAAATTTTATAACCATTTTTACTTAGAACTATATTTCAGTTGTTTCAGTAAAAAAAATAAAAATTTCAATTTATCTGAACAGATAATGGTTTGTATGTTAAATCTGTATGAAATAACTGTGTTTTTTTATATGCCCTTCAGTTGTTTGGATGTGAAAAAAAAATATAGGATAGGCGTGCGGAAATTTGCCTTTAGCCAGCGGGTGGTTGGTTGCTGGAACAGACTTCCATCCCTTGTCGTGAAAGTTGATAGCCTAAATAAGTTTAAGGCTCAGTTGGACAGGTATTTCGAACGAACAGAGGGGTGAAGTGGAAGTGTTTTTTTTTTTTTTTTTTTTTTGACTGATGCTGCATAAGCTTGCTTTCTTGCATCAAATGCCTCTACTAATGCTAATACAATTGTAGATTTATTATTTTGAATAAACTTTCAGTTTAGTTTTATTTATATCTTAGGTTAGCATTTCTTACTATAATCTAACCCCCATCTCCACCAACAAGCACTCTTTTGTTGTGCTAAACTTTCCTCACTTGTATCTAGCATTTTATGGAAATCATCTGGCATGCCTATGTAGAACAACAAAGAGCTCCTCATGCTATAAATTATTAGAACTGCAACCTCGAGTAAATTAAAAATTATCATTACATAATGAATTTTTTATTGGCTAACCAAACTTTATACTGCTCTTGAAAGTCAGTGGATGGGAAGCTCGTGTAGTTGCATTACAAGTGTTATGCTCTTGCAAGAAATCACTGTTCAATATGCCTATTGATAGGTTAAGATAAGGAAGTTCAAGCATTAAAATTACAAATCAGCAAAGAAAAAAAAATTTGTTTTTGCAAAATGTAACAAGAATGAATTCTATTGGTAGTAAAGTTAACCATAAGTGTCTCTATTACTATAGAAAGGCCTGGGACAGAGGCAAGAGTTTGCTTCCCTTTTCTCCTGCAGTATGGAGGGAATTAGTTTGTGTGATGGGGAGGGGAATCCTGAGAAAACCAATAATTTACAGTCACATGTAAAGCTGTAGGCAAAGGGTAAGTAGAGTTTAATAGATTGTCAGCTAACCTTATTGATGCTAAAATTGAGACCACGTATATTTGTGAAATAGATTTGGAAGTTCTTGGAGATCTTTTTGATCTTACAAAATCTCTGAAGAAATTTTTAAGATGGCAGATCAAAATCAGTAAAGCAGAAGATAGAAAAAATATACTATTATACTATTTTTATCTTTAGATAATGAAATAGAACCACTCAGATGCAAAAGATGTGGATACAAGGTTGGACAAAAAAAAAAAAACTGATATTAGGGCCACCCAAGAAATGATCTCATCAGCCTGTGTGTATTATATCTTTAAATTGTGTATGTGTGTTCTCTGGTCAATCTGGTTGTTTTGGTAGATGAAAAATGTGAATTCATGTGGGGTTGGGGGGGAGTTGCTATCCACACTTAAGCCAGACTACTCAGCCACAGAGTGAAAAAACCCCAAAAAAGTTCTTTGTGTTATTGACAGGATCAGAACAAAGACTTTGTACACAGTGTGGGGAGGATGGTGATTATAACAATTGTACCACCCACACAGACTTAAGGTTGGTTATATTATGTCTGTTATTTGGTTTTTAGGAGCATTAGCAACTAAGGCCATATTGGTCCGGGGATATGCGGTGGTTATTCCCTGACCTTTCCACATCCTCCGTATTTGGTGGTCACAGGCTCGAACCCCGGTCTAAGCAAGAAGCGTGTGCACTGCTGCTCCTGCCCACCTGGTTATGGAGGTGCCACTTAAGGTTGGGCAAAAGTTTTTAATCTTTGAAAAAAAAATATATATATTATTTATTATTTACATTCAGCAAAAATGCTTTAGTTTCTTAAGAGGTATAGCCTTACAACACATAAATCCTGTTGACTAAGGTATAATCAAACTGTTACTAGTTATTAGTTGAAACCTTTTGAAGAGGATTAGGAGATTTAAAATATTTTGTAGCAGAGGAAAGTACTATTTAAACAGGCAATATATTAATACACTATAAACCAATTATGAAGGAATTAATTTAAGTAGTTGTTAAGTTGGTTTCAGGTAGCACACTAGTTGTGATTGCTATCTTTTCACACCATGTGAAAAAGGTCTGAGCTTAAATCCTACAAAGACAATAGGAATTTGTATGGGCTTTTTTTAATTTTTTCCCCCCGCAACATAGTCAAATCAGTCAGTCTCATGCAACGGCTAAATATTTTTTCAAGTGTAAACTTTGGTTTTTCATCCAGGCAAATCAAACATGGAATAAACGAAATTTACAGACAATAGTCCACTGAAGCCTTACAGCTTATATTAAAGCCTTAGTTGCTTTGGCACAAAAACAACAGCTGACTCTAAAACAAGAACTAATGCAATACATCAGTATACCTCCTGCATACACATTGGATTCCTTCTAGTCACAGCTGGCAGAGTAGAGACAACAAAATTATGCATTAGATGATCTGGATGTTTCCTAGGGTGTTATTAATAGGTTCAGTTCAGTGGTGACTATCTAGCAGCAAGCTGCAAAATCATTTTAAAGCTACACCCTCAAAATATAAGGAATATTGAATCCTGTCATGATGCCTACCTTAACCTTAAAAGAAACGATTCATATTGCATAATGGAATATGCATCTCTCCTCCAGCTTTTCAAATTGAACAGTACACCACACTGTTAATAACACACTGCAACACAAGAATAAGGAAGTTATCAAAATATATGCCAAATCCTTGATAACATGCACCCACAAGGAGCTGGTACAGATCCCATAATGTAATGTTTGTTGTAATTTAAATCCTTTACATAAGTTACAGATTAATTAATATTTATAGTGCATTGTGTAATTTTCACTAATAAACATGAGCTAACATATCATGAAGAAACCATTCATTTAAGAATAAGATTAATTAACAGTAATTTTTCATTTAAGCAAACCGATTCAGCAACCGACAACAAATTTTGACTTCTTGACTACTTCAGCACCTATAAGACTTCATTTGAAAGAATTTGCAGAAGTTTTGCCTGTCAGCTCTGAAAAAATATACTTAACTCCCAACAGTTTGTATGTTAACTCCATCATAAAGCTATACTCCATCATTTCCTTGTAATCATGATTACTAATGCTACACAAATCATTGCCTAATCACTCTATATATCATACTTCACACAGATTTTGAAAATATACTAAACATCTAAGCACTTCTGTTTGTCCTACAAACATGTTTAAAAACATCTTTAAAAAGTTAACTAGCATTTAGAAAAAAAATTAAAGTTACCTTTAGTTAACGTTACATGGCCAAAATAGTTAATAATCATAACTTTTAGATCAACTTCTACATTAGTTTTTAAAATTTCTCCTCTGTAACTGATACCTCCATTATTAACTAAAATATCAATTTTTCCATGTATATTAAGTGCTTCTTGTGCTTTGTCAGGAATGTCTTCTATTTCACTTAAATCAAGATAAAGAATGTGAGGTTCATGAGTATCTTGTCTCTGTAAGATATAAAAGGAATAATCAGGAAATATGCTTCAAATTAAGAATATTTTTAGAATAGTAATATTTAGACAATATGACTGCTTGGTTTCTTTCATAATGAACCAATAACTAAAGCAAATATAATAATAAATCCAAAACAGATACTAAAATTTAAAATGTAGACTGTCTTCAAAGGGAAATGTATTATGCATATTTGGAAAAAGAAAGGGAAAAAAAAAATGTATAACAACTAAATAACTATATCATATATAAGTTTATCTGCTGAAATAATTATAAATATATTTACAAATTAAAGCCAAACAAATTTGTGTTTTGATTAACAATCTGGGTTCTAAACCATCCTAGGATGTTTAAAACCCAGATTGTTAATCAAAAGAAAATTAGTCAAAAGGTTGATAATCAAAAGAAAGAATGGCCAAGTAGTCTTAGTCAAAAGGATAAATCAAGGGAATTGTATAAGTTCAACATTAATGCTTTCTTTTCTGTTTGTTCAGTCAGTCTAAGATATACAAGGCCCAGAGCAAGGTACCAACAGCAGGGTCCTTGATATACAAGTCACTATACAGATTCATGCAAAAAAAAAAAAAAAAAGGAAATGAAACATAACTCACTAAGAATTAATTAGAACTATGATTTACTCATAATTAATTAAACATTGTTTATATTTTATTTCATTCAAAGGAATAATTACAATATACAGTAATACACAAACATATTTTAATACATTGATGTTTCAAGGATTAAAATTCAAACAAAGCTTTACAGTGATTTGTAAGCCTACAGATTTTGGCAGCTAGAACAGAACAGGTTAACAATGCAAAATGTGAGACTAGGGAACGCACTATCCACACAGAAAAATATTTGCACTATTTACAAGAGTAAATTGATCAAATCCACAGAATTTGAATTCTTTGTTTTTAGAATATGCAAATTACAAACAAAACTTGGCAAAAGAAACAACAAAAGTTGTTTCTTAATGGCACTGATCTCTTGTGTTGGAAAGGTTATCATTCTTGTGTTGAAAGGCTATCAATTATTTTGTTGGAAAGGCTATATATTAGTAGTGCAGCCTTAGTGCTACACCACTAATAAACATTTTCTAAAAAGAGAATATTAGATTTTTTTTTATTTTTTTATTTGTACATTATCTTTGTATTTGTACTTCAGAGTCACCAATTCAAAATTTTCTATTGCTGTATGTGACACAAAAAAGAAGCATAGTAATATAAAACTTTAATTTCTGTTTAGAAAATAAACAAGTTAAGTACAAAACCAGCTTTGCTAAACAAAAATCTTAATTATAATAAAATCGATCCTTAATAAATGAAGTGTTTGTTTGCATTTTTACAAAATCCCTTTACAGATCAATATTCAGCTGTTGATCTTCATTCTGAAATGAAAATTATAGCTGGTACATTTATCTTTTTTTCTTGGTCTACTATTTAATAGAGATACTATTTTCTATAAGTTTTAATTATAAGTAACTCTTTTCCCCACTTTTCACTGTTACTGGATTTATTGATAATTATGTGATCATTATGGACCTTCAGAAATTGAAGCAAAATGTCTCCAGAATTGTGAGAAGAGAAAAGCTCACCTTTCTGCTTTAATGTTTTATTAATTGATTTATGGCCTGGGATACTTGTCTGGATAAGGAGCAAGTGATGCCAAATACAGTCAGTAAAGACAATAGGGTAGTACAAGAAAATATTTCCTATAAACTGGAACTACTATCTCATGATGGTATTAAAGATCTTTACAAGAAAAGACTCCAGAACCACCTCTCACATTGGAGAAATAGAGAGGTGAATATTTTATATAGCAGCATTAAAACTGCCATACACAAGGCTGCTAATGAAGCACTAGGCCTAATTGATCACAAATATAGGCAACAGTATTGGTGGAATGAGGAGGTAGTGAGTTTGGTTAAAGAAAAAGAGCCTATAACAAATGGTTAATACATAAAAATCAGGAAAATAGAGAAGAATACAAAAGGTGCAATAGAGCAGTTGAAAGGAAAATTGCTGATTCTAAGAATGCAAGCATGAGAAAAAATATGCCAAGAAACTGACAGCTCATTAGGAGGAACACAGTCATCTGAAGCCTGGCGAAGCTTGAGAGCACTGAAAACAAATGAATTTGATCAAATAAGAACTTTATAGATATGCCAACATATGAAAATCATTATAATAACCTCCTAAACAAAAGATGATCACAGTAGCAGGACATAATTACCACTCCATCAGTAGATAACAGGGAGATAGAAATTACAAAACATCAAATCCTTGACTGTACAAAATTAATGATAAGTGAATTTAGGTCAGGTCGCTCTTGTGTGGACAATCTGTTTGTTCTACAACAGCTGGTGAAGAAAAGAAAAGCAAAGAATAAAGATACCTTCTTTGCTTCATTGTTTAGAAAAGACTTATGACTACTCCATTCCAAGAAAGGAATTATGAAAAGTCCTTCAAAATATGTCAGCTGATCCAGAGCTTGTGGAACTGATTAGAGAATTGTACGATAACAACGTGGCATATATTAAAGTTGGGAATACTTTATCTAAACCAACCTATCCAACAAAGGGACTGAGACAGGGATGTAGCCTATAACCTTTATTGTTTAATGTTTTCTCGGAATGTGCTTTACAAGAATGGAAAAACCAATTAATGACAGATATCTTTGGAGTCTAAATTTTGCCGATGATCAGGTTATTATTGCACAAGAAGCTTATGATTTAGAATACATGTTGAGAAAATTGCATCTTACATATGACCAACGGGGCCTCAATATCAATTTTACAAAGACAGAATACCTAAGCACAGCGGAACATCTTGATGAATTGAAAGTTACACAGTCTATATCTAAAACCTGTTGACTTTTTCAAATATCCTGGATGTAGATTAACTAAAGAAGGATTGGGGAAAGAGCAAGTTTACAAAAGAATTCATCAAAAGTAGGAAGATTCTTAGTGCCCTTAACTCTATATGGTGGGACAACAATATCTCCCATAGAACTAAAAAACATACTGGACAGTCGTTAGTGGAATTGGTTCTTTGCTACAGATGTGAAGTGTGGACATTGAAAGAGGGTGACAAAAAGAAGTTTAGAGCCCTAGGGATGGACTACCTACATCGGAGTGCTAGGGTTTCTAGGCTGGAGAGGATAATGAATGTGGAAATAAGAAGATGTATGCACACAGATGAAGATATTATAGAACGAATAGAAAACAGGAGGTTGAGATGATTTGGACATCTGCTATGCATGAATGAAGTGAGATGGCCTAAAATCCTAAAATTATATGAGTGGATACCACAAGGGAAGAGAAAGCAAAGATGCCCTAGAAAAACATGGAAGGAAGGTGCACTATCAGCCATGAGAAAGAGAAATTTGAAAGCTGAAGATGCCCACGCCTGGTGACTTTGGAAAATGGGAACGACAAGGCAGCGATCTGCCATATTAAGTCGAAATAGATGGATACTTGTTGGGAAACTGCTCTGTTCTCAGTAGGTTCCCTTGTACAAGGGCTATTCAATAAAGAATGATCATAATTTTTCAAAAACAACTGGACTGTTTGCTATTTATAGCTGAGCTGCAGAATTTAAAACCAAACCAAGCTGCATCACATAGCAACTGTGCAGTTGACTCATGCATATGGTGTGGGCCTTGGCGGTTGGTCAGCATAACCCCTCCTCCCTTCCTACCCTGTCTGTCCTTTCTGTATACATTGTACTCTCCAAATTCTAATTCTGCACTGCTTATATCTGTGTGACACCATGTCTCTGATATCCTGACAATATCTGCCTTTGATGTCATGATCAGCACTTCATATTCATCAATTTTATTTACTATACTTCTAGCATTAGTTGAAAATTTCTAGCAGTCTTGAAAATTTCGTCCTCATTCATTTTACTGATGCCTCTCAGAGCCTTAAACACCTAAATCAAATCTCCTCTAAGGTGTCTAGTTTCCGAACTCTGCAACCCACATATTCGAAGTCTTTCTTCATAAGACGCCATTTTGCTGATCTCACCAGGCGAGTTACCCGTCTTTGCACCCTTTCAAGAAGCTCAATGTCTTTCTGTAGGTGTGGTCTCCATACTTGAACATGGTATTCCAAGTGTGGTCTAACAAAAGCCTTATATAATGGGATTATCACGTCCCTATCTCTACTTGCAAAAGTTCAATAGATCATCAATAGGACACCATGGGCCTTCCTTGCAACCTGTTTACAATGATCAGAGAATTTCATGTCTGACCATATCGTAACACCCAAGTCCCTTTCCTCCAGTACTGGGTTTAGTTGAACTCCACCAAGTGAATAAGTTGATCTAAGTTATCTTGGGATTACTGTTTCCCAGGTGTAATACCTTACACTTTACACAGTCATCAACTTTTGCCCCTGACACACATACCCTGGTCCTGTTCCACCTATCCTTTTTGCATACTATATTTCCCCTCTCTCCCTGACAATAAAGTCACCAACAATAACTAGTTCCTGCAGGACCAGCGCATTCTGCCTTGGAAATTACTGCTCTGTTGCCTGATGCACAGGAGTGAGCTCTGGCGTTGAGTTGGGCAACTGAGAGCTTGATGGGGCCCCTCATATTAATTTCTTCAAGGACATTTACCCTACACTTCAAACAATCACTTGGTGCCTAATTTCTTCACAGTCTCTGCCCCTAACACACACACACACACACACACACACACACACACACACACACACACACACACACACACACACACACACACAAAGACATCCTCCTTGGATAGATCATGTCTTGTTCTAGACAGGTCTGCAAACATTTCACATTTCACGCATTGTTTTAGACTGTGATGCATGGGAGAATTGCCCCTATCGGTTCTCCCACGAGCCACAGCACTCTGGCTATTCTGTGAATGCTGCTTTGCTGCTCTAGTCTGAGTCATGATTCCATTTCAGTATAATTTAATTAATAATGAATCTTAATAAGATTAATAAATTTTATTGATAATGCTATACTAATCTAATGGATTTCTAACACACTGCTACGTATTTCACTATGTAATTTTACGTTAAACCTTATGGTATTCTGTATCGTATAACAATGGCGGCAAGTTACGAACATAAAATCTATGGACACTGAGTATTAACTTTCAAAATCACTATCTAAATTCAAAATTAACCAGAGCTTGGCTAGAACTATAAAGCTACTTATGGAAAATAATTTAGTATAACAATAAGTCGATAAAACAACTAAATATAAATGAAAACTTAGTGTTCGCTGGAGCTACAAAAATCTTGACCAACGTTGTAATAACCTCGTACCCAATACATACAATACAAATATTGAGCATTGTTAGTAAACAGTTTTGAGAAATCCAGAAAGTTCTGAAATCTAGCAATGGTCAGTTTCCAAGGTTGCCATATTTGAGACTTTTACATGTAAACGACATTATTCATGAAAAATAAATGGGTTAAAATAAGCAGTATATTTTTTTTACTTTTTAAGAATGATTACATGCTTTACTTCCCTACAAAATTCTGCTAATACGTAGATATATATGTACTACACCATATGCTTATATACAAGGTGATTCAGGAGGAATAGTAAATATTTCAGGAGGTTACAGTATCGATTATTCTGAGTAAAAAAGTTCAAATAAACATGTGTCCAATTCTCAATGGATACAGAGATACAGCTGTTAGAAACTGGCATGCACAAAGCCATTATGAGAGGTATTAAAGAATGATAAATAACTTATCGTTTGTATTTATTGACTTTTTGAGTGATACAAAAGAGGGGAAGACCATTGCCATGGAAGGGTGTACCTGGTCAGCAATAATGTTTAGGTAGGTGGTAGACGTCAGAGTGCCACATGGATGACTGGACCCAGGGTATCCCAGCATAACATCGCCCAAAGCACGACACTGCTGCCACGGCTTGTTTTCGTCCCACGGTGCAACCAGGCACCATCACTTCCCCATGTACCCGGTCTGATGACCTTCCAGTCACTCAAGGTCCAGTTTCAATGCTCGTGTGTCCATTGTAGGCACTGTTACCAGTGCCTACAATGGCACTCTGAGTGGCCTGCAGCTACACAGCCCCATTTTCAGTAGGGTTTGATGTACTGTGTGTGTATTGTGACACATTACTCCTGTCACCAGCATTCTAATTATCAGTTAGTTGCACCACAGTCACCCTTCTGTTGCCACATACCATCCGGGAGAGCCTTTGCTCACCTCCAGCATCGATGAGCCATGGTCATCCAAAACTTCGCCAGCAGTTCGTGGGTTCCCCCTCCTCGGACCACTTTTGGCAGGTACTAACCACGGCTGACCACGAGCATCCCACCAGCCATGCTGTTTCGGATATGCTCTGACCCAGTCGTCTGGCCATTACAATTTGGCCTTTGTCAAACTCGCTTAAGTCTGCTGCCTTTCTCATCTGAAGAACAAGGGCGCCTCCGTAGCCAGGTGGGCAGGAGCAGCAGTGCGTAGTACACGCTTCTTGATTAGACCGGGGTTCGAGCCCATGCCCACCAAATACGGAGGATGCAGAAAGGTCAGGGAATGACCACCGCATATCCCCGGAGCAATATGGCCTTAGTTGCTAATGCTCCTAAAAACCAAATAACAACAACAACAACTGAAGAACAAGAGTAGCACTGATTAACAGAGCTCAGTACCAGGTGTTTTTTATACTGTGTCCCAACCCATACATGTGCAGTAGTTCACCTGCAGTTGCTTTGATTCACATAACGACTCCCGGTCATAATGTTTTGGCTCATTGGTGTATAACTAAGTATACATATGCTATCCTTACACCTCCTCCTCCTTGCCTTAAATTGAGAGAAGCCTTTCCTTTTCACTACATAATTATTTTTCACTAGTAAATAAACCTATAAGAAAATTATTAGTTGGCACTTACTTTCATATTTTTGATTCACTGCTATCTGTCAGGCTAGCTGTTATTCTGACAGTTTGCTGCTAAATTTAACATAAATTGCATCTATAGTTTTAGAGTATTTGAATCTATAATTTTAGAAATTTGAAACTAGAAAAACTGGCAAATAGCAAACAGAAATAGACAGCCTTAGCCAGTTATTGATAAGATGTATTGAGTGGTGCTAGCTCTCGAAAACATACCATTCAACATATCCTTTTATCAGTAATTAGCTTCATTATCATTTTTTTATTATTATTTTTATATTATTTTATTGTATTATATTACAAATTATGTGTTTAATTATAGGGTATAACAATGAAGTCCAATTAAGGTTTTATTTATAAAAAGTGTGTAGTGTGGTACATGTGTATGTATGCTACACTGACAAAACGTATGTGTGCACGCATACACACACTACAAAAGGGTTTTAATTCAAAACCTAATAAACAGTAGATCCCTGGATAAATGTGCCAACCAACAAAACCATAAGTTTTACTGACTGACTAGGAAAGAATGTATCCAAAAAGTATTTTACATCATTCTACACTTAAACCTTGCATACAGTTCTCTTATTACTCTGAAAGTAGGGGCCAATCAACATTTGATAATACAATTTAAAGTATAATAGGAAAAGGGTAAATTAAGGGTATATTAATGAAGGGTAAATTAAGTAGATTTGATATTACTAAATATAAAATAAAATCAACCAAGAAATTATAACTTACACAGAAAACTAAAGTAGCAACTAGTTTCCTCAGAAGCAAATGAAGATAATTAATGATACTAATTATGCTGTAAAAGAAATACATGAAGAATAAATAAGTTAAAGTAAGCAGTATTTTTTTTTTTTTTTTTAATTTTAGGGATGATTACATGCTTAAAAAAAAAAAAAAAAAAAAGTCTTTCACTTTCTGTAAAAGCACCCTACCATCTTGCTGCCAAAATAACTTTGGGGCCTGCTTTGAAATTAGCACATACAAATGTGCTCATATGCTGCATACTCTAAATTTTAAAATATGAAAAACAAGGCCAATTTTTGTAGACTGTACCTTTATTTATGGTAATAAATTATTAATATTTACAGTAGAAAAACCCTTTATGTCAATGAGAAATTATGGGAGTGAAGTTGAAAAATCTACGATGAATAATATTGAAATTTCTCATGGTTATTTAATGAAAAACTTTCAAGCCTACAGGCTTGAAAGTTTTTCATTAAATAATCATGAGAAAGGTTCCTGGAAAGGCTCCTGGGGGTTGATGGTATATCCCCTATAATTTTAAGGGAAGCAGAAAATGAATGCATTAAACCATTAAGGCTAATTATGAGAGCATCACTGCACTCAGGAGAGATTCTATTGGATTAGAAAGGTTTCAGTGTATCGCCAATACATAAAGGCAGTTCTAAGAGTGTAGTGGGAAATTACAGACAGATCAGTCTAAATTCAGCAGTAGGGAAAATCACGGAGACAATGATCAAGGGTGCAATTCAGAATCATTTAGATAGAAATGGAATTCTGAAGGATATGCAGCATGGTTTTATAAAGGAAAAATTATGTTTAACAAATCTGGTTAGCTATTTTGACAGAGTCACTTGCGAGCTAAATTTAGGGAATAATTTCGACATCGTTTATTTAGATTTCAGCAAAGCATTTGACCCAGTCCCACATGAGCGGTTACTTTATAAGCTGGAACAGGTTGGAATCACAGGGAAAATTCTTAGATGGATAGCAGGATGGCGTCAGGGCAGGAGGCAGAGGGTTGTGATAAATGGGTATTCCTCAGGTTGGGTTAATGTAAGAAGTGGAGTTCCCCCCCACTTTTATTAATTTTATTTCACTAAATTTTATTTCAGCCAGAGAGTTAAAATTACTGGAATAAGATACCTACATGAGAGGTTGAGGCTGACAGTTTGGAGAAATTCAAAGATCAGCTGGCTAGTTACCTATGGCAGGAGGGAAATGCATAGGTTGTCTATTTCCTTTTTTTTTTATTATTTAAGTATTTATTTAATTTAATTTTTTTATTATTATTATTTTACTCTTTCTTTTTTTTTTTTTGGGCTGGTGCAGAAAATTTTAGCCTTAGGCTTCCTTGCACTATGTGGCCTTTACTAATACTAAAGAGACAATAAAAGGAAGTTATTTTAAAAATTACACTAAAATCAACTGCCATAAATTATTAAGTTTCTAAAGATCAAATACAAAACATAGATACATACATTAAATCAATCAATTTTTAACAATAAAGGCAAATGCCATTTAAAAGTAAGAAATGCACTGATGTAATGTAACTTTTAAAAGTTGCTTCAGTAACATATAAGATGATTCTCAAGAAACCAAATATTTAAAATGGCTCAGATTAAAATTATTTATTATAAATATATATTAACATATATATTTTAGATGTTTTTAATCAAAAAACAAATTTAAAATTTCGTGTAGTTTGCACAGTGTTTTCATTACTCAAATTGTAATAATCTGAGCAAAAATGTACTAATTGGAAATGCCTGGGGATGCTTAAATGTTCCCGTTTATACTTTGGCATGATCACCAGGTTAGAGCAGTTTACAAAAAATCATGAATACAATCATTATTCGCATTTAGTAGTCATGCGAGCTTGAATCACAGTCCACTCAAAGCACTCTCACTCCTGACCACGGCATTGTAAATAATTTTAAGAGATACATTAATTGCTGGGCATCTTTAATATAAAATTTAGCATACCTGCAAAGCTAAAAGATCATCTTTCACTTTTTTCAAAGCACCTTGTCGTCTTGCTGACAATATAACTTTGGAGCCTGCTTTGAAAAATGCATGTGCTAAAGCTGAAAAAAAATGTATTAGTATGAGATCCACTGAGAATTAATGAATTTAAAAATAACACAGAACAACAACAGAGTTACAGTATTTAAAATTAATCTGATTTCCTTTTAAAACTGCTTTACATTTATTGATAAAGACAAGGTGCAATGTAATATCAAAGTATGCTTTTTATATACCATCTTACTATTCAAGATTAAATTTGAAATGGAAATAGAAAATAATGGGGGGGGGGGGAAGATTTCTGTATGTATCAGATTCAGATCCAAAGTTAGATTCAACAGTGGATTTTGGGGTTTCCCAGTGTAAAATTAATGGTGGCTACAAATATATATATAGAGGAAGATAAGTGGATAGAAGAAGCTTGTGTCCATGTCTCATAAAAGATTACCATGTATTCAAAACAGACATGTTAAATGCAATTGGCATTACACAGCTTTTTCTCATAGTTGAAACAGCATCACAGTCTGTCCAACTCACAGAATTTAACTCTTGAAGAGTTATACAGCCCCCACGGACATCTGACATGGACCAATTGCTCTGTGGAGGTGGAGGTGATTTCTGCAGTTTTATATCCAGTCTAAAAAACTGCCAAAATCTGTTGTTGAAAGCCATAATACTTGAACTAAAATGTACAGTAATCTATCCTTTCCTTTCTTTTTCTTCCCCCTCTATTTCAGATTAATAATGAACACCAGAAATTTTTTCTATTTCTGGTGTTTATTATTTATTTGGCCTGGAAGCTTAAATTTATCACAGTATACTGGAAATAATCAAGAATATGAAACATTGCTAGTTGAATAAGAATATTATTGCATTTGAAATTTAAGGACTGCACTGTTTATGGATTTCTAGAATTGAGGATTTAAATTTGAAGCACTAATACACTAGCAAAACTAATATCTGTATATTGGTTTTTTTCTGTATGTCTTGCATTGCAATTTATTTCTATGTCCACAAATTTCTATACAGTATATTAGTTGATAATAAATAAGATATAATACATTAAATCTTTTTTAATATATTTAAAAAAAATATATGTAAAAAATGCTAGCAACAGAAAAAAATTGATGACCTCAAGAGCCCAATCTATTATAAAATGTACTTTTATTTCATTTGTCTGGCATGCAGCACTTATAAATGTTGGCTTGTGATGCTGACAGGTAAGAGCAAGAGTATTTGAAACTGGGAAAAAAAGCATGGACAATTTTTACTGTTTTATGTCTGCAAAGCCATAAAATCATGTGTTAACTATGCTAGTGCATTAGTGTTTCAAATTGAAATCTTATGTAAGGTAGTTCCAGAACGTTCAACTCTGCCATGGTACACTGTGTTGATACATAATGCTGTAAAATAGGCAGAAATGGGCATGGTGATTTATTTGTGCAGTGTCTTGTTTAGTTATTTTTTTTTGGCACTTTACCACTAGGAAGCAGGGATCATAAGAAAGGCTGCACATATTGTCCATGGGAAGGTAGGTCTTATTTACATGTGCTGACTCCCCATGAGTGAAGTAAACACGAAGAATCAAAAGAAATCCTACAATACTGAGAAAAGTGAAGAGAATGCTCAACTCACTGTCAACAGCAGAATCACACTTTAAAATGAGGTCAGCCAACTCTGAATCACAAAGTAACACACATCTTCCATACCAAAAAAGAAGAAATAGAAGGTAGAAGAATTAAAAGAGGAAAAAAGATAACACAAAGATGTCACTACAAACAACATAAATAATCCTGCACAAAAAAATAAATTTTCGGTGACAGCAGTTGCAGATGATGGACCTGTAGCTGGGATGTAGTTTCAGAAGCATTCATAGCATTTGATTCAGTAAATAAGAGCAGCTGATCCAGAAGGTGGTCCAGGAGAAGGTAATCTGATGGAAGAAGACCCTGAATTCGATTCAGCATTTAAAGATCCAAGACATTTATAGATGGTTGATCACTGTGCAAAAGATGAAATCAGAATACTGTAGAACTGGTGGAAGCCAGAAGAGAGCTCCTACATCTATTAAAAACTCCTTTCGAAAAATCCTGAAGAGCCAGGAAAGAATCTCCCTTTGAGATTGTCTTATTCATTTCCAGAAGATAAGGTAGGACATTCAACGAAGAAGAAGAGCTTGATAAAGGTCTGTACATATTGGAAAAGAATATAGTATATGATGCTAATCCTTAGGAATACTTCAGGAACAAAAATATGATGTGCTTAACTTGAAAAAATACAATATGGCATTAAGGGAGCCATTTTCCATTATTATGTATGAAGTGGCTTGGGTAAAACGACTCCCTATTAGCCTCATTAGCAGTAGAGGAAGTAACAGTAATAGAGGAAGTAATTCTTTTGGACAGATAACAAAATGCATGTCCAGCAAATTATGCCTTGGTGTATTATTAATAATATTTTATTAAATATATAATAAATAAAGGTATAATACAAATATCTTCATGAATCTTATCAAATACAATGGTGGCAATAGTTGGGAACCACTTCTTAGCTGATCAAGGTTAGAATGATTTTTACATGCTTTTTTTTAAGAATGATTTTTGTTTTTTCTGCTATATAGAAATTGATTATTGTGACAATGTCTGGAAGACAAGCTTGGAGCGTTGTTATACGAAAGCAGGGATAAGGTGGTGGCTTAAAAAATATGTAAAAAATGCTAGCCCCTTGTATAAGGCAATGGTCAGGCCACACCTTAAGTACTGTATACAGGTCTGGATGCCTCATTTTAGGAAGGATATAGAGCTGCTTGAACGAGTACAGAGAAGGGCAATGAGATTGGTGAATGGGACAATGGGTTGCTCTTATAAGGAAAGACTTAAGTTCTGCAAATTGCAGTGTCTAGAGACTAGGCACCTGCAAGGTGATCTGATTGAGGTGTACAAGGCTTTGAATGGTTTGAGCAAGCTCAATGCTGATGGGATTCTTCCACTTGCCTAGATTAGTCGCCTGAGGGGACATAAATTCAAATCGAGGAAAGATAGTTGTAGAATAGATGTGTGGAAATTTGTCTTTAGCCAGATTGCTGGAACAAACTTCCATCTGTTGTAGAAGTTGACAGCTTAAATAAATTCAAAGCAGAACTAGACAAACATTTGGAGTTAATGGATGGGGATGAAGTGGGAAGGTTTTTTTTTTTTTTTTTTTGGCTGATGCCATATAAGCTTGTTTACTTGCATAATATGCCTCTACTAATGCTAAAAGTTACCATATATTTGCTATAATCATGATTAACTTCAATGAGATAAAAGCTATCAGAACCAATGGTATAATGCTTGAATTTTTGTTTAATCTGACTATTAGCACCACCTTTTACTAGAATATATTGGATTGATGGAGATTCCACTGGAGGAAGGGGAGAATACTTACATTCCAGAAAATCTATTTATTTGACCAGTTTACCTGTTTCTAGAAAAAAATAAATAAAATCCCGAGTTTTGGGGAAGGAAACACGAAATTTCTCATCAGAGCATCCAATGATGGTATGTTTCAACATGTTGAGCCAGTGGGGGAGAGAATTGTCACTCCCCCATATTTAATTATTTAAATGGGACAGTCTAAACGAGAAAGGCCTCCATGAATTCGCCTTTTAAGGATATAGTCAACTGTTAAGATTATCAGAATTTCAAGGTTAATGGAATGGCTCTCACTAATAAAGAAAAAAAGAATGGAAAAGTACATCAGTGGGGTCTACTTTTCCATTCTTTTGTATAATCTGCAGCATTTGCATACATCTTCTGCTGTGATGGTGGTGTGGGGGGGAAGACAAATATGGAACTAAACCAAAGATACATATCAGCTTTTGATTTCTTGGAAAATATCCATAAGTTATGCCTTCTGGCTATATTTTTTAATTCTGCCTCTATCATAGAAAATAGGGACATACTATGTCAGTGTGGAAGGAGTTGTGTTGTTTAATAATTCTGGTGATGACTCAGCATGGATAACCATTCCTGTGGAGTATGGCTCTGGTATGAGAACTCAGAGCCCATAACCTAGGGGGCACTGGTTTTTGGAGGCACCTTCAGAGTGTCTGATTATTCTAGACGTACAGGATGATTGGGATGGAAATTATGAACAGCTACTATGTCTATGGACTTTCTGGAGAGTTTGGTGGTTTAGTTTAATGGAAATGGAATTCCTGAAATTTATCGGCTGAGAGGTGGCAAATGAAGTTTAACATTGACAAATGTAAAGTACTACACATGGGAAACAGCAACCCCAGAGCAACGTATCAACTCTATGGTACAACACTGACAGTGGTAGAGAATGAAAGGGACTTGGGGGTGGTTGTGCAGGCAGATATGAAGTTCTCTGAGCAGTGCAGACAGGCTGCAAGAGTAGCTCATGGAGTATTGTCAATGATATACAGGAATTTTTCCAGCAGGGATAAGGAGGTGATTATTCCATTGTATAAGGCGATGGTCAGGCCACACCTAGAGTACTGTATACAGGTCTGGAGGCCTCATTTCAAGAAGGATGTAGAGCTGCTGGAACGAGTACAGAGAAGGGCAACAAGATTAGTGAATGGAACAAAGGGGTGCTCTTACGAAGAAAGGCTTAAGTTTTGCAAATTACAGTGTCTGGAGACTAGGCACCAGCGAGGTGATCTGATAGAGGTGTATAAAGCCTTGAATGGTTTAAGCATGCTCAATGCTGATGGGATTCTTCCTCTAGCTCAGAATAATCACCTGAGAGGGCATAAATTCAAATTGAGGAAAGACAGATGTAGGATAGACGTGCGGAAATTTGCCTTTAGCCAGCGGGTGGTTGGTTGGTGGAACAGACTTCCATCCCTTGTGGTGGAGGTTGATAGCCTAAATAAGTTTAAGGCTCAGCTGGACAGGTATTTTGAACGAACAGAGGGGTGAAGTGGAAGTGGTTTTTTTTTTTTTTTTTTTTGGCTGATGCTGCATAAGCTTGCTTTCTTGCATCAAATGCCTCTACTAATGCTAATGCTAATCATTTCAGAAAGTGAAATGATAAATTTGGAGAAAGAAAAAAAAAAAAAAAAGGTATGCATGATAAGTACTAATGTATCAGTACTGATATATCAGAGTATTTCAATAATTCCCAAATTTTTATTTTCCACGGGATTGATGAGTTTATTTCCATTAAAAATTTAAGTTTTAGATTATAAGTTTGAGATTTAATGGCTCTCTACATTTTGAAAGAAACTGGATTTTTATAATACATGGCATCATGTAGTGTGCAGGGGCCAGCAAGCAGTCAATCTCAAACTAGTTTTATTGATCATTGTGCATAAAAATAAAGAGAATATAATTTTCTGGAGATCATCAATGTCAGATATCTCATTAATGACTTTCCTCATTTAGTTTTATAATTTACTTTAAATTTATATGTACCTAACGTGTTTTCTATAATACAAAATTAAGGTGATATTTTGCATAAAACATGACACTCTGCATAAGATTCACTAGTGAACTGGTTAGTGCTTTTGCACCATGCTTTGTTCGTAGTGAACTGCAAAGTAGTTAAATATCATTTTAATTGTATCTTATATTGTGAATAAGTAACATTAGTCTTCTCCATTAGTGAAGCATTACTTGTTCGTGGTAGTGCAATACCATGGCAACTCGTTGTGAAGGTATTCACAATATAAGGTACAATTAAAATGATGCCAATTTAACTACTTCAACAGTTCCCTATGAACAAAACATGGTGCAAAAACACTAACCAGTTCACTAATAATAAAAAAAAAATTGCAATAATTCTAGAATTGCTGATTTTATTTAAGTTTTTAAAGCAGTCAAAAACTTTTAAAGCAACTCATTATTAAATTTTAACTTTCTTATCATAGTTCAATTTAATTTCTGGCTTATAGATGAAATATGTTGAAATACACAAAGAATATTTTAAAGGTTGACAAAAACTAGTTGTTTGTAGAACATCTATATGGGAGCAACTTTTTAACAAATCATCACAAATGTTTTGATTATATTACCTTCACCAAGTCCAGAACTGGCACCTGTAATTAACACAACTTTATCTCTAAGTGTGGTGTTTTTACGAACCAAATTCTTAAAAGTAGTATTGTACAAATGGTAGACAAGCCATGGAAATGCAACTGGAAGTGCAAGTGCTCCAATTATTAATCGAAGCCAGTATTTGATGTTTGTTAGCGTCATGGTGATCTGCAAATAAACAAACAAAAGAAAATTAAACTTTAGATAACTAGATTTCTGTATACATTTATCATGCACATATCATATTACTAAAATATTAATAATTTAATCCTAATAAAAAACTTCACTTGCCTGAAAGCTTTAGTTAATGTATGCCTGAACCTGTTCAGAGACA
This sequence comes from Mastigoproctus giganteus, assembly GCF_048544385.1. Lineage (NCBI taxonomy): Eukaryota > Metazoa > Arthropoda > Arachnida > Uropygi > Thelyphonidae > Mastigoproctus > Mastigoproctus giganteus. The sequence goes on along the minus strand of NC_143582.1, from coordinate 222,067,559 downwards.
TAAAAGTTTACTTAAAATCTTAATGGACCTTGGCAATCTTAATGGAATATCCCCAAGTGACAAATCATATGCAGGGGCAGATCAGCTGCCTGGGCATCATGTAGAGGGACACTGATCTTGACAACTATACAAAAGAGAAATTGCAGGGGAAAGGTGACTTGATAAGGCTGTTTTTGACTCTGGCCTATACTAGTTATCATCCTCCCCCTAGTGTCATATGAAGATCTACACATCTGTTTCACTGATAGCACTTGCCATTCTGATTATAATCTCATTCCAGAAATTCTTTCTCTGTGCCTCTTTTAGCATTAGCATTAGTAGAGGCATTTGATGCAAGAAAGCAAGCTTATGCAGCATCAGCCAAAAAAAAAAATAAAATAAAATAAATAAAATAAAATAAATAAATAAAATAACCACTTCCACTTCACCCCTCTGTTCCCTAAATAAGTTTAAGGCTGAGCCTTAAACTTATTTAGGCTATCAACTTCCACGACAAGGGATGGAAGTCTGTTCCGCCAACCAACCAACCAACCACCCACTGGCTAAAGGCAAATTTCCGCATGTCTATCCTACATCTGTCTTTCCTCAATTTGAATTTATGCCCTCTCAGGTGATTATTGTGAGCAAGAGGGAGAATCCCATCAGCATTGAGCATGCTCAAACCATTCAAGGCTTTATACACCTCTATCAGATCACCTTGCTGGTGCCTAGTCTCCAGACACTGTAATTTGCAAAACTTAAGCCTTCCTTCATAAGAGCACCCCCTTTGTTCCATTCACTACTCTTGTTGCCCTTCTCTGTACTCGTTCCAGCAGCTCTACATCCTTCTTGAAATGAGGCCTCCAGGCCTGTATACAGTACTCTAGGTGTGGTCTGACCATTGCCTTATACAAGGGAATAATCACCTCCTTATCACTGCTAGAAAAATTTCTATATATCATTGACAATACACTTTGAGCTACTCTTGCAGCCCATCTGCACTGCTCAGAGAACTTCATATCTGCCTGCACAATTACCCCCAGGTCCTTTTCATTCTCTACCACTGTCAGTGTAGTATCACAGAGTTGATACGTTGCTCTGGGGTTGCTGTTTCCCCATATGTAGTACTTTACATTTGTCAATGTTAAACTTCATTTGCCACCTCTCAGCCCATCTGCTCAACCTTACCAGATCCTGTTGCAGCAGCATAGTGTCAGTAGTGTCCTTGACAACCCTGCCAACCTTTGAACTGTGGATCCTAGCTCTAGTCTAGTTTTCTGTCATTCTGTTACAAAAATTTATTTTATAATTTTTGCATGGAAGACAAGTTTATGCAATTAACTTTGAAATGTCTCTTCCTGCTATATTCTGCAGTACAAAATACATATTCTTGCACCAGTATATAGTGTTCCTTTCATGATGGACTGATTATTATTTTGCTTAGAAATGCATTACTGTATTTTAATTCTGTCCCATTATCCAGTCAAACAGAACCAAAGTTGCAGATGAGCAATTCACAGTGCACCAGTTTAAAAAAAAAACAAAAAAACAGGCTAACCTAACTGTATTTAACTTTTACCTTATGACTATTTAATCTTCTCCTATCCTTAATTAACTATAATAAATTAAAATGCAAAGTACATAGACTGTTGGACTATTATCTGGTCAAAACTTGCTCAAATTAATTAGGGTTTGGGAATTTTTTGGTGCAGTGGCACGACTTAAGTATTAGTGACTTAAGTCGTGCACAGTTATAGAAATCTGTTAATTTGATCCCGGTAAGTGGTCAGTTACTGTTATTGGGTTTTTGAAGCATTGGCAACTGAGGCCATGTTGCTCCAAATTGCATGTTCTGAGGCCGACTTTCTGTTTTGCTGGACAAAAATCCAGAGTTTCCCAGAGAAAAAAATCATGCTACCCTCGCCTGAGACCAACTGACTCAGCCATGTTGTGAAAAAGACCCATAAAAATTCCTCCTATCATTGACAGGATTCCAACTCGGGTCTTTTCCACCCAGTGTGGGGAAGATAATGATCCCACCAACTGTGCTACCCACGAGGGGTGTAAGGAGTCAGACAGCCATTTGGTGTGCTGAGAATTAAAATGAGGACGCTGTGGGTGTGAGACATCTATTGCGAGTAGATGTAAATGCATTAATGCTCATTTTCATAGGACTTCATGTCTATTCATCTGAAAAACTTCCTTCATTTCCTAGGCGCCTCCGTAGCCAGGTGGGAAGGAGCAGCAGTGCGTAGCACACGCTTCTTGATTAGACTGGGGTTCGAGCCCATCACCACCAAATACAGAGGATGTGGAAAGGTCAGGAAATGACCACCGCATATCCCGGAGCAATATGGCCTTAGTTGCTAATGCTCCTAAAAACCAAATAACAAACCTTCATTTCCATAATTGGAGTTCATATTTTATCTGTAACTATTTATTATTTAGTTGATTTCACTAAATTTGTGACTACTTATTTTACTTGCTTCTTATATTTTATAATGTATGGAACCAGGATGCAGTGAAAAATGGATGTCTGTATACCCAGGAATCTAACCAGTGCTGCAACAAGGATGTAACAACTGAGGAACTTGCTTGGTATCATTTGGTTGGAAGGGGTAAAAGGTAAGGAATTTAGATGAACAAATTTATGTGATATAGCTGGGCTGGAAGCAGCAGCAGCACATTTCTGAATAGTAGCCTTGTGAATAGAAGGGTGCACTCCTGAATATTGCACTATCGACTATTGCCTCTAATATTTGATCCAACAAAAAATATGTCAAATAGTACTGTGCAAAGTACTCTGGACTGTATTACATTGTAACCTAGTCAGTTATGCCACCATGACTGACTGTCCGTGGAAGTTGATGCAGTTGTCTTTTACCCCGTACTATAGGTTAGCTGCACATGCCCATTTGACTCTTCATGGCATTTGCCCATATAATCTTTTATTCCCAGGATAAATGGTCCTAAATCATTTATATAAGATCACTAATTTATGACTTTTAAATCACTTGTATTACTAGCCACTTTAGAACTCGGGTTTCAATGAATGAGAAAGGTTAAACGTTACCAGCAAAATGTTCCCTGCATAATATTTTGTTTCAATACTCATAGAATCATAGCTATCACTCATATCTTATTACCTACAGGTGATAAAATATTTGCTGCTTTCAAATGAATATGGCTGTTCTACTTAAAATCTTAAGTACCTTTCAATTTTCAGGGAAAAGCATTTAAACAAAAAACCAATTAAAGTGTTTGTTATTACTATATTTCCATAGGATCACTATTTAAGTAATCTTTGGAGCCATTTTTTTATCTTTTAACTGCAAAATGTATCAAGTTTTTTGTTTGACTTTTTTCTCTGCAAGCAAACATTAACACCCCCTCGTCAACATTTTAGTAGAAATCAGTAAAGCCACCAGCAGCAGCACAATACCATGAATGATCAACAAAAAACTTAATTTTTAATACATCAGAAAAAGTATTTAAAAATAAAAACTGCAAAGAGGAATAAAAATGCCATGTATTTTTTAGAGTGCAGTGAGTAATTATGACCAGAAAATTAATATTTTATGAAATATTTTTACACTGCCCTATAAGCTTTCATAATATTGTTTTGAGAACTTGATATAACTATGTGCAATATATGTTAGTGTAAATCTCAATAGGAACAAAAGCATTTCCATTCAAGATACAGTGATTACACTTAATTATTTTCTGTAAGTTATGGGAATTGCCTGTAATCATGGGTTATTATTAAAATCGACAACTGATGAGAGAAAAACAATTTGACAGTTGGAAATGAAGTACAGTTTTTGAATATTTCAAAATCTTTATAGATTGAATCTTTCAAGATGGTTTGTTGTTGTTTGGTTTTTTAAGAGCATTAGCAACTAAGGCCACATTGCTCCGGGGATATGCGGTGGTCATTCCCTGACCTTTCTGCATCCTCCGTATTTGGTGGTCACGGGCTCGAACCCCGGTCTAATCAAGAAGCGTGTGCTACGCACTGCTGCTCCTACCCACAGAGGCACCTTTTTTCAAGATGGTAATCATAAGTTCAGGATCCAATTATGCTAACACTTAGGCCAAGATCACCAAGGTGATAGGAAGCAGAGCCAATGAGGTGAGATGAACATTCAGTTCGTCTCACCACATGCATGGTTTAGCCTAGGCTTGCAATGATGAATATAATGCTGCTCTGATTCTAACATGTAGCTGTTTTCTAAACTGTTAGATATATTGTTAACAAAATTGGCATAATCCATTGTGGATTTTAACATTTGAGGTCTCAGAGCTCTGATATGGCTTTCTCTCATCAAAATATTTAAATTAAAAATAGCATTTTGGGTATCTAAACGTTTCTTATAAATTAGCCTAACAATTTTGTTTTACTAAAAATAGTAAATTTTTAGCATTTTTTTTTTTTTTTTACTAAAATTTGCTTACCAATCAATATTAACATTAGAAATAGTAGAAAATTATCTCAAAGTTTTATTAATGCAAAGAACATTAACTCAATTCAAAAATATTATTAGAAGGGAGAAAATCTTTTATTATTCAATGTTAATGATCTTTCAATTTAATTACGTTTAAACTAAATCCTGTATAAATTAATAATAAAGGCAGGTTGCCCAGGACTGGTTCTTGGGGAAGAAATGCACCCAAGGGCCATCCTAATAAGGAGCAGTGTTCTCTCCAGGACCTATTGAATGGGCACACCGCCCAGTGAATTTAACTGACCACCCGGCTAAAATTTAAGCGATTCTCGGAGTACCATATTCTACTGATCTCGGTCAATATTAATTAAAACATACTATGCGATCAAGGTCAATGCGACAGGAGCATATAATGTTAAATTATGTAATTAATTTTTACTCTGGATCACTTAAGTCACATTCATAAATAACAGAAAATTTTATAATATTGCAAAATATTACACTTCCCCGCCCGAGTACTTCATGATGCCAACTGGCTGGCAAAATTTTCTGGGAAGAACACTGAGGAGGACTAAGCAATTTAATATTTGCACCAAACTCCCCTGGATTGTTGTTATTGTTTTTTGGTTTTTAGGAGCATTAGCAACTAAGGCCACATTGCTCCAGAACTCCCCTGGACTCAAGTCACAAAGGAGATTAAGCAAGTGAAGGCAGATTATGAGAAATCTTTGGCAAAGGACGCAATGAAAAACAGCAAAGACTTCTTTACTTATGTAAACTCTAGAAGAAAGAGGACGAATGAGGTTGGTCAACTTTACATCGACGGTTCAACTGTTGATGATCTTGCTCAGATAGCTGACAAACCGAATGAGTATTTTGCATCTACATTCACACGAGGAATTCTCTAGGAAAGTGGAAGAGAAATTGTTGAAGTTAAACATAAGAAAGGCCAATTATATTAAGGGAGGCAGCAAAGGAAGTAAGTGAACCCTTAGCCATGACCCAGAGGTTGCTTATATGTTACTCTGATAGGATTAACATTTTTATGTGAAAAGCCTAAAGAATATAATAAATGATCAGTATAGTTTTTATTTATCTTTGTGTATTTATTTTTTGTCTTTTTTTTTTTTTTTTTTTTTTTTGGGTGACAGCCTTTTTACATTATATAAAATAAAATTCCCACTTATAATTGGTATTGATATCATGACCAAAAGAGTTTACACTGTCATTATAACTATTTTATTGCAGCTATATATGGACACAACAAAAACCATGAGCTGGTTATTGTTTATTTATTTGTAGTAGCATATCCACCTACATTAGGGCAGGACCACAGCCAATTAACAACAGGGTGTGGTCCTGTCCTAATGTATGTGGATATGCTACCACACATCCTGTTGTTGGGCTGCTGTGGTCCTGTCCTAATGATGATTTGTCTGCTGCACTATAACGCTTCACAATGAAGTTATAAAGTTCTCTGCCCCTGGTATCTATAAAAAATAAAAGGAAATTTATTTATTTATATATAATCCTCATTCTGTTTCCTTCACCTCTACCCCTCCAACTCTTATGGGAGCAGAATTTTTATTAATAAAGGGGGGGACAAGTTATAAGCATACATCCACGAACATCTACTGTAAGAATAATCATTACATTCGGTAAAAGTCAAACATTTTTCAATCAATGCAAAATAGCGGGGGAGTGGGGGAAGGCTTAGAGTGGATAGGAATGAAGGCACGCATCTGAACAAATGAATTGCTAATACCAAATTTTTAAAATGCTTAGGCTACTTTATTCTTTTAAATTATTGAGGTTATATAAAATTTTTCGAAATAATCGCAGAGCATAAAATGGAACTTATAAAGCTCTTCCACAGATAAGCGCGACGAGACGAGGGGAAGTGGAGGAAACGGTATCACGAGATATCTGCCAATTTGTGTGAAGTGGATATTCATGATAAAATTTCGAAGGATTACAGCAAAAATTCTACTTGTCTCTGCTAATAATACCAGAAGGCCTGTGATTATTTCCTAAAATACATTCGAATTGTATTTGTAAAAGAAGTTTATAACTTCCACCGACAATTTGGTATATTTTGATGTTATTTAAAACACCGCGCTTGGGCTCCGACTTACAGCTACAGTAATTTTTGAGCTAATTTTTAATGCAAATCAATTGTTTGTTTTACCAAAGGTTTTCATTCACTACCAATTAAAATAATCCATAGATAAAAATAAATTACAATACATACTACTGATAACACCGGGCTCTGCTCACTTACTGAACTATACAATCGCACCCACACAAAAACATATGATTTGAAAGGGACATTTAAAGAGCTTTACAAAAAAAAAAAAAAAAAATACGGCCATTCCCAAAATTACGCCCTTTTTGTAAAATTGTGTCGATCAAAAACTTTCTTTGCTGAATTCTAATAAAGTCAAATAAACTTAATTTCAATTCCATTTATCATGAAAGTTGAACTTCCAGACAATTCATAGTAATATCAGACCACGCTGTTTTCACGAAGTCTTCGTTTGATAGATATTTTGAGTTACCTCGTTTCCTGAATCCGAATTAAGTAAATCTGCCTCCTCCATATCGTTTCCGCAGAGGGAGATCTGAGTCCACAATTATAAGACATACATTTATCTTATCATTTAAGTTCTGAAGACTAAAGAATAATATCCAATCATACAGCACGAGTGATGACAGTTATGTATCAAGTAGTTACACCGGCTGTAATAATTTTTTTAATTCTGATTATGTAGGTGGGGTATGAAGTACGCTTATAGATTGCACGCCACGTGCACAACCAAACAAAATAAGAGTTTACCTTGTCAAAATCGAAGGATAATAATTTGATAATACATTAATTATATACGGAGCCGAGATAAGGTATTTCAGCGTCCAAGGCTTAGAAGTGCGCTCTTCCCCACCCCTATCGTTATCTATTAGCACCCATTTCAACCTTTCCCCAGGAACAATAAGCAGTGATATGGACACTGCTCCTACCACCCACAATTGACTAGGTAGCACAGACGGCCCATGTTTAACTACTATTTCTAATTATTTTCAGTCTCCTAGCTAGACTGGAGTGCAGTGTTCTACCCGTGAATCATAACAGACACTTCCAAAGGAGGTTTTCATTTGACGCGTAATTGGTCTTTGGAGAGGGACAAGTATTTTCCAACAATTTTGATGGAAAAAATGCCATCTTTGGCAAACAATAAATGACGATAGAGAGGCACTTTGGTATATTACAGTTCTCATCATGACCGTGCAAAGGTACTTCGGTGCCTGGATGCAAACGGGGTTAAGGGGCCTCGTTTATTTATGTTGAGACTTTGATGGCTTCCTGGTTTGGGACCCCCAGATCGAGGGTGCTGGTGAGGCGCATCCAATGAATCCCCATTTTCACTTCCCTGTTTCTCACTAGGTTCTTAATCAAAGTGCAAATGAACAAAAATATTAAACACATTAATAAATAATATGCCACTATACTAAATACAATACATACACCATCCTAACAAAAGTTGTTGGATATTTCTTTGATTTCAGGAAATCGTGTGTGACTAGGAACTGTGCAAAGGGCCACTGCAACACGTATCGCCACTCCTCAACCAAAAAAAAAACAAAAAAACTACCTGGCGATTTTTGGTGAATCAATTGTACTTTGTCCACAATCTGCCAAGCTGTATGTTAATATTCAATAATCATTTATCACCAAAGAATTTTAAGGCACGTGTAAAACTTCTGATGAATTTGGTGTGTGCGGGGGGGGGGATATATGGTCGGCCTTTCGTCTTTTGAGTTTCAGTTTTCAGTTTTGTTCAGTGTCATGTGAAGTGCACAATGTCTTCTCGTAAACATTTAACTTTAAAAGATAAAGTCGAACTCAATGCGTATGGTCGGCAAAAAAATTGTGTTCGCAATCTCGCTGCAAAATTCAAAATCGGGAATACGCATGTAAGCGACATCCTAAAGAAAAAAAAAAATGAACTGCTCAAATAATTTCGGCAACACGGAAATGATCAGGTTCAAAAATCATTCCCAAAAACTGTTCAACTTCAAATTGACAATGTTATGTATGAGTGGTTTTGTCGCGAACGTGCTAAAAAAAATTTCCATTAATGGGCCTATTATTAGGGAAAAGGCTTTGGAGGTTGCGAAATCTATGGGAGTAAATGAGTTCAAAGCTTCTGTGGGATGGCTAGACAAGTTCAAAACTCGGCATAAAATTTCTTGGAAAACCGTAAGTGGTGAAGGTGGATCTGTTGATACTGGGGTTGTAACAGAGTGGACCGTCAAATTGGAAGATTTATGTCGTGATTTTGAAGCTAAGGATATTTACAACTGTGACGAAACAGGGTTGTTTTTCAAAGCTCTTCCTGAAAAAACAATGAGTCTAAAAAACGAAAAGTGCCAGGGCGGAAAAATTTCTAAGGAACGCTTGACTGTACTATTGTGTACAAATATGCTGGGAGACTGAACAACCTCTTGTTATAGGAAAACAACAAAATCTTCAGTGTTTCAAGGGCATAAAGTTGAATCTTTTGAATGTTGACTGGAAGTCTAATAAAAAAACGTGCATGACACGAGATATCATGAGCGAATGGATAAGTCACTTTAACCAAAACATGATTTGTCAAAACAGAAAAATTATTCTTTTCATGGATAATGCTGCTTCTCACCCGCACATTGAATTGGCCAACATTCAAATCGTTTTTTTGCCACCAAACACATCTGCAAAGTGTCAGCCCTTGGATCAAGGGATAATAAAAAATTTTAAACTTCACTACAGAAAACGTGTTTTAAGACATCTCATTGCAAACATGAACGATGTAACATGTGCGAGTGACCTTGCAAAGAAAATCAGCATCCTAGATGCGATTCAGTGGATTTCCTCTTCAGTAAACGCAATTAGAAGGATGTAGTCAGTAAACGCAAATCAAGAAGGATGTAGAGCTGCTGGAACGAGTACAGAGAAGGGCAACAAGATTAGTGAATGGAACAAAGGGGTGCTCTTACGAAGAAAGGCTTAAGTTTTGCAAATTACAGTGTCTGGAGACTAGGCACCAGCGAGGTGATCTGATAGAGGTGTATAAAGCCTTGAATGGTTTAAGCATGCTCAATGCTGATGGGATTCTTCCTCTAGCTCAGAAAAATCACCTGAGAGGGCATAAATTCAAATTGAGGAAAGACAGATGTAGGATAGACGTGCGGAAGTTTGCCTTTAGCCAGCGGGTGGTTGGTTGGTAGAACAGACTTCCATCCCTTGTGGTGGAGGTTGATAGCCTAAATAAGTTTAAAGGCTTAAGTTTTGCAAATTACAGTGTCTGGAGACTAGGCACCAGCGAGGTGATCTGATAGAGGTGTATAAAGCCTTGAATGGTTTAAGCATGCTCAATGCTGATGGGATTCTTCCTCTAGCTCAGAAAAATCACCTGAGAGGGCATAAATTCAAATTGAGGAAAGACAGATGTAGGATAGACGTGCGGAAGTTTGCCTTTAGCCAGCGGGTGGTTGGTTGGTAGAACAGACTGCCATCTCTTGTGGTGGAGGTTGATAGCCTAAATAAGTTTAAGGCTCAGCTGGACAGGTATTTTGAACGAACAGAGGGGTGAAGTGGAAGTGGGTTTTTTTTTTTTTTTTTTTTTTTTTGGCTGATGCTGCATAAGCTTGCTTTCTTGCATCAAATGCCTCTACTAATGCTAATCTTCCTCTAGCTCAGATAGAGAAAAGCCCATAAGAACTTTGTAACTAGCAGTAGGAATTAACACCAAAATTTGTACACATGTTATAAAGACACTCGTTCATCCATAAATTTTGGTTGGGGAGAGGTGGTTCGTACGTTCCACATCAGTAACGTTTACATGCATTAACATGACAATACATATAACATAAAACAACATTTTCTTTGGGGAATTTTATCTCACATGGACGCCTACGATAACAATAGACATACTAATAACAGAATTATCAATATGACATATTAATAAGAGGAGAGTATATGTAAATACATAAAACGTAGCTGGATTTGGACTCAAAATGTTAAACTATATTGTTATATACACTGTTCACCCATTTTATTAGGTACACTCCTGCTGTGCACACAAATGATTTGACCCACAACGTTGCATGTCACATGACCAAAGTCGGGGATATAAATGCAGCAGAACAACCTTTATAGTATCAGTTAAGCGTACAAACCTTAGCAAGAATGGGTAAAAGGAGTGATCTAACGAACTTCGAACGTGGCATGGTAGTAGGTGCAAGACGCGCTCGACAAAGCATCTCTGAAACGGCAGTTCTGAACTTTTCACGCACCACAGTTTCAAGGATGTCTCGAGAATGGTGCAACGAACAGAAAACATCCTCTCAACGGCACTCCTGTGGAAGAAAATCGCTCGTTGATGAAAGAGGTCAGAGCAGGATGGCTAAAATTGTGCAAGCAAACAGACGGGCCACAATGTCGCACATCACGTCAGAATACAACCTTGGTGCGCAGACAAAAGATCGAAACGGACCACTAGTCGCACTTTGTCGCGAATGGGCTACAACAACCGATGACCACATCGTGTACCATTGTTATCAATGAAGAACAAGAGAGCACGCCTCCTGTGGGCACAGCAACACCAGCAGTGGACTATCGAGAATTGGAAAACAGTTGCTTGGTCTGACGAGTCGAAGTTCCTGGTGCATCATGTTGATGGAAGGCTCAGAATTTGGCGAAAATAACATGAATCCCTGGACCCGTCATGTCTGAAGACTATTCTGTAAGGTGGTGAGGGCAGTGCTATGGTGTGGGAAATTGGCACACATTGAGTCAATTGATATCCATAGATTCCCGTCTGAATGCCACATCGTACATAAACATCGTTGTTGACCAAGTGCATCCGTTCATGTTCACAGTTTATCCTCAGTCAAATGGTTACTTCCAGCAGGTTAATGTGCCGGTGCACAAGGCCGAATCACTATGGAATGGTTCCAGGAACATGACAATGACTTTTCTTTGCTGCAGTGGCACGCTCAGTCCCTGGATCTCAATCCTATTGAACATCTTTGGGATGAGCTGAAAAGGGCTGTTCGCTGCAGGCCTACACCTCCGTCGAATCTCAAGGAACTGCGTGACACACTCATGTCTCCATGGTATTCCATTCTTGCACAACGTTTTCAGCGTCTTATATATATATATATATACAAGTGGAAAAGGTGCTGAAAACGTTGTGCAAGAATGGAGTACCATGGAAACATGAGTGTGTCACGCAGTTCCTTGAGATTCGACGGAGGTGTAGGCCTGCAGCGAACAGCCCTTTTCAGCTCATCTCAAAGATGTTCAATAGGATTGAGATCCAGGGACTGAGCGTGCCACTGCAGCAAAGAAAAGTCATTGTCATGTTCCTGGAACCATTCCATAGTGATTCGGCTTTGTGCACCGGCACATTAACTTGCTGAAAAATAACCATTTGACTGAGGATAAACTGTGAACATGAACGGATGCACTTGGTCAGCAACGATGTTTATGTACGATGTGGCATTCAGACGTGAATCTATGGATATCAATTGACTCAATGTGTGCCAATTTCCCACACCATAGCACTGCCCTCACCACCTTACAGAATAGTCGTCAGACATGACGGGTCCATGGATTCATGTTGTTTTCGCCAAATTTCGAATCCTCTCAATGATGTGAGGACCTTTTATGGGCTTTTTCAATGTGGCTGAATTAGTTGGTCTAAATCGTAGATTTGGTCTAAATCGTAGATAGCAAAGTTTGCGTCCCCGAAACTCGGATTTTCCGTCTACAAAAACAAGTAGATCGACAAAGAACACACACGATTTATGAACATAATACACATGGGCGTATAAGTTCAGTTTTGGGCGGCCCACATATGATAGTTTATGAGAGATACATAATATATCTCAGTATGACATGAAACTTCAAAACTCCAGCCAGAGGTGTGAGTCTACGATGTTGTTGGCTGGTTTGGAAATTCGGTGGATTGTCCTTTCCAGAAAAAGTTGAACGGACGATGTCTTCAGTTTTTTTGGATCTGGATGATGATTTTAGTTCCGTAGGCTCCGTTATGACAGATCCGATTAACACAGATCTGTCATAGCAGATCAGTAAATTCTGTGTTGATCAATTTTTTAAATACAGAGTTTTATTATGACTTTAGTTAGCGCATTTGCATCATTACAACCTAGCTGAATTTTTTTAGACAAACTGAAATTTGTGCAATTGACATCATTCTTGTAACATTCCATATTGGGAAATTCTTCAACTGTGCGGTAATCAACCGCAGAGTTGAAGAATTAAAAATCAACTGTTTAGTAATGATGCGCATGCACTAATGTCAAGTTTTAATTTTACATAATGGAGGTTTTATGCTCTGAAATATTATTTGTATACAAAGTTTTAATAATAGCCGGTCCATTTGTTGGCGCCTACTCAATTTGCAAATGTTACGTTTTCTTCTTTTTACTCTAATGTTTGGACTCTATGCTTACTGCAGTAATAATGCGCATGTGAAGAAATTTTCCATTGATTCCCTGTCAGCAAATCTCTAGATCTAAAACAACACAAAGCACAGCTGTGTCCAGTAGATAAGTTCTTTCTTGAAATTTTTACCTTCTCCTTTGGTGTTTTCATTTAGACCTCAGAAATTTGACTCCAACAAAGTTATCTAGGCATGATGTCATCTAATGTGTATAATGCATTCTACAACTTCAAAGTGAGTTGTTGTTGGTGGTGTAGGGTTTCAGGTGCATGAGCCACTTAGGAGTATTGCCCCATATATAATATGGCTGTAAATTGCTTGTATTCTGAAATCAATTTGCTCTGTGCAGGATGAAAAACACGAAATTCCTGGAGAAGAAACCATGTTACTCTGTCCTGAGACCGACTAACTCAGTCACATTATGAAAAAGGCCAAAAAAAATTCCTCCCGTCAATAATGAGATTCGAACTCAGGTGTTTTCCAATCGTTGTGGTGAGAACGGTGATATACCGACTGTGCTATCCATGAGGGCTTCAAAAATGGGATAAAAAATCTTTGGTGAAAAAGGATTTTAATACCTCTCCTACCGAAATATGAAGGGGGTTAATTGATACCTCTACTACGAAATAGATTCTTCTGACTTTTGCAGCTTCAAAATAAGTTCGGCATGATTTCGTCAATGCGAACATCGATAATGGGAAGCAGATGCCCTAGTTTTCCCGAGCACAAAGATCGTGTAGGAGTCTCGGATGGCTAACATAGGCTATAGGAGGGGTGTTCAAAAATTTATCTACCTCCCCATGAAGGAAATTTTTTTTTTTTTTTTATGGAAACTGCAAACACGAAAGGTATCAAAACCTATAGTACTTAGTACCATGCATGGGTTGAAGGAGAAGTATGGGGGGAGGGGGATGCCGGAAACTTTGCTCTAGAGACTAAACATGGGTTTCACCACTGCAAGCCTCCAATAAGCAAAGTGGTGGTATTTCACCGGTTGATGAAAGTCATCTACCACCTAGAAGGTGGTAGATGACTTTCAAATGAAATGAGACAGAAGCAAAAGCCTGTTTTATTTTTTAATGAAACTCTCCTGAACTTCAATATATTTGTTCCATTTTGTTGGCAATCAAGAAATACCAAACAAGTAAAATTTTTGCCCTGTCCATTAAAGAACACAGAAACAGCAGAATTCAATTCATTATCATCAGCAAAGTGACGTCTATGTACGTTTTTCTTGAGGAGTAGAAACAGGAAATAGTTACTGTGGGCCAGATGGGGCCTCTAAGGTGGATGTATAAGTTCTATAAAGTCACAGTCTCCAAAACAGCAGCAACATCATGTGACCTGTGCACGGGTGCATTGTCGCAAACAAACAACACACCTCTGTAAAGTTTTCCGCGACGTTTTTCCTTATTGGCTTTCCTTATGTTGTACAGTAGGGCTCCATATGACTCCCCAGTGACTGTCTGCATGTGTTCCAAGCAGTGAAAGTACAAAACTCCCTCAGCATCCCAAAAAATGTTGGCTATAATCTTGCTAGCTAAACGTGGTGTCTGAAAATTTTTGGGTGGGGGAGAACCCTTGTGCTTCAATTGCACTGATTCTTGCTTGGTTTGAGGATCCCGGTGATGAACCCGTTTCATCACTTGTAACAATTCTGGAGATGAAAGTTTCAAGATCCCTTCCATAAAGCTCTAATTCTCCTCACAATACCATATTCTGAATTGCTTCTGCAAAGGGGTCTGAAATATGGGGATCCACCCTACACTTCCCTTAGTTATCCCAAATATTCATGGTGGATGGTTATAACATTTCTCTAAGGTATGTCACATTCCCTAGAAATTTACGATACCTTTAAATCTCTTTCACTCAGCTGTAAAAATGCTTTCATTTTTACCCCTTTGACTTGCCTTTGAGAAACAATTTCCGCTCCAAGTCACCCTGTATTTTTTGCCACTACTATATTTAGAGAATAATAACCACTCCTTGCAGTCAGGTGTATTGTCGGCTCTAATATGCGCACCTTAGCGCTGCGTTAAGCAAAGCAGCAATTGAGTCATTGTCCCATCGTTATGAGTCCGGTCGGTTCATAGAGAGAGACCGTCACTCGATCGGATCAGACAAACGTCGTGGACATAATAATCATGAAAACGATGGAAAAGTGAGTGAAAGTAGGAAACTGAGGAACATGCTTAAAGAACATGCTTTTGGGTGAAATCTGAACCTGGGGTAATTGTTGTCTGGAAATTCGTAGTAATGAACAGACTTTAGATCTAGTGACGAACGCTGGACAGTCTGGAAATGCCACCCCATGCAGATGCGAAGTTCCTCTTTCGTCTCATAAATTCCATTTTTTGACGGTGTCAGGTCATCAAGACAATAGTCCCTGGAATTTTCTTTTCCCCACAGAAGTAGCCTCTTTGACCAATACGAGGGTTCGAAACCCGAAAAGGGGGGATCGTATATGTTGAAGGGGGAAAAGAGAGGAGAAGTTCGGGGGTGCTTGCTGATGTTAGGAAGTCGGGCGTAAACACGGAAACAAGACGGAAAAGAGAGAGAAGGACGGAAAATCGAATAGATGCATTTAAAACGTTTCCATCGGACTGGTACCCTAAGTACTCAACCCCTAAACTCGCTCAGGAGTTTTCTGGCAAGTTCGCCCATGTTTTGATAGTAACGCGAATGGAACCATCCAACACTAAGTCATATCCCTTCCCCTGTATTGTTGTCATCTGCTTACATCTCTCCTCCTAGTTATACACTATGTTAGTATCTTTTATGTATCGTCAACACGACCCATTATTAAATGTATTACTATCAATATTGTTAAAGTTACATGTCAGCTTTACACTGGTACCTAAACACTTGGACAGCGAGATGTTCGTCAATTCTTCTGAGTACGAGCAATAGCTGTTTACCAAAGGCCACACAAAGAACACGAACCAAATAACCTACATGTAACATACACACTGTAATCTGTAGTCATATCCTAGAATAGCATTGAGTTCTCTCTTCTTTGTTTTGATTAAACAAGTGACCAATGGTTACCCTGTAAAATTTTTACAATAAACCATGTTTTGTTTGTTCATTTTGGCCTCATGACCATTCTCTTGCCACACACACTATCCATAGTACGAGTTTCATAAGTAAAAAACCTTAATCCGCGGCACTTTGAGGCCTAACCATTGGAAGGGACTCCGAGTGAATTAACACAACGCCTTCTTGATATTGCGAGTCTATTCTCCATGTCGCAGAATAGGTCTTGAGAATACAAGATGTTTGTCCTAAAACCAAACCATTAGCCGATCATATAAAACCCAGGTTTCCTGGAACACCAAAATTAGTGTATAAACTTGCCCGGAAGCCTTATTGAATGCATTGAAGGTTGAGTAAGTGTATGAGTTGATTGTCTTAGTCGTTACGCGATGAAGGTTGTCCAGGAAGCAAACTATAACGGAGGAGGCCTGTGGAACACAGCACAAGGGTTTCCACAGCTTTGCACATTAGTGGAGTGGTCGCTGTCACATGCCTTCTGGATGTGGATCATCTTCGATGGACTCTCTACCGAGTTGAATTGTTTTGACCAGAGTTTCAACTGGTTTTCCGAAGTGCACTTTTTCCATACACAGCCAATATCCTTTCTTCAATGGCCTTTGGCCCATTTCCATCTTTGTTGAGAAACTTGATGACTGAACGATGCGCCAATTTCAGTAAATTCACAATTTGATACAGGTGTCTTCCTTCTTTCTGTTACAGCATCGCAATCTAAAAACATAGTGGGATCAAAATCCGTAAGATTTTAGTTGAGATATGTAGGAACATGATAAATCATGAATCATTGAAATATAACTATGGGAAGTACCTGAGGTAGATAATTTATTGAATGCCCTTGTAGGAAGGGGGAATTAGAAAGGAAAAATTGCTCAGGCTCTTTTCCACTGGAATTCAGCTGGATCTCGACTCGTACGATGTTTTACTCGTACTCTATACCAGTAACATATTTAATCCTGCCAGTCGTCGGAGCATTTAATCTGTTATCAAAGGATTTTGGGCTGTGGATTTCCCATGAAAATTTTTGGAAAATCTGGAGCCATTCTGTCTGGTGGAAATTGTTATTATAGTTATTATTACATAAGTAATTAGAATTTTTCTTAATGCCGCTCCAAACTCATATTCTATATATGGTCTGAGGATAAGCGTGTCAAAGCACTTTGCTCCTGAGGGTATTTAACACCTACCTTGGCATTACGTTGGCTTTAGGCCTCCATGTCTTCATTACGTTGTCACTTCGCAACTTCAGAATGTTTAATTCCTGCAAAATAGCATGCACAGCCATTTTCTACACATGACATCCGACTATCATTCCCACCTGAAATTCAATTTTGCTACATAATTGCAACATGCTAGGTACACAGCTGTATATTTCATGCTGGAGCTCCTCTGTAAAATCCGATGTATGCAGCTCCTTACGTATCGCCCTTGTGCTAATATCTGGTTGTTCAGGACTCTATGAAGATTTATAGGATGGGAAGAAAATGGAGTTTCCTCCATTTTCTGCAGAAATTAATGTGAAGAGAATGGAGTTCCCTTCATAATCTTTCCATTAATTTCTGCAGAGAAGTAAGTGCATTGTAAGGGGAGGGAATGAGATTAGCTCGATGCGGGCGAAGTTTTTACGGCTCCAACAAATAGAGAAGTTTTTCTTAAATTTTTACCATTTTCTTGACTAAATTGGCATATTAATTTATTTTCTAGAAGTAGCTTTATATTCCTAGCTACAAAAAAAAACTATTATATTTAGGCCACCCGAATAATTAAATTCATCTGTCGTGCTGTGTCTTATGTTAATTGCGTGTGTTCTATGGTCGATTTGTCTGTTTGCTGGACTAAAAACCCCAGTTTTCTGGGGAAAAACCTTGCTATCGACGCTCGAGACCGACTAACTCAGCCACGGAGTGAATAAAGCCCATTAAAGTTCCTCGCGTCATCGACGAGATTCGAACCCGGGCCTTTTCCACCCGGTGTGGAGAGAACGCTGACGATACCACTATGCCAGCCGCATTCCTAGTTACAATATTTGGTTTATTTTGAACGTAGATAGAGATTTTGTGGGTTATTACTTTTAGCATTAGCATTAGCATTAGTAGAGGCATTTGATGCAAGAAAGCAAGCTTATGCAGCATCAGCCAAAAAAAAAAAAAAAAAAAAAGTAACATAAATAAATAAAAATAACCACTTCCACTTCACCCCTCTGTTCGTTCGAAATACCTGTCCAGCTGAGCCTTAAACTTATTTAGGCTATCAACTTCCACGACAAGGGATGGAAGTCTGTTCCACCCACCAACCACCCGCTGGCTAAAGGCAAATTTCCGCACATCTATCCTACATCTGTCTTTCCTCAATTTGAATTTATGCCCTCTCAGGTGATTTTTCTGAGCTAGAGGAAGAATCCCATCAGCATTGAGCATGCTCAAACCATTCAAGGCTTTGTACACCTCTATCAGATCACCCCGCTGGTGCCTAGTTTCCAGACACTGTAATTTGCAAAACTTAAGCCTTTCTTCGTAAGAGAACCCCTTTGTCCCATTCACTAATCTAGTTGCCCTTCTCTGTACTCGTTCCAGCAGCTCTACATCCTTCCTGAAATGAGGCCTCCAGGCCTGTATACAGTACTCTAGGTGTGGCCTGACCATTGCCTTATACAAGGGAATAATCACCTCCTTATCCCTGCTAGAAAAATTCCTATATATCATTGACAATACACCATGAGCTACTCTTGCAGCTCGTCTGCACTGCTCAGAGAACTTCATATCTGCCTGCACCACCACCCCCAGGTCCCTTTCATTCTCTACCACTGTCAGTGTAGTACCACAGAGTTGATACGTTGCTCTGGGGTTGCTGTTTCCCATATGTAGTACTTTACATTTGTCAATGTTAAACTTCATTTGCCACCTCGAAGCCCATCTGCTCAACCTTTCCAAATCCTGTTGCAGCAGCATAGTGTCAGTAGTGTCCTTGACAACCCTGCCAACCTTCGTATCGTCTGCAAACTTGGACATTAAGCCTGATATACCATCATCACTGATGGTATATGACTAATACTGAACCCTGAGGGACTCCACTAATAACATTAGTCCACGATGAGCAGTGTCCATTGATTACCACTCTCTGTCTTCTCCCCCTCAACCACCCCTTTATCCATAGCAGCAACTTGCCTCCAATGCCACACTGCTCCAATTTGTGCAGCAGTCTTCCATGTGCAACAGTATCAAAAGCCTTTCTAAGATCCAAGTATATAATATCAAAGTTATTCCCTGCATCCAGTTCTTTTGTGACTGCATCATAGTATCCAATCAAATTGGTCAGGCAAGACTTCCCCTTAACAAAACCATGCTGTGTCCTAGCTATAACTGAAGTCTTGTCTAGATGATCCTGCAGTGCTTCTTTCACCAGTGCCTCCATTAATTTTCCGGGAACAGAAGTTAAACTCACAGGTCTATAATTACTTGTGTCAGCCTTTGATCCCCCTTTGTGAATTGGGGTCACATTTGCACATCTCCAGTCAATGGGTACCTCCCCTGAGTCCAAGGAAGCTCTCATAATTATGGCTAAGGGTTTGCTTACCTCCTTTGCTGCCTCCTTTAATATAACTGGATAGATCCCATCCACCCCAGGTGGCTTTCTTGTGTTTATCTTCAACAATTTCTCCTCCACTTTGCTGTCAGTTATTACAAGATTCTCTAGCTTACTGCTAGAGTTGAATACACCTCTGGCATTCCCCTCGCTGAATAACTCCTCATGTGTGAATGTCGATGCAAAATATTCATTTAGTTTGTTAGCTACCCGAGCAGGGTCATCAACAGTTGACCCATCGATCTCAAGTGGACCAATCTGATTCATCCCCTTCCTTCTAGAGTTTACATAAGTAAAGAACTCTTTGCTGTTTTTCTTCGCATCCCTTGCCAAGGATCTCTCGTAATCTGCCTTCGCCTGCCTAACCTCCTTTGTAACTTGGTTACAGATCAACTTGTATCTATCATAGGCGTCCGTGTCACGTGTTAATTTGTATGTATCCCATGCATTTTTCTTCTCTGCCATATGACTTATTAGTTCATCTGACAACCATTTAGGCCTAAACCTTGAACAATATTTCTTAGTTGGTATGTAAAGCCTAGTAGCTTCCACAATAAGGTCTTTGAATGCTTCCCATTTTGAATTTGCTGTTGGCAATATCATCAGTTGATCCCACTGTATAGAATTTAAATACTGTCTCAGTCCATTGTAGTCGCCTTTACGAAAGCAATACCCCTTCCCTTTACCCCTAATGGTAGTTACCTCTTTGAGTAACTCCCACTTCAGCACACTGTGATCACTGCCACCAAGTGGTTCATTTATCTGCAGATTCTTAATGCATGAAGAATCACTACTGATAATCAAATCAAGAGTATTACTCCCTCTAGTTGCCTCCCGAACATGCTGATGTAGAAAACAATCATCCAATAAATCCACAAAAGCCTTGCTACTGTGTGAGTGACCAGCCCCCAAATTCCAGTCAATATCTGGGAAATTAAAATCCCCCATTATAAGACTCTCTGATTTACTGGCCCACTCTATTTCTCCGAACAGTTTCTTATTATACTCATCAGAGTCGTTAGGCCTATAGCACACTCCTACTCTCAATTTTGATCTCCCAATGCTTATGTCACACCAAACTGACTCGACACTGCACTGTCCAGCGATGTCGACTGGCTTCACTTCCTTGGATTTTATGTGTTTTTTAACTAATAGCATAACCCCTCCTCCCTTCCTATCCTGTCTATCCTTTCTGTAGACATTGTACTCCCCAAATTCCAGTTCTGCATTTCTTATATCTGTGTGACACCACGTCTCTGAAATCCCCACAATATCTGCCTTTGATGTTTTGAGCAATACCTCAAATTCATCAAATTTATTTACTAAACTCCTAGCATTGGTGTACACACAAGTATACATGCACCTGTTCTTTTTCTTAGCTACCCTAACACAACCCATGTGTTTACTTGTACCCCAATGATTCCCAGCAGTCTCTGAAATATCCTGCATCTTATTTTCCAGGCTGCGGCTCATTCCAATAGAAGCAGTGCAAGAATCACTTTCACCTCTGCCAGTGGCTACTGTTAATCTATTAGTCCTTGTATCCCCCCAATCTAGCAGTTTTCCGACCCACCTAACATTGCCTCGATAGCATCAGCAAACATTCTTGCACCCTTTCTATTTAAGTGTATCCCATCCCTGTAGAAGCAGTCTCTCCTGTTAACAAGTACAGACCAGGCTGAAAAAAATTCTACCCCTTGAGCCCTGCACAATCTTTCCAGGGCCGAATTGATTGACAGGGCTCTCATCATATACTCCCTCCTATCGTGTCTGGGCAGAATTGCAGACACTTTCAATTTCAACCCTAATTCACGGCTTTTTTTCATCAGTGACCTGTACTTGTCAAGTAATTCCGCCGGTTAATATGGTAAAGCTTGTACCGTTCGAAACTTGTCGCCAAATATATTATGGAAAAAGGATAGGTGGAATAGGACCAAGGCATGTCTGCCAGGGCCAAAAGTTGATGACGTTGTAGAGCAGATATCATCTTTTAAGGGCACAAAAGGTGATATCGTTGTATACGTTGGCAATAATAACATTAAGTGTAGGAGATCTGCGAATTTACTGAGCAAGTACAGGTCAATGCTGAAAAGAAGTCGCGAATTACAGTTAAATTTGGAACTGTCTGCAATTCTGCCCAGACACGATAGGAGGGAGTATATAATGAGAGCCTTCTCAATTAATTCTGCCCTAAAGAGACTATGCAGGGCTCATGGGGTAGAATTTTTTTTCAGCATGGTCTGTCCATGTTAATAGGAGAGATTGCTTCTACAGGGATGGGACATACTTAAATAGAAAGAATGCAAAAATATTTGCTGATGCTATCGAGGCAGAGTGTAGAGTGTATAGTGTGTTTAGTGTCAAACGGCACCAGGGGTTCCCCCTATCTCCGCGTATTATACATTGTGGGTGTGGAACAGAACACTGTCAATGCCAGAGGTTTAAAAGTGTATGGGTTTTGCATATGTGTAGTGTCGTGTACCGTTGTTCCTCTGGTCATTTAGCCACTGGGCCTTAATGGATTCGAACGTTGTCCGCACTCTGCCCCGTGGAGGCAGACCCGGTACACCAGTATTATAGTTATTTACTCTGGCAGGTCCTGCCACCTAATTTCCTGAGATTTCAGTGGCTAGAACCTTAAAAAAAAAAAAAAAAAAAAAAAAAAACCGCTACAGATAGGGGTCAGCCAAAAGGATTACTGATTATGCAACTGATGTTGCTATTAAGGTTTTGAGTGTAGGGCTTAGGCAATTTAGAAATGGTTCAGATGCTGGTTATAAGTTAGAGAAAGGGGAGAGAGACTGAAAGCTGGGGGGAAAAGACAGAGATAAGGGGCCCATAGAGAAGATGCCCCCAAATCAGTGGAGCAGGCCCATGCCCCACCAGAGGGCAAAGAGGGACGGCAAGGTGGCAGGCGACCAGAGGTAACCTCCCCCCCTGCCTGGGTGGTGGAGAAAAAGAACCACGGACGGGAGCGTGGCAAAGAAAGCTTAATGGCACCAGTTGAGCTGTGCTTTGGAGTGTCATAGCTGGGATGAAGGTCCCGTCCCATCTTGTCTTTTTTTTTTTTTTTTTCAGAGTCTGGCAAGGCTGTCACACTTGGGACTGTACGTAATGTGTCCCGCCCGATGTATACTTGTCACTACGAGTTCGGAGCTTTCAGGTCTGGTCGTCAAATGTGTGGTTATCACTAGACTGTGTCACTAATACGGGTCTCACCGCGGATTTCTCCCTTTTGTTAATCAAAATTAGAGACGTATGTTCACTGAAGTCTGACCTGGGGGCGGTTTCAGGGCTTCTGTCCATTTGGTCACTGGGTCAGCAGAGCTGCATAATATCACAATTTGTAAAGAGTCCAAAACAGTGTTGTCATTCATGGAACAGAGGTCCCATTTTAATTTCTAAAGAGTCTAAATCAGGAAGGTCCAAAACAGTGTTGTCATTCATGGAACAGAGGTCCCATCCCAATAACGATGGTAGTCATTGAGAGTCCAGCTTGAAATTGATTCAGTACAGCTGCATAATATCACAGTTTGTAAAGAGTCTAAATCAGGAAGGTCCAAAACAGTGTTGTCGTTCATGGAACAGAGGTCCCATTCCATTAACGATGGTAGTCATAGACAGTCCAGCTTGAATTTGGGCAAGACGAGTGCTATCGAGGCGGTGTTAGTGGATCGGAAAACTTAACACTCTCAGAAAAGGCTACCTTAGCTTGGGGGGGGGGGATTCACAGATTAAAAGGTTAACAGAGGCCGCAGGCAGAGGTGAAAATGATTCTTGTACTGCTTCTATTGGAATGAGCAGTAGCCCAGAAAACCAGTTGCTGGGGATTTCAGGAACTGCTGGGGGTCACGAAACAAGTAAATACATGGGCTGTGTTAGGGTAACTAAGAGTAAGAACAGGTACATGTATACTTGCATGAGACACCAATGCTAGGAGTATAGTAAACAAATTTGAAGTGCTGGTTAAGACATCCAAGGCAGATATAGTGGGGACATCAGAGATTTGGCGCCACTCAGATATAAAGGATGCAGAATTGGAATTTGGGAAGTATAATGTGTACAGAAAGGACAGACAGGATTGGAAGGGATGAAAGTTTATGCTGTTAGTTCAGAAACACATAAAATCTGATGAAGTGCATCCAGTTGACATAGATAGACAGTGCAATGTTGAGTCAATTTGGTGTAACATAGGCACTGGGAAAGCAAAATTGAGAGAGGGAGTGTGTTATAGGCCTAATGAGTCTGATGAATATAATAAACAACTGTACTCAGAAACAGAGTGGGCCAGTAAATCAGAGTGTCCTTTAATAGGGGATTTTAACTTCCCAGATATAGACTGAACCTTGTGAGTTGGTCACTCTCACACTAGCAAGGCTTTTGTGGATTTATTTGATGATTGCTTTCTACAGTAGCATGTTAGAGTGGCAACAAGAGGGAGTAACACTCTTGATCTGATTATCAGCAATGATTATTCATGCATTAAGGATTTACAGATAAAGGAACCGCTAGGTGGCAGTGATCACAGTATACTGATGTGAGATTTACTTAAAGATGTAACTACCATCAGGGGAAGGGTTTTTGCTTTCATAAAGGCGAGTACAGTGGTCTCAGAGATTTTTTAGGTTCTATACAGTGGGATGAACTCATGATGTTACTAACTGCAAATTCTAAGTGGGAAGCATTCAAAGAAGTAATCTTGGAAGCTACTAGGCTTTTTGTTCGAACTAAGAAATATTGCTCTAGGTTCAGGCCCAAATAAATGTCAAATGAACTAATGAAACTCGTGGCAGAGAAGAAAAATGCATGGGATGCACATAAATTGTCAGGCGACACAAGGTTATGGTAGATACAAGCTAGTCTGTAATGAAGTCACAAAACAGGTTAGGCAAGCGAAGGCAGATTATGAAAAATTCTTTGGCAAAGGACGCAAAGAAACACAGCAAAGGCTTCTTTATTTATATATACTTTAAAAGGAAAGGGATGAATCAGATTGGTCCACTTCATATATCGTTTGACTGTAGATGACGAGTTACCCGTACAATTGTAAATTGTATCTCTGGATACTAGAAGAACTCTGAGTTTCCAGCATGATGGTATTCCAGCTCATTTTACTGGAGAAGTGAGGAACTTTTTAAATGAGCGATACGAACGCTGGATCGGTCGTGGCGGAACAATCGCTTGGCCACCACCGTCGCGGATTTGACACCTATAGACTTTTACTTATGGGATCATATCAAAGCAATCGTGTATTCCAAATGCATCATCAGTCTTGCATAATTGAAGGAAAGGATTTTACTGGCGTTTGAAACGTTAAAAAGTCGAAAAACACTGGAAAGGCTTCAAGATAACCTAGTGAGAAGAGCCCAGCTTTGTATTCAACAGAGTGGACAACGTTTCGAACCATTCTGAAACTAATAAAAGGAAATTATCAAAAGGAAATATCGTGTCTCATTTTAATTTATATATCTTATGTTCAAGTACGCACTGAACATTGTAAACAGAAGAGTAAATAGTGGTTGGTATCAAAATCCGCTCAACGGTATCATTGTCAAGTGCACGTGTACTCAATTAATATTTAAAATCGATTTTCTCAAAAACGAAGCCTCATTAAAAAAATTTTATTCTGCAATTTCGACTTATTTTTTTAATGAATGATCATCCTCTTCCCGGTTGTACCAGAAATTACAGATCACCCTGTATACCCTTATTTTCATCTCAATTCCAGCTAGTTATGCCGCAGAAGTGTAGTTTTAATTCGATCGTGATCCTGATTATTGTTGAGTTTTTTTTTGAAAACATCGTTACATTTACAAGAGTTTGCGTCGTTACAGTAACGATGCAGACTCCTATAAGACCCTGTAGGTAGCACAGTTGGTAGGATGGCTGTCCTCCCCACACCGGGTTGATAAGACCTGAGTTTGAATCCCTTCGATGACGGGAGGAATTTTTATGGGTCTTTTTCACAACATGGCTGAGTTAGTCAGTGCCAGGCGAGGGTAGCATGGTTTTTCTTCTGGAAACTCAGGTTTTTCGTCTAGCAAATAGAAAACCGACCTCAGAACATACGCAATTTATAGACAACATGTACAGAGCCAACATGGCCTTAGTTGCCAAAAATCCAACAATAACGACTCTTGTGAACCTAATTTTTTTATTCTTCGTATAAAATGTATTCATAGGATTTATTATTATTTTTATAATGAAATGCATATTACACATATTATTACTAATTAAACCTTTGCCTTAATTTCGATTAGTAAGTTCTACCTAACCACCAGAGGTGAATTTTTCCTTAAACTAAAGAAGCTGAAGCTTGCACGGCCCTTCCAAAACCCTGGGAGGGGGGTCTTAGAAATGTGTTTTTGTAAAATTTGCAAAAGTAAAATATTTTAACCACAATCGGTTAAGACCTCTGTCTCTTTTCCACTCCATCACCCGTCCCCTCGTGTCGGGCAGTGCTGGAGGGGCTGCAGGCATTTTTTTATTCGGCTAAGGGGTGGTTCAGTTGGAGATACATTTATTTTGTGTTTTTTTGATGATGCGAGAAACTTTTATAGGCTTTTTTCACTACATGGCTGAGTTAGTCGGTCACAGGCGTAGATAACAAGATTTTTTCCCACGGAAACTCGGGTTTTTCGTCCAGAAAAACATGCAATTTAAGGACATTATACAAAATTCATGGCAGATGAATTGTGTATTATGTCAATTATTATTATTATTATTATTGTAAACAAATTCTGTTGATGAAAACAAAATGTATTATTATTATTATTATTATTTCTCCCTGATTGGGGGTTCCACCTCGCGATGGGTATTGCTACTAAATACACAGGATTGTTGTTGTTATGTCTGGTGTTACTGTTGGTCGAGGAACTCTCAGACTGTCCTACAGGTATTCAGGATTGCGACTTTCTGGAGTTCCTTGTAGGTGTTCGCTAGGAGACCTATTCCTGCTAGGCTGTTATGTAGGGTCTTTGGCACCATAAAGGGGTGCTCTTACGAAGAAAGGCTTAAGTTTTGCAAATTACAGTGTCTGGAGACTAGGCACCAGCGAGGTGATCTGATTGAGGTGTATAAAGCCTTGAATGGTTTAAGCATGCTCAATGCTGACGGGATTCTTCCTCTAGCTCAGAAAAATCACCTGAGAGGGCATAAATTCAAATTGAGGAAAGACAGATGTAGGATAGACGTGCGGAAATTTGCCTTTAGCCAGCGGGTGGTTGGTTGGTGGAACAGACTTCCATCTTGTGTTGATAGCCTAAATAAGTTTAAGGCTCAGCTGGACAGGTATTTTGAACGAACAGAGGGGTGAAGTGGAAGTGGGTTTTTTTTTTTTTTTTTTGGCTGATGCTGCATAAGCTTGCTTTCTTGCATCAAATGCCTCTACTAATGCTAATGCTAATGCTAATATCCGTGGTTGACACGATGGTCGTTACTTGTTGCATATGCCACATTTTTTTGATCTGTAAGGTTCGTGTTAGGTTCGTGTACTTCCTGATTTTTTCCCCATGGGTTTTCTGCAGGTTACTAGTGTTGGATACCGCTATGTCAATCAGGTAGGTAGCCTTTTCTTTCTTTCTTGTCCACAAAGGTCCGGTCTGTTGTGCAGGATTGTCTTGTCCGTTATTATGTCCGGTCTGTTGTGCGGGATTGTCTTGTCCATTATTATGGCGCGGGCCCAGTACAACTTGTGGGTTGGAGCCACTAGTACCGCTTGGGGTTCGTACTTGTGACAAATTCCTTGTGAATAACACATACCCTGTTTGTGTAATTCACAAGGAATTTGTACCTGAAGGGACGAGAGTCAATGCTGCGTTCTACGTAAAGGAGCTTCAAAGACTATTTGAACCGCCTTTCCTCTGAGGCGCGATTTCGAGAACAAGGCAGCTTGTTCTTGTTGCATGACAATACCCAGACTCATTTGGCACTAGTAAAGACGTCTCTGATGAAACATGGCATTGTACAACTGAACCATCTGCCGTACTCCCTGATCATGCTCCAGCGGACTTCTTCCTCTTTCCCAAGGAGAAAGTGTCCTTAAAGGAAAGAGACCTCAGGATATTGAGGACATAAAGTAATTAACATCGAAATTAACATAATTTCTTTGGGCGACTTCGCTGATTCTTTTCAGAAACTTTTAGAAAGGTGTAATAAGTACATTCAATCAGGTGGTCTTTGAATAAAATTAAACAATTTCTGAACTCTTTCACTTTGTGTTATTGTTATTGCCCGCACCAGTCTGGGAGCATTATTGCTTCACCTCGTATGATCAGACTTCAATAAACAACTGGCACATATGCAATACAAACACCCAAATGGTAATGGAGTAGTAGAAATGGAAGTAGAAAAGTAGGACTGGGTTAGCCCCATAAAGTGTATTTGACAGCTGATAGTAGCCTGTATTCTCGTGCTTGGGGACAGGAGCTAAGGACCCTCCCTTCTTCTGTTGTCTCTTCCTGGTTGCAGAGTGGCCAGTCGTGATTCTCTATTGGCATAACACAACACGTTGCCAGAATGGCACTTGTGACTCCCTTAGCATGCTCTTTCTTCATTGCAATGACTTGCAGCTGGAATGAAGAAGATTTCAGGTATCGCCCTGACCACTACAACAATAAACAATAGTCAAATGACATAATAAGCTATAGATAAGTTTTTCCCCCTTTTAACAAAATGCTGTGTCCGCAAGATGGCCCTCTTTTGACAACGGCATGATTTGATGGTTGTTTACGTAGGGTTGTACATATTTTGGTAATGTTTATGAAGTTGATATTGTGCCGCTAAAGTTATTACTTTCTTTTGTGTAAGTTAAAATCCAACCTTCAAGACGGCTTATGTCAGAATGTTTACAGAGGAAGATGAGGATCCGTTGGAGGTACTCCTAGGTAAGTATTTCATAACAGTTTTGCATTTTATCGCACTCTCGCTCTTGACGTTTAAGTGATTTTTCAGTTTTTATTTCGTAAGTTCGAGTGTATTTTGCATTTTTATATTTAAATGTGATCTTGGTTTGTGTCAGTGAGGACAGAAAAGTGACTAGAGAACAAATCCAACATGCATCGATCGTGGAATCTGTTTGCTTGAGATTGGTTAAATAAATGGTGTTAGCAGTTTAAAGTGGCATGATTCTGAAAAACCTCATGTCACATGACATTATTATTTGGGGAATGTCGAAATACTGAAAATTGTAAAATTTTTCAATTTTTGTTCTGTAAGTTATACAGTAAATTATAAAACAATAACTTACTGTATTTTTGTAACATATAACTTACTCTAATTTTTATAAGTTACTGTATTTTTGCAAGAAAAGTTAAATATTCTTACTGAGATAATTGTAAAATGAACATACATTTTAACAATATAATAACACTCAAGTTTTTTGGCTATCAGGAGTGATGTGCCTTTTGTTAGCTAGAATTAGTTTGTAAGCAGAGAAAGAAATCAACAGGTGTGATTGGACAGCATTTGTAGCATGATGGCAACAGTGGAGATGTGCCAGAAGAATGAATTGCACTTGCTATTGATACCACGTGATGAAGACCATGACTAGAAATGACCATCTTTTATTGCAGTTTAATTCCACACTTGCTGTGTAGCAAAGGGTGAGGAGCGGCAGTGGCAGAATAGAAAGTTTTGCCACTGCATTTGCCCATTATTGATAAGTTGTGGATAGTGCCGGCATAAACCAAAGAATGATGTAAAGAAGTGCCACATGACATGTCTCAAGGATTTCAATATCATTGGATAAACAGGAAAAATGGTTGTAAATAATAGCCAGATTTTGATGTACATATAAAGTTGATATTGTGGTTTGAGTATCTACGGTACATATATCATCACTCGCATGAAAGTGAAATTGTAGAATTACTGTGATGCAAGTTGTCTGGCATCATAGTAATTCAGTCGGTGGTCTGGCAGTAATATAAAGTTGTTTGCTGGGAGTGCTACAGGTCTGATTACTGAGGAGAATATGATAAAAATCTCTTTTGGCAACTTGAATGAGCAATCAGAGGTGAATGTTACATTATGGGCGACTTTAAGTTACCCCTTATTGATTGGAATTCTTGCTCCGAAATACACCAAGTGGTGTCAATTTTTTGAACCATCTATCTGTTACTTATTTAAACATGTGGAGAAAGTACAATAGTTTCAAATATCTTTGACAGGGTGCTCACCTAAGGTTACAAATATTATCATGGATATAACAGTGCAGGTACTAAATCAGGTTGCATCACATCTTATGAAATGGGTTAGTAGTAGCAGTAGTTGAGGCTTGTGATGCAAGAAAGCAAGCTTATGTAGCTTGCTTTATTTTACACATCGAATCCTTCTAAACGTTTGTTCAGTTCCTCCTTGAATTTATTTAAGCTCTCAGCTTCCACAAAGACAGATGGAAGTTTGTTCCAGCAATTAACTACCTGCTGGCTGAGTTGTCCAAGGAAATATCAGTGGGAAAAGGCAAAGAAGAGGACCTCAGTATTAAGGATGTGTGGGAAGTCTATAACAGTTGAAAGGCCTTCTTAGGCTCTGTCAACTGGGGTAGCAGTTGCAGGATTCTGAATATAACTATTCCTTGGGAAACACCCCTGCAGCAGATGTGTTGGCAATTTCCATATGCCATCTTAAATATTCTTTTAGCAGCATGGTGTGCAGGTATATCAAGAACTGGAAATTGGTGAAATAATACGCACTTAAATTTGCATGGAGTGTAAGCAGCCTTTAATTTCTTAAAGAATTATAGATTATTTTGAGACTTTAGCATTAGTAAAGGCACATGATGCAAGAAAGTAAGCTTATATAGCATCAGCCAAAAAAAAAAAAACTGCTAATTTCACCCATCCACTCGCTCCAAATGTTTGTCTAGTTCTGCCTTGAATCTATTTAAGCTATCAACTTCTACGACAGATGGAAGTTTGTTCCAGCAATCAACCACACACTGGCTAAAGGCAAACTTCCATTTCGTGGTTACTTCCTGTTCTACTTATTCAGTGACTGTAAAGACAGCAGAATTGGTAAATCGTGACTTTATTTACATAGAGCTGTTAATTTGATCACACATTTCTTATTTGTTAAGGTTTAGGCTTGAATTAGTTAGCAAATAGTAACCATCAGGTAAAGATTAAATTTTAACAATTTTAAATAATTTTACATTAGTTATTAATTTAGTTAATAAGATTAATAAATAAAATTAAATAAATTAATATTAAGCAGTGGATAATTATGAATGCTTACACTCTGGTAATGCTGTCCTTATGACACCATCAGCCTTACATACCAAGGCAGTAGTTTACATTTCATTATATTTATATTTTCTGTACTGTACTCTCTAACTAAGTTTGTTTTGAATTAAAACTCCAGTTAAGATCTCCTGGGGCTAATAATAGAGCAATTTGTCACTGAAGGTGAAGGTATTTAGAATGAGAATAGGGATTTGAATGTTTTAGAATATATCTGTTTGGTGGCTAATCTTTGTGAGCATCTTAACTGTATGAGTAAGCTCAAGATTACATTAGAAGGGTGGATGGAGATTCTTTTTTTGAGATGTACTTATTATGGTTCTTATATTAGTTTTTTATTTGCTCTGATACTCTGCATTTGAAAAAAATATGTGGTTATTGTCTATCTGCATGCCTTTTTTTGGTTAATATTGTTGGTTATGCTGATAATGAAGGATTCTTTGTTATAGTCTGTGTTTTCTGTACCTGTCAAAGTACAGAAAACACAGTAACAAGTTACAGATAATTAACTGGTTAGGACCGAGGTGTTCTTGAAATCCTGTTGGTGATCCTTATACCAGGCGTAGAAAGCTGGATCATTAATCCCCCTTCTCCTGACTCAGTAATCAACAGTGACACACAGATTCATTATTTCTTCCCCCCAAACACATAAAGGATATCTTTTGAGTTGGTTTTCAGTCTAAGTATGGGAATTCTCTCTCTCTCTCTCTCTCTCACTCTCTGTCACTCTCTCTCTCTCTCTCTCTCACTCTCTGTCACTCACTCTCTCTCTCTCTCTCTCTCTCTCTCTCTCTCTCTCTCTCTCTCTCTCTCTCTCTCTCACACACACACACACACACACAGAGTAAATATATCGACAACATTCTAACTATTTGGTCACATGTTAGAGGAATTAATCAACTTACACAACTAGCTAAATACTGTACATCCACATATAAAATTTAAAGTAGAGAAAGACAATAGTATACTACTCCTATATATCTTGTTGAAGAAGTATAATAACTCTCTCTTAATAGAAATATACAGAAAACCATCAGACACAGGAGCTATTATCAAGTTTAATTCCAAATATCCCATGAACACAAAAATAGGCATTCTTAAAAGTTTCATTCTTAGAGCATACAGACTATGTAAAGATCAAGCATTCAATAGTGAAATTAACAGAATTTCTCAAATATTTAGCAACAACAGATACACACAAAAACTCATAATGAAAACAATTAAAATAACGAGAAATATCTCAAGCATCTAACAAAGAACCAGAAAAGAAGAGTACATTACCATCCCCTATGCTCCCTAAATTATCAAACAGGTTAAAAGCATAGCCAAAAAAATATGGTTGGTATGCCATATATTTTTTTTTTTTTCCTCGCCTTTTTCCCATTATTATGTGGTGTCAGTGTTTTTATTGTTTTGGCATGCAATTTTTACGGCCGGATGCCCTTCCTGACGCCAACCTTCACCCTTTAATCGGGCTGGGAATATGCGGTGGTCATTCCCTGACCTGCCGCATCCTCCGTATTTGGTGGGTACGGGCTCGAACCCCGGTCTAATCAAGAAGCAGTGTGTTATGCACTACTGCTCCCGCCCACCTGGCTACGGAGGCGCCATGGTTGGTATGCCATATGCTTTTACCAATAAAAATATGGTATAAAAAACTCTCCCCTGCTTCATCCCTGATGAAGACTCTTTCCACCAAACACCCAGTATATGATTTTTCAATGCAAAGATTGCCAAAAATCATATATTGGACAAACCAGTAGATTGTGTACAGATCCTTGTGAAAATTATTTCAGATCTAGTGCAGCCTCAAAAACATGACAGGATTAAAATTAAAAGTTTATATGGAACCTAAATATGACATAGCCCACATGCAGATAACAAAATCAGATTCGGCTTTCCTTGCATGGTGTGCGTATCACCAGTGGGATTTCAAGAACACCTTAGTCCTAAACACTGACAGGAACAGAAAACCCATACAAAGAATCCTTCATTATCAGCATAACCAACAATGTTAACCGAAACAAAGGCATGCAGATAGACAATAACCACATGCCATATTTTTAAATGCAGAGTATTAGAGCATATAAAAAACAAAAATAAGAACCACAATAAGTATATCTTAAAAAAATAACATCCTCCCCACTTCTAATGTAATCTTGAATCCACCCACACAATTAAGATGCTCACAAAAATTAGCCACCAAACAGATATCTAATCATACAACATCCAATTCCTATTCTCAGTTACTCTCATTGACAGACTAACCTATTATTAGCCCCAGGAGGCCTTAACTGGAGTTATAATTCAAAATATTCTTAGTTTGAGAGTACAGTACAGAAAATATAATGAATTGTAAACCACCGTATGTGAGGCCGATGATAATCTCAAGGACAGCATTACAAGAGTGCAAGTATTCATAATTATCAATTTCCTAAGGTTAATTTATTTAATTTTAATTAATAATCTTATTAACTAAATTAATAGCTAATGAAAAATTATTTAAAATTGTTAAAATTAATATTTACCTGATGTTTGCTATTTGTTAACTAATTCAAGACTACACCTTAACAAATAAAAAATATAAATTATCTTGCCTGACCAAATTTGATTGGATACTATGATGCAGTCACAAAGGAACTGGATGCAGGGAATAACTTTGATATTATATACTTGGATCTTGGAAAGGCTTTTGATACTGTTGCACATGGAAGGCTGCTGCACAAATTGGAGCAGTGTGACATTGGAGGCAAATTGCTGCTGTGGATAAAGGGGTGGCTGAGGGGGAGAAGACAGAGAGTGATAATCAATGGACACTGCTCGTCGTGGACTAATGTTATTAGTGGAGTCCCTCAGGGCCTAGTGTTGGGTCCATTATTGTTTTCTGTATTCATAAATGATATTGATGATGGTATATCAAGCTTAATGTCGAAGTGCTTCTTTAACTAGTGCCTCCATTAATTTTCCTGGAACAGAAGTTAAACTCACAGGTCTATAATTACTTGTGTCAGCCTTTGATCCTCCTTTGTGAATTGGGGTCACATTTGCACATCGCCAGTTTGTGGGTACCTCCCCTGAGTCCAAGGAAGCTCTCATAATTATGGCTAAGGGTTTGCTTACTTCCTCTGCTGCCTTCTTTAATATAACTGGATAGATCCCATCCACCCTGGGTGCCTTTCTTGTGTTTATCGTCAACAATTTCTCCTCCACTTTACCCTCAGTTATTACAAGATTCTCTAGCTTACTGCTAGAGTTGAATACACCTCTGGCTTTCCCCTTGCTAAATAACTCCTCATGTGTGAATGTCGATGCAAAATATTCATTTAGTTTGTTAGCTACCTGAGCAGGATCATCAACAGTTGACCCATCGATATCAAGTGGGCCAATCTGATTCATCCCCTTCCTTCTAGAGTTTACATAAGTAAAGAACTCGTTGCTGTTTTTCTTTGCATCCCTTGCCAAAGATTTCTCGTAATCTGCCTTCGCCTGCCTAACCTCCTTTGTAACTTGGTTACAGATCAACTTGTATCTATCATAGGCTTCTGTGTCATGTGTTAATTTGTATGTATCCCATGCATGTTTCTTCTCTGCCATATGCCTCATCAGTTCATCTGACATCCATTTAGGCCTAAACCTTGAACAATATTTCTTAGTTGGTATTTTTTTTTTTTTTTTTTTTTTTTGATAGTTGTTGGCGCATCAGCTTCTGTGGCCATAATGCACCTCCCAAGGTTTTTGCAGTACTTTGATCCAAGCCCGAGGCGAGATTCGAACCCGCGACCCTTGAGTTGCCAGGCAGGCACTTTACCCACCCGGCTAGCCCGGTCGGCTTAGTTGGTATGTAAAGCCTAGTAGCTTCCAAGATAAGTTCTTTGAATGCTTCCCATTTTGCATTTGCTGTTGGTAACATCATCAGTTGGTCCCACTGTACAGAATTTAAATACTGTCTCAGTCCATTGTAGTCGCCTTTACGAAAGCAATAACCCTTCCCTTTACCCCTAATGGTAGTTACCTCTTTAAGTAAATCCCACTTCAGCACACTGTGATCACTGCCACCTAGTGGTTCATTTATCTGCAGATTCTTAATGCATGAAGAATCACTGCTGATAATCAAATCAAGAGTATTCCTCCCTCTAGTTGCCTCCCGAACATGGCTGATGTAGAAAACAATCATCCAATAAATCCACAAAAGCCTTGCTAGTGTGTGAGTGACCAGCCCCCAAATTCCAGTCAATATCTGGGAAATTAAAATCTCCCATTACAAGACTCTCTGATTTACTGGCCCACTCTATTTCCCCGTACAGTTTCTTATTGTACTCATCAGAGTCATTAGGCCTATAGCACACTCCTACTCTCAATTTTGATCTCCCAATGCTTATGTCACACCAAACTGACTCGACACTGCACTGTCCAGCGATGTCCACTGGCTTCACTTCCTGGGATTTTATGTATTTCTTAACTAATAGCATAACCCCTCCTCCCTTCCTATCCAGTCTATCCTTTCTGTAGACGTACTCCCCAAATTCCAGTTCTGCATTCCTTATATCTGTGTGACACCATGTCTCTGATATCCCAACAATATCTGCCTTTGATGTTTTGAGCAATACCTCAAATTCATCAAATTTATTTACTAAACTCCTAGCATTGGTGTACACGCAAGTATACATGCACCTATTTCTATTCTTAGCTACCCTAACACAACCCATGTGTTTACTTGTACCGCAATGACTCCCAGCAGTCTCTGAAATATCCTGAATCTTGTTTTTCAGGCTTCTGCTCATTCCAATTGAAACAGTGCAAGAATCTCTTTCACCTCTGCCATTGGCTACTGTTAATCTATTCGTCTTTGTATCCCCCCAAGCTAGCAGTTTTCCGACCCACCTAACACTGCCTCGATAGCATCAGCAAATATTCTTGCACCCTTTCTATTTAAGTGTATCCCATCCCTGTAGAAGCAATCTCTCCTGTTAACAAGTACAGTCCAGGCTGAAAAAAATTCTACCCCTTGAGCCTTGCACAGTCTTTCCAGGGCCGAATTGATCGACAAGGCTCTCATCGTATACTCCCTCCTATCATGTCTGGGCAGAATTGCAGACACTTTCAAAATCAACCCTATTTCACGGCTTTTTTTCAACAGTGACCTGTACTTGTTAAGCAATTCTGCCAGTCTCCTACTCTTGATATCATTAGTTACAACGTGTACAACTATATCACCTTTTGAGTTTGTAATAAAAATGAGCATCACAAGTTAGAAAAATTATGTCGAGTGGGTAGAAATCTATCATTCATTTATTTTTGGTTTTGATTTCATATCTTACTTGTCATTATTTCAGTTTGAAATATTTTAATTGCAACATTTTGGTGGATCATGTAATTTGGATTATAAGATTTTGGTTGATGATAAAACTGCTGATTTACTGTTGGGTATAGTTTGCAACTGATCATGTAAGTGGAATCATTATTTTTTAGAAGTTGTCTTGCCAATGTTCTAGTGCTAATGTGGTCAGTTATCACAGTACACAAAATAAAGCAGTCACTAGCAGGATGCTGGAATGGCACAAAATTTTGTAATACATCAGCACTGCATGTGCCCATCGTTATTGGTCAATATTAAAAAATGATAAAGTAAATCTTTATTATTACCTCAGCATCCAAGATTATACGTTTCATTTCCATATTTGTTATTGATTTTTATTTGCAATCTTTTTGCATATATTATGTATTAAGTATGGAAAATAATGGGAGCAAATTATATAAAATTTTAAGAAATTTTTTAAATCAAAGCATATAATGAAAAACTTAACTTTTGTGTTAAAGGTTTTTATTTATAAACTTTTTCTTTGAGAGTATTTATTAACTTAAACTTTTATTTAAAAATTTATTTTAAAACTTTTCAAAATGTTTCTGCTGTACATATATGCTTAAAACTATTCCAGAGGAATAGTTTTAAGCATATATGTACAGCAGAAACATTTTGTACAGTAACACTGTACATATACACTTAAAACTATTCCAGAGGAATAGTTTTAAGTGTATATGTACAGCACATATCTCTATGTGCATTTATATTCAGTAGCTGTTGTGATGATTTTCTAATTCTGTTTTATGTTAACATAAAAAATTATAAAAATTATTTTATAATAAATTAATAATTAAAAAAATATGTAATTTCTTCCTACAACTACTGTATTGTCAAGATAATGAATACATTAAGAAGTGCTAAATTTTAAATTATTGTCTGCCTTTATTCCAAAAATTTCATTGGTGTTACGTCGGTAACAGTTGGTATACAGCCACTCCCCTGCTTATGAAAATTCGACTTTATGTAAGTTTTTGCCAGCAGGTGCAAACTTAAAATAATCATAGAAACACATTTTGCGTCCCGTAGGAATAAATGGAGGTATTGTGAAAATGTCGTAATGTGAACTCAGTAACACTTTTTTTTTTTTTTTTTTTGGTAATTCGTTCCAAGACCTTGGAAGTTGAAATTTTTGCTATAAAACTAAGCTATTTATCTCTCTAAAAAGTAATTTTTATAATGGAAATTGCACTACACTTGCATCATTATCATATGTTCCATTATAAGAATCAATGTTGAACGCCTTCATGATATTTTTCTAAAACACATTTCTGGAGGTCACTACCATAAAACAATAAAAACAATTTGTACTTTCCGGTTTATTGGGCTGTTCTGTTAGCGCAGTCTATTATGAATAGGTAGTAAACTTGATCTTATTGCATTTGCGATAATACTGATAACTGGAATTCTGTGGGTTTTTACATTATAGTATTATGGTGATATGAGTTCCCCTGTCACTGAAATCTTCAATCATAAAAAAAACATAAATAAATGTTCAGTATCTTCTCTTCATTTTTATTTACTTATTACAATGGTGAAGGAAAAGGGACCAATGGAAAATTCAAGTTCTGGCAGTGCTAGGAAACAAAACAAAATTGATTTAGAAATTAAGATGATTAATTAAGAATTATGAAGCAGGACAAAGTTTGTCATCTGTTGCATGGAATTAGGTCTCGCTGCTTCAACAGTGAATACTGTTTTAAGAGACAGTGTGCATATAAAAGAACATGTTAAAGGATCAACACATTTAAGATAAACAGTGATCACAAAACAGCGTTCAGGTGCTATATCGAAGATGGAAAAACTATTAATAATATGTACGGAAAATCAGATTCAGAAGCAAGTGCCCCTGAGTCCAATGGCCTTTCAAGAAAAAGCAAGAAGTATTTATGAAGATATTAAGGATAAGTACAGCGAAAGCCAAGCCAAGTTCATGGCAAGCAGCAGGTGGTTTAATAGTTTCAAGCATTGCGCTGGTTTCCAAAACAAAGTATGTGGTGAAGTCGCCAGTGCCAATTCTGCAGCTGCAGAGAAATTTTGTGATGTGTTGAAAAAACCCCTTCTAAATCTCCACAGCCCTCAACTTCCACAGTGGCGTGCTTATCAGCTGGAGAGTTAATTCTGGCAATGATGCTCAAAAGGTAAAACCTGCTGACGTTATGCCTGTCTCCTCTCTCTTTTTGTAATTTTATAATTTTTAATACCATTAAAATTTTGTACACTTTTGTAATTTTTCCTGCGCATGAGATAAAACAATTGAATAAATAATTCTATTTACATGTTCGTTGAACATTTTTTGCTTCAGTCAAATTCAGCGCTCATAGTTGCGAGTGCTGCATAAGTATTTAGAGAAATTCCGACTTACGTAAAATTCAACTTATATAGAGTTCTGCGGAACTCAACCCTTATGTAAGTCAGAGAGTGGCTGTATTTTCATACTGAGAGTTGCTCTACTCCCTTGGAATATGCCATTTATTCCAAATGCCTTGGGAGGAGTCACCCATTAGTAGGTTTTTGAATACCCGAGAGGCACTGAAGGGAAAGTTTTTTTTCAAAACTTCCATGCTCTCCAATGTGACATTGTAGCTAACTGTAAGTCACAGTGCACACCTTCAAAGGTGTCTTTCATTACACTATTAAAAATTGACTCTTAACCGATACTATAATTAAAACAAGCAAATGGATTAATTGCCAGCCAAACTGGAAATGCTGAAAAGCAGTTCCACTTTATGACAAGGAGAAATTTTGAAAGCTGTCTGTTTATTGACCCAAAAGTTATGACTAATTTTTATCTCTGTGTTAATTTTCTGTAGCTCTTTGTACTTGCATAAGTTTCCCATGTCCATGGCTGTAAAATGCTATAATCATTCAATGCTGTAGGTGGAAAATATATCGAAGCAGTCACATGTATTATTTCTTGTGTGTTACAAAAATATACATTTTATACATCCTTCCATCTGGTAGTGTGGGAAAGCAGTGCTCCTCTGGGTTTTTGATAAACTCAGGGGTGACGGAGGTACCCCACAAAAAAGTAGCAAAAACGGTGTCAGGTCACCTAACAGATGGCCAACTTTTTAATTTTTGGAAAATGTTTTGTGGTTTTTTTAATTCTTCTTGGAGGATATCATCTTTTTTTAATATATTGCAGTACTTATTTTATGCAACTGTTTTTTATTAAAAACAAAGTTAATTATTTTTTTTATTTAAAAAAATTAATTCTGACAAATTTTTGTCATAAAATATATAACTATTAAAATTTTCCATTTTTTCAGTTTAAAAGACAATTAAGCTCTTCAAATCTTAAAAGTGCACATACATATATATTTCTGCTTATTGACTGTATGAATACTGTTAAAAAAATCCGAAATTTCTACATATGTGTGTATATATATACAGGGTGTCTCAAAAATATTGGTACAAACGTTTAGGGGAGGTAGGTAACATCTAAAGGAATGTGAATCGCATAGGAACCCATAACTGGAAACGTCACCGTAAGTCGGTACACGGCGCTGTTCATTAGTTCGCGAGAGGGAAAATTTCTGGTTTACTCATTCAAGCAGTAGTCGCCGCACGAAGAGGATGCATTGATATACGAACTGTGAGCTGGCAGACATGCACCTAGTGTATGGATTAGCAGAGGGCCCACACGGTGTGCACCCCCATGCGGCACAGCATCGCTTTGCAATAAATGTGTGGGCAGGTATGGTCGGTGACTGCTTAGTTGGCCCATACCTGTTACCATCCCACATGAACTCCTCTAAATATCGGATCTTTCTTGAACAAGTTCTACCAGGGTTACTTGACAATGTTCCAGCAAATGTGAGACGCAACGTTTGGTTTCAACATGACGGGGTGCCTTCCCATTATGGAAGGTGTGTTCGTGACCATTTGAACAGGCATTTTGGGCGTCGATGAATTGGCCGTGGTGGACCCGTTGCCTGGCCCCCACGCTCACCTGATTTATCGAGCCTTGATTTCTTTCTGTGGGGTCTCTCAAATCTATCGTGTATGAATTGCCTGTGGAGATGGAAATGGATCTCGTGGCGAGACTCGTCTGCGCTGCTGCTACTGTCAAAGAAACTCCAGGTGTATTCGACCATGTCCGCCAATCCATGCTGCGTCGGTGTCACTCATGCATCGCGTCTCACGGTGGAACCTTCGAGTATCTGTTGTAACATCATGAAATGCTTCCATCTCATACTCCATTGTTAATATTATGTCAGATAAATGTTTGCCACTAATTACTGTCTTGTGTCATTTCTGCTTCTTGTGCCTCTGCTTCTACTTTCCTGTAACGGTTCTGGTTATGGGTTGCCATGCGATTCATATTCCTTTAGATGTTACCTACCTCCCCTAAACGTATGTACCAATATTTTTGAGACACCCTGTTTTTATATAAGATATTATTCACTACAATGTTCATACTTTTTCAAAATTTACTTCAAATTTCATTCACTTCACACTGCACAAATTTTATTATTATTACAGAGTGCAGCCATTAGCAAATATCAGGTTTTTGTTCTCATGAAAAAAATAATAAAAACAAGTAGGACAACATTGTATATATTTTTTGAACTAGTGGGAGAGTGAAAACAGGTAATAACTTGAAACTGTTAAAAAAAATTTCATCTGTCAGGTGACCTATCATGATAATAGTTATAAAAGCTGATGGGTTTCTTGACAGGTTCTCACACTCAATCACTCAGTTGCAAAAACCATAAAAAATCAATTCGTAGATAACTGTAGTATATACTCATGAGCATTATGACCACCTACCTAATAGCATGTTCGGCTGCCTTTTGTTGTGATAACGTCTTGCACCTGTCATAGCATTAACATGAGACAACAGAAGGAATTCTCTTAGGTATTCTGGACAGAAGGGTGTCCAGTTTGCAACAGAGTGAGACACTGATATGAACTGGCAAGTGTCGTGTTCCATCACATTGCACAAGTGATCAGTGGGATTGATGTTGGGGGAATTTAGTGCCCACAGGAGCACACAAAATACTTAGATACAATCCTTGAATCCATTCCTGCACAATGCACACCTTGTGGCATGGGGTATTGTCTTGTTGAAAGAGTCTAGTGCCATCTGGATACACAGTCACCATGTAGGACAAAACTGAAAAAAATTGAGAAAAAGTCATGAGTTAGTGTTAAATTTGAAAGTGTCTGCAATTCTGCCCAGGCACGATAGGAGGGAGTATATGATGAGAGCCTTGTCAATCAATTCGGTCCTGGAGAGATTGTGCAAGGCTCATGGGGGTAGAATTTTCCGCAGCATGGTCTGTGCTTGTTAACAGGAGAGACTGCTTCTGCCGGGATGAAATACACTTAAATAGAAAGGGTGCAAGAATATTTGCTGTGCTATCGAGGCAGCATTAGGTGGGTCAGAAAACTGCTAGCATGAGGGAATTCACAGACTAATAAATTAACAGTAGCCACAGGCAGAGGTGAAAGTGATTCTTGCACTGCTTGTATTGGAATGAGCAGCAGCCTGGAAAGCAAAAACTTTCTGGAGTCATCATGGAACAATAAATATATGTGCTGTGTTAGGTTAACTAAGAGTAAGAACAGGCACACGTATACTTGCATGTACACCAATGCTAGGGGTTCAGTAAATAAATTTGATGATTTTGAGGTGCTGGTCAAGACATCAAAGGCAGATATTGTTGGTATATCAGAGACTCAATGACACAGATATAAGAAATGCAGAATTGGAATTTGGGGAGTACAATGTGTACAAAAAGGATAGGAAGGGAGGAGGGATTATGCTGTTAGTTAAGAAACACAAAATCTAAGACAGTGCATCCAGTTGACATGGGTGGACATTGTAATGTTGAGTCAGTTTGGTGTGACATAAGCACTGGGAAAGCAAAATTGAGAGTAGGAGTGTTGTTATTAGCCTAATGATTCTTATCTGGGGTGTTCCTAGGGTATGTGGCACCCATGTGCCAATCGCAATTTGGCACCCCTTTAAAATTTTTTTCAAAAGTGTATGTAAGTTTCAAGTTTTCAGGCACCCCTTAAACATTGGTACCTGGGTGCAGTGCACCCCCACCCTTGGTATGGCCCATCCCTGATTCTGATGAGTAAATAAACAACTGTACAGAGAAATAAAGTGGACCGGTAAATGAGATTGTCTTATAATGGGAGATTTTAACTTTCCAGATATTGACTGTAACTTGTGGGTTGTTTACTCACACACTAGCAAGGCTTTTGTGGATTTATTGGATGATTGTTTTCTACAGCAGCATATTCAAGAGGCAACTAGAGATATTAATACTCTTGATCTGATTATCAGCAGCGATTCTTCATGCATTAAGAATCTGCAGATAAAGGAATCGTTAGGTATTGATCACAGTATGCTGATGTGGGATTTATTTAAAGATGTAACTACCATCAGGGGTTGAGGAAGGGGTTTTTGCTTTTGTAAAGGTGACTTTTTTTTTTTATGGAAACCCCAAACACGAAAGGTATCAAAACCTATAGTACTTAGTACTGTGCATGGGTTGAAAGAGAAGCATGGGGGGAATCCGGTAACTTTGCTCTAGAGACTAAACATGGGTTTCACCACTTCAAGCTTCCAATAAGCAAAGTGGTGGTATTGCACCGGTCGATGAGTCATCTACCACCTATTGACTACATTGGCATCAGACAGTTTTTAAATTCTATACAGTGAGACCATCTGATGATGTTACCAACAGCAAAATCTAAATGGGAAGCATTCAAGGAATGAATCTTGGACTCTATTAGGCTTTTGTTCAAGGTTTAGGTATTGTTCAAGGTCTAGACCTAAATGGATGTCTGATAAACTAGTGGCAGAGAAAAAAAAATGCATGCGATGGATATAAATTATCAGGTGACACAGAAGCCTATGATAGATATAATCTAGTCTGTAATTCAGTCACAAAGGAGGTTAGGCAGGTGAAGGCAGATTATGAGAAATCTTTGGGAAAGGATGCAAAGAAAAACAGCAAAGATTTCTTTACTTATGTAAACTCTAGAAGTAAGGGGCTGAATCAAATTGGTCAATTTGATATTGATGGTTTGACTGTTGATCCTGCAGAGGTAGCTGACAAATTGAATGAGTATTTTACATCTACGTTCACACATGAGGAATTCTGTAGAGAAGTGGAGGACAAAAGCTTATCAAATTCAAGCAAGGAGCTTGAATTTGAGTTTCTGCTCAAATTCTACTCCCTCCTATTGTGCAATTCTGCCCATGCACAATAGGAGGGAGTATATGATTTGAGCCTTGTCAATCAGTTCGGTCCTGGAGAGATTGTGCAAGGTTCATGGGGTAGAATTTTTCGCAGCATAGTCTGTGCTTGTTAATAGGGAGACTGCTTCTACAGGGATGGTATACACGTAAATAGAAAGGGTGCAAGAATATTTGCTGATGCTATTGAGGCAGTGTTACAAAATGTTTTTATAACAACAGAGCAAACCGGAGGAGAAACTATTCAAGTTAAACATAAGAAAGGCACCTGGAATGGATGAGATCTGTCTAGTTATATTAAAAGATGCAGCAAAGGAAGTAAGCAAACCATTAGCCAATAATTATGAGAGCTTCCATGGACTAGAGATATGCAAATTGTGTTCCCAATTCATAGAGGGGGATCAAAGGGTGGCACAAGTAATTACAGACCTGTTAGTTTACCTTCTGATCCTGCGAAAATAATGGATTTGCTGGTTAAAGAAGCACTGCAGGATCATCTAGACAAAATGCGCAATTATAGTTCAGACACAGCATGAGTTTGTTAAGGGAAAGTTTTGTCTGACAAATTTGATTGAATACTATGATTTGGTTAAAAAAAACGAACTGGATGCAAAAAATTATTTTGATATTATATACTTGGATTTCAGGAAAGCTTTTGATACTTTTGTAAATGGAAAACTACTGTACAAATTGGTGCAGTAAGATATTAAGGGCAAGTTGCTGCTCTGGATAAAAAGATGGTTGAGTGGAAGAAGACAGGGAGTGGTAATCAGTGGACTTGGTAGTACTTCGTGGACACTCAGTGTTAGGCCCGTTGTTTTTTTCGGTATTTATTAATGATA
This sequence comes from Mastigoproctus giganteus, assembly GCF_048544385.1. Lineage (NCBI taxonomy): Eukaryota > Metazoa > Arthropoda > Arachnida > Uropygi > Thelyphonidae > Mastigoproctus > Mastigoproctus giganteus. The sequence continues at coordinate 222,023,338 of NC_143582.1, read as the reverse complement.
TTGATGATGGTATATCAGAGTTAATATCCAAGTGTGCAGATGATACGAAGATTGGCAGACTTGTTAGTGACAGCAAGGACAGTACACTACTGCAAGAGGATCTAGAAAGTTGAGCAGATGAGCCGAGAGGTGGCAACTGAAGTTTAAAATTTACAAATGTAAAGTACTACATATGGGTAGCAGTAACTCCAGAGTAACATACTAACTGTGTATACTACACTCAGGGTAGTGGAGAATGAAAAACACCTGTTGGTAATTGTGTAGTCAGATATGAAGTTTTCAGAGCAGTGTAGACAGGCTGCAAGAGTAGCTCATGATGTCTTGTCAATGGTATACAGGAATTTTGCTAATAGGGATAAGGAAGTGATTATTCCCTTGTATAATTTGATTATCAGCAGTGATTCTTCATGCATTGAGAATCTGCAGATAAATGAACCACTAGGTGGCAGTGATCACAGTGTGCTGAAGTGGGATTTACTCAAAGAGGTAACTACCATTGGGGGTAAAGGGAAGGGTTATTGCTTCCGTAAAGGCGACTACGATGGACTGAGACAGTATTTAAATTCTATACAGTGGGACCAACTGATGATGTTACCAACAGCAAATTCAAAATGGGAAGCATTCAAAGAACTTATCTTGGAAGCTACTAGGCTTTACATACCAACTAAGAAATATTGTTCAAGGTTTAGGCCAAAATAGATGTCAGATGAACTAATGAGGCATATGGCAGAGAAGAAAAATGCATGGGATACTTACAAATTAACACATGACACAGAAGCCTATGATAGATACAAGTTGATATGCAACCAAGTTACAAAGGAGGTTAGGCAGGCGAAGGCAGATTACGAGAAATCCTTGGCAAGGGATGCAAAGAAAAACAGCAAAGAGTTCTTTACTTATGTAAACTCTAGAAGGAAGGGGATGAATCAGATTGGTCCACTTGATATTGATGGGTCAACTGTTGATGATCCTGCTCAGGTAGCTAACAAACTAAATGAATATTTTGCATCGACATTCACACATGAGGAGTTATTCAGCGAGGGGAATGCCAGAGGTGTATTCAACTCTAGCAGTAAGCTACAGAATCTTGAAATAACTGGGAGTAACGTGGAGGAGAAACTGTTGAAGATAAACACAAGAAAGGCACCCGGGGTGGATGGGATCTATCCAGTTATATTAAAGAAGGCAGCAAAGGAAGTAAGCAAACCCTTAGCCATAATTATGAGAGCTTCCTTGGACTCAGGGGAGGTACCCATAGACTGGAAATGTGCAAATGTGACCCCAATTCACAAAGGAGGATCAAAGGCTGACACAAGTAATTATAGACCTGTGAGCTTAACTTCTGTTCCAGGAAAATTAATGGAGGCACTGGTTAAAGAAGCACTGCAGGATCATTTAGACAAGACTTCAGTTATAGCTCAGACACAGCATGGTTTTGTTAAGGGGAAGTCTTGCCTGACCAACTTGATTGGATACTATGATGCAGTCACAAAAGAACTGGATGCAGGGAATAACTTTGATATTATATACTTGGATCTTAGAAAGGCTTTTGATACTGTTGCACATGGAAGACTGCTACACAAATTGGAGCAGTGTGACATTGGAGGCAAATTGCTGCTAATGGATAAAGGGGTGGTTGATGGGGAGAAGACAGAGTGGTAATCAATGAACACTGCTCATCGTGGACTAATGTTATTAGTGGAGTCCCTCAGGGCTCAGTGTTGGGTCCATTATTGTTTTCTGTATTTATAAATGATATTGATGATGGTATATCAAGCTTAATGTCCAAGTTTGCAGACGATACAAAGGTTGGCAGGGTTGTCAAGGACACTACTGACACTATGCTGCTGCAACAGAATCTGGAAAGGTTGAGCAGATGGGCTGAGAGGTGGCAAATGAAGTTTAACATTGACAAATGTAAAGTACTACACATGGGAAACAGCAACCCCAGAGCAACGTATCAACTCTGTGGTACTACACTGACAGTGGTAGAGAATGAAAGGGACTTGGGGGTGGTTGTGCAGGCAGATATGAAGTTCTCTGAGCAGTGCAGACGGGCTGCAAGAGTAGCTCATGGAGTATTGTCAATGATATACAGGAATTTTTCCAGCAGGGATAAGGAGGTGATTATTCCATTGTATAAGGCGATGGTCAGGCCACACCTACAGTACTGTATACAGGTCTGGAGGCCTCATTTCAAGAAGGATGTAGAGCTGCTGGAACGAGTACAGAGAAGGGCAACAAGATTAGTGAATGGAACAAAGGGGTGCTCTTACGAAGAAAGGCTTAAGTTTTGCAAATTACAGTGTCTGGAGACTAGGCACCAGCGAGGTGATCTGATAGAGGTGTATAAAGCCTTGAATGGTTTGAGCATGCCCAGTGCTGATGGGATTCTTCCTCTTGCTCAGAATAATCACCTGAGAGGGCATAAATTCAAATTGAGGAAAGACAGATGTAGGATAGACGTGCGGAAATTTGCCTTTAGCCAGCGGGTGGTTGGTTGGTGGAACAGACTTCCATCCCTTGTGGTGGAGGTTGATAGCCTAAATAAGTTTAAGGCTCAGCTGGACAGGTATTTTGAACGAACAGAGGGGTGAAGTGGAAGTGGGTTTTTTTTTTTTTTTTTTTTTTTGCAAGCTTATGCAGCAAGCTGATGCTGCATAAGCTTGCTTTCTTGCATCAAATGCCTCTACTAATGCTAATCTAGTGTAAACCTCTTCCTATGTAATTTGAATTTATGGCCCCTAGTTGTGGAATTCTGTATAACAATGAAAATTTTACCTTCATTCATTTTACTAACCTATCTCAGCACCTGGTTCTCAAGCTGTGTAGCCCGCATAATCAGAGTCTTTCCTGATACCGTCACCCTTTTGCCAATCTCACCATGCGAGTTGCTTCTCTTTGTACCCTTTTAAGAAGCTCAATGTTTGTTTTCAGATGAGGTCTCCATACTTGGACACAGTATTCCAAATGCAGCCTTATAAAGTGGGTTATATAACCTCCCTATCTCTACAGCATATTGTTCGATAAATCATGGATAGGACACCATGGGTTTTCCTGTCTGCCTGTTTACACTGCTCAGAAAACTTCATATCTGTGCTTGTTAACAGGAGAGACTGCTTCTACAGGGATGGGATACACTTAAATAGAAAGGCTGCAAGAATATTTGCTGATGCTATCAAGGCAGAGTTAGGCCATGAATCGGAAAAATTCTATCTTGGGGGATACACAGACTAATAGATTAACAGTAACCACTGGAAGAGGTGAAAGTGATTCTTGCACTGCTTCTATTGAAATGCAATTGAGCAGCAGTCTGGAAAGCAAGGCATTGGTAATTTCCATGACTGCTGGGAGTCATAGTGGAACAAGTAAATACATGGGCTGTGTTAGGGTAACTAAGAGTAGAAACAGGTGTATGTATACTTATGTGTACACCAATGCTAGGAGTATAGTTAATAAATTTGATGAGCTCGAAGTGCTAGTCAAGACAGCAAAGGCAGATATTGTTGGGATATCAGAGACTTGGTGCCACACAGACATAAGCAGTACAGAATTTGCGGAGTACAGTGTGTACAGAAAGGATAGACAGAAAAGGAAGGGAGGAGGGGTTATGCTGTTAGTTAAGAAACATAAAATCTAAGGAAGTATATCCAATTGATGTTGGTGGACAATGCAATGTGGAGTCTGTTTGGTGTGACATAAGCAGTTGGAAAGGAAAAATGAGAGTAGGTGTGTGTTATAGGCCTAATGAATCTGATGAGTATAATGAGCAATGTGGAGAGAAACAGTGGGCCAGTAAATCAGTGTGTCTTATAATGGGGGATTTTAATTTCCCAGATATTGACTGGAATTTGTGGGTTGGTCACTCCCACACCAACAAGGCTTTTGTGGATTTATTGGATGATTGTTTTCTACAGCAGCATATTCGGGAGGCAACTCGAGGGAGTAACTCTTTTGATCTGATTATCAGTAGTGATTTTTAATGCATCAAGAATCTGTAGATAAAGGAACCACTAGGTGGCAGTGATCACAATGTGCTGAAGTGGGATTTACTCAGAGGTAACTACCATCAAGGGTAAAGGGAAAGGTTTTTGCTTTCGTAAAGGTGACTATGGTGGTCTGAGACAGTATTTAAATTCTATATGGTAGGACCAACTTATGTTACCAACAGCAAATTCAAAATGGGAAGCATTCAAAGAATTAATCTTGGAAGCTACTAGGCTTTTCATACCAACTAAGAAATATTGTTCAAGGTTTAGGCCATATGAACTAATTAGACATGTTGTAGAGATGAAAAATGCATGGGATACAATATAAATTAACAGGTGACATAGAAGCCTATGATAGATATAACATGGTCTGTGACTAAGTCACAACGGAGTTTAGGCAGGCAAAGACAAATTACAAGAAATCTTTGGCAAAGGATGCAAATAAAAACAGCAAAGAGTTCTTTATTTATGTAAACCCTAGAAGGAAGGGGATGAGTCAGATTGGTCCACTTGATATCGATAGTTCAACTGTTGATGATCCTGCTCAAGTAGCTAACAAACTAAATGAATATATTGTATCAATGTTCACACGAGGAGTTAGGGAGAGGAATGCCAGAGGTGTATTAAACTCCTGCAGTAAGCTAGATAATCTTGTAATAACTGAGAGTAAAGTGGAGGAGAAATTGTTGAAGATAAATATAAGAAAGGCACCTGGGGTGCCTTTCTTATATTTATCAAAGGGAGACAGGTAATTACAGACCTATTAGTTTAACTTCTGTTCCAAGGAAATTAATGGAGGTACTGGTTAAAGAAGTATTGCAGGATCATCAAGACAAGACTTCAGTTATACCTCGGACACAGCATGGTTTTGTTAAGGGAAAGTCTTGCCTGACCAATTTGATTGGATACTATGATGTGGTCACAAAGGAACTGGATGCAGAGAATAACTTTGATATCATATATTTGGATATTAGAAAGGCTTTTATACTGTTGCACATGGAAGACTGCTGCACAAATTGGAGCAGTGTGGCATTGGAGGCAAATTGCTGCTATGGATAGTTGAGTGGGAGAAGACAGAGAGTGGTAATCAATGGACACTTCTAATCGTGGTCTAATGTTATTAGTGAGTCCCTCAGGGTTAAGTATTGGGTCCATTGTTGTTTTTTGTATTTATAAATGATATTGATGATGGTATATCAAGCTTAATGTCCAAGTTTGCAGATGATATGAAAGTTGGCAGGGTTGTTAAGGACATGACAGTACGCTGCTGCAACAGGATCTAGAAAAGCTGAGTAGATGGGCTGAGAGTGGCAAATGAAGTTTAACATTGACAAATGTAAAGTACTGCATATGGGAAGCAGCAAACCCAGAGTGACATATCAACTCTGTGGTACTACACTTCAGTGGTAGAAAACGAAAAGGACCTGGGGGTAATTGTGCAGGCAGATATGAAGTTTTCTGAGCAGTGCAGACGGTCTGCAAGGGTAGCTCATAGTGTCTTGTCAACGATATACAGGAATTTTTCTAGCAGGGATAAGGAGGTGATTATCCCCTTATATAAGGCAATGGTGAGGCCACACCTTGAGTACTGTATACACTTCTGGTGGCCTCATTTTAAGAAGGATGTAGAGCTGTTGGATCAAGTACAGAGATGGGCAACACGATTAGTGAATGGAACAAAGGGTTGCTCTTACGAAGAAAGGCTTAAGTTTTGCAAATTACAGTGACTGGACACTAGGCACCTGCGAGTTGATCTGATTGAGTTGTATAAAGCCTTGAATGGTTTGAGCATGCTCAATGCTGATGGAATTCTTCCTCTCGCTGAGAATAATCATTTGAGAAGACATAAATTCAAATTGCGGAAAGACAGATGTTGGATAGATGTGTGGAAGTTTGCCTTTAGCCAGCGGGTGGTTGGTTGGTGGAACAGACTTCCATCCTTTGTTGTGGAAGTTGATAGCCTAAATAAATTTAAGGCTGAGCTGGACAGGTACTTGGAGCGAACGGAGGGGTGAAATGGGAGCTTTTGTTTTTTTTTTGGCTGATGCTGCTTAAGCTTGCTTTCTTGCATCATATGCCTCTGCTAATGCTAACTAGTGATTCCATTATTTTCCCTGGAACACAAGTTAAACTAACAGGTCTGTAATTACTTTTGTCACCTTTTGAACCCCCTTTGTGAATTGGTGATACATTTGCACACCTCCAGTCCATGAGGACCTTCACTGAGCCCAGGGAAGCTTTCATAATTATGGCTAAGGGTTACTTCCTTTTCTGCCTCCTTTAATATAACTGGATAGATCCTGTCCACCCCAGGTTCCTTCCTTATGTTTAACTTCAACAATTTCTCCTCCACTTTGCTCTCAGTTATTACAAAATCACTTAGCTCCCTGTTAGCATTTGATAAACTTCTGGCACTCCCCTCATTGAATGACTCCTCATGTGTGAATGTAGATGCAAAATACTCATTCAGTTTATCAGCTACCTGTGCATGATCATCAATAGTCAACCCATCTATGTTAAGTGGTCCAATCTGATTCATCCCTTTCCTTCTAGAGTTTATATAAGTAAAGAAAATTTTGCATCCTTTGCCAAAGATTTCTCGTAACCTGCCTTTGCCTGCCTAACCTCCTTTGTGACTTGATTACAGACTAGTTTTTACCTGCCATAGACTTCTGTGTCACCTGATATGCATCCCATACATTCTTCTCTGCCATGAGCCTCATTAATTCATCTAACATCCATTTAGGCCTAAACCTTGAACAGTATTTCTTAGTTGGAATGAAAAGCCTAGTAGCCTCCAAAATTAAGTCCCTGAAGGCTTCCCATTTAGAATTCACCGTAGGTAATCTCATCAGTTGATCCCACTCTATAGAATTTAAAAACTGTCTAAGACCTCTGTAGTCACCTTTATGAAAACAAAAACACTTTCCTTTAGCCTTGATGGTAGTTACATCTTTAAGTAATTCCTACATCAGTACATTGTGATCACTGTCACTCAGTGGTTCCTTTATTTGCAAATTCTTAATGCATGAATAATTACTGCTGATAATCAGATCAAGATTATTACTCCCTCTGGTTGCCTCTCGAACGTTGCTGTAGAAAACAGTCATCCAATATGCACACTAGCATAACAAAAGTCATGCTAGTGTGCAAGTAATCAATCTACAAGTTCTAGTCAATATCTGGAAAGTTAAAATCCCCCATTATAAGACATTCCGATTTACTGGCCCACTCTATTTCTCTGCACAATACTCATTATACTCATCAGATTCATAAGGCTATAACACACACCTACTTTCATTTTTCCTTTGCCAGTGCTTATTTCACACCAAAGAGACTTAACATTGCATTGTCCACCAACATCAGTTGGATGCACTTCCTTAGATTTTGTGTTTCTTAACTAACAGCATAACCTCTCCTCCATCCCTGTTCTGTCTATCCTTCCTGTACACATTGTACTCACCAAATTCCAAATCTGCACTGCTTATATCTGTGTGACTGGATATCTCTGATATCTCAAGAATATCTGTCATTGATGTCTGTCTAGTACTTCAAGCTCATCAAATTTATTAACTATACTCCTAGCACTGGTGTACATGCAAGTATACATGAACCTGTTCCTACTCTTAGTTACTCTAACACAGCCCATGTATTTACTTGTTCCACTATGACTCCACAAAGCACAGGGCCCATTAATAACCAATCTTTGTTGTCTTTTGCTTAATCATCCCTTTATCTATAGCAGTAGCTTGTCCTTAATGCCACATTGCTCCAGTTTATATAGCAGTCTTTTGTGTACAACAGTATCAAAAGCCTTCCTGAAATCCAAATATGTGATATCAGAATTATTTGTTGCATCCAGTTTCTTTGTCACTGCATATTAGTAACCTATCAGATTGGTTAGACAAGACTGCCCCTTAACCAGGAGTTCGAATTCACGCATTTTATTCAGAAAATTCCTTACATTATTGTAAATACAGTCAGTCAAATATTCATCTGTAGTTATTACATGTGTGTGCACTACACGAATTTGATCATGCATGATTTATAAATAGGGAAAAGATAACGTATATAACACAAACCGAATTCGCTTATGCAAGATTCGCCTTTGTGTTTACAAGAAATGGCAGTTGAACGTGGAATCGCCCCAACTGAACGCAACATGATAGGAATGAAGAGAAGATTCTGAAAATGTACAGTACTGTATTTATGTTTTTTATATCTGTGAAGGGGAAATACATTTCACCCTAATAATGTAAAAACTCACACAATTCCAGCTATCGGTATTATTGCAAATGCTAATAGATCAAGTTTATAACAGATTCCACTAGCAAAAATGCAACTGAAAATTGTTTTTATTGTTTTATGGTAGTGATCTCCAGAAATGTGCTTTAGTAAAATGTGAGCTAGTGAGGTGTTAATAGTGTCTCTGCCTTTACGGTGTTGTTTATTGAGTTGCTACACGTGCGCAGCATTGTTTATGTGTATCAAGCGTGCCTCCTCATTTTGTAAAATTGTGCTTTATTCCCTAAAAATGAGTATAATACTTAAAAGGTGTGAAAAGGAAGCATCCTAGTGAAGACACTGCAGATTCAGAGAGAAAAAGAAAAGCAATATCAGTAGACAGAGGCGGACTGGGTCAAAAATTCTTACCAGGGAAAATTTGTAGTGGCCTCATACTAGTGTTTATGGCCAAAATCACACTGACCTCCATCGTCTTTGGGCCTCCGGCCAACCAGGGTTTCCCCGGTAAGGGTTATGGCCAGTCCGCCTCTGTCAATAGAGAAAAAAATATGAAATATAAATGAGGCAATGCCGCTAATTAGAAAGAATGCAGAGAAAATAAAAACAACTTTCATAGCAGGAACAACTCAAAGTGTATCAAAATCCATTAGATCAAGACACAAAGAATTGGAATAGATAGAACGACTGTCATCTGTTTGGATAGAAGATCAAACAAAGAACAAGTTTGTTTACGATAGAAGCAAAAGCATTAGCAATATTTTATTATGTAACAGTCTTTAACTATAAATAATTGTAAAAAAATATGTAAGTATTTTATTACGATTATTTATTGTTTGGCAATGTTTTGGTTACAAATGTGTGTTCAATCTTGGGTGGTGGGCACCTAACCCTATTTTTCCCATAGTGCCTGTTATTTATATTGCATGATTTTGCATTGCATGAAGGTTTCTAGGAACACAACTGTCGTGCTATATGAGGACTGACTGTATAGTCAAGACTAAATATTCATCTGTAGTTTATTACCCTGACAGATCTTTTCAAGTTATTTGCCACCCTCAGAACATCATCAACATTGGCTTGTTGTGGCAACAAACAAGAATTCTTGAGATGTATGCAAGCATTACTTTGACCCATATCATTAGATAAATGCAAGTCTATATTATCCTTACCCTCCTAACTAGCAGAGTTCCAAAACCCTTATTGTATCCTCAATGATACTGGCATAAACCCTTGCACCACCTTGTTCAAGTGAATACCGTCTCTACAAAATAAATTCCTTCTACCTACAGTTGTGGTAGTTCTGCAATTGAGGGACTGTACAATTCTCCCAGAGCATTGCAGAGTCCCTCAAGTGTAGAGTTAATCCACATGTTTCAGCATATAATCCCTCCTATTATGGCTGGGCACAATTGCAACACATACACATTCTGACCTAACTTGTGGCATTTTTTTCATAATGGTCCTATATTTATCCAAGAAATCATCAGGTCATGTTCATTTAATATCATTAGTTCCCATATGAATTATAATGCTCTTTTTATCCCCTTAAAAATTGACAGTCTGTTTGAACTGGATTTGAAGAGAGAGAGGGGAAAACGTAGAAGCCAATTCAAGAGAACAGTGCCCATGGAAGTAGAAAAGGCATGCAGCAGAAACAAATGTCTGTGAGGCAGAGAGCTGTTAGAGATGAGTCATTAATTATGTTGGTAACATCATCAATTGTTGCTCCTGGCAAATGCACCCTGGTTCTGGTCCACCTATCTTTATTACAGAAAATGTTACCCATTTCTTTGACAATAGTCTCACAATAAAACAGAATATCCTTCAACCAGAGCAGTATGCACTTGATTGTTCTGTTCTTGGACCTGAATTGGGGTCAGGGTGCAATCACTTGGCAGATCATGAAATACTTGAATCCCTGATGAGCTCCCAGATAGATTTGTTTCTAGGGCAAGCATCTGTTTCTTCAGTGCTTCCAATTCTTCTACACTCCTTACATTGGGTGCAAAGGAAAGAATTGTCAGTTGAGCTTGGTCTATCTACTAGATGATCCTTAGAATACATGCCACAAGCTATACAAAAGAATCACGATGAATCGAATACGACAAATGAAGAGTAAGATTAATACTGACAAGGAAAAAAATTGAGTTTACTGAGTTATGCAAAGCTATTAGAAAGAGACTCAGAGAGGACATAAGAAGATTTAACACAAGAAAAGTAGAATAAGCATTAAGGGAAACCAAAGGACATAAATCATCAGTCAAGAGCAATAATACAGAAAGACAAATAATACAGACATGGTAATGGTGTACTTATAAATAGCAGAGAAGGTATAATCCAAATAGCAGAAGACTACTATAGAGTATTATATAAGGAGCAAGGGAATTATGCCAGCAGTGGGGAAGATGGACCACAAATTAGCAACACATACTACATACCAATCTTGTTGCCCTGATATTCTTCCTGATGAGGTAGAACATGGATTGAAGAAAATGAACAATCAAAAAGCCCCAGTTGAAGATGAAGATACTGTAGAGTTCTTAAAATTAGAATAAAGAGACATGACAGAAACTAGCAAGCCTCTTCACAAAATACATTAAGATAGGTGTGATGCCTAAGGAGTGGAATAAGGCAATCATAATTTTGTTGTATAAGAAAGGAGATAAATCAGAAATCGGAAATTATAGAACAATTAGCTTGTTGTCCCACATCTACAAGTTGTTTACAAGGGTCATTACTAACAGATGAGGCGCCTCTGTAGCCAGGTGGACAGGAGCGGCAGTGCGTAGCACAAGCTTCTTGATTAGACTAGGTTTTGAGCCCGTGACCACCAAATACGGAGGGAGGATGCGGAAAGGTCAGGGAGTGACCACCGCATATCCCCGGAGCAATACGGTCTTAGTTGCTAATGCTCCTAAAAACCAAATAACAACAGCAACTAACAGATGAGAATCAACCGAAAGAGCAAGCTAGCATTAGTCAAGGCATATGATGCAAGAAAGCAAGCTTATACAGCATCAGCCAAAAAAAAAAAAAAAAAAAACACCCTTCCCATTTCACCAGCCGGTCACTCGAAATGTTTGTCTAGTTCAGCCTTAAATTTATTTAAGCTATCAATTTCCACAACAACAAATGAAAGTCTGTTCCAGCAATCAACTACCCACTGGCTAAAGGCAAACTTCCACACATCTATTCTACAACTATCTTTTCTCAATTTGAATCTATGCCGCCCCCCTCAGGTTGTGAATCTGAGGAGGCGGAAAAAATGTCCCATCAGCATTGAGCCTGCTTAAACCATTCAAGGCCTTATGCACTTCAATCAGATCACCTCGCAGGTGCCTGGTCTCCAGATGCTGCAACTTGCAGAACTTATACCTCTCTTGGTAAGAGCACCCCTTTGTTCCTCTCACCAATCTTGTTGCCCTTCTCTGTACTTATTCTAGAAACTCTACATCCTTCCTAATATGAGCTCCAGACCTGTATGCAGCACTCAAGGTGTGGCCTGACCATTGCCTTACACAAAGGGATAACCACCTCCTTTTCTCTGCTAGCAAAATTAGCATTAGCATTAGTAGAGGCATTTGATGCAAGAAAGCAAGCTTAATGCAGCATCAGCCAAAAAAAAAAAAAAAAAACCCACTTCCACTTCACCCCTCTGTTCGTTCAAAATACCTGTCCAGCTGAGCCTTAAACTTATTTAGGCTATCAACCTCCACCACAAGGGATGGAAGTCTGTTCCACCAACCAACCACCCGCTGGCTAAAGGCAAATTTCTGCACGTCTATCCTACATCTGTCTTTCCTCAATTTGAATTTATGCCCTCTCAGGTGATTTTTCTGAGCTAGAGGAAGAATCCCATCAGCATTGAGCATGCTTAAACCATTCAAGGCTTTATACACCTCTATCAGATCACCTCACTGGTGCCTAGTCTCCAGACACTGGAGAAAATCAGAGAAAAAGTTTTGCAAATTAGAGAAAATCTTAATTTGCAAAACTTAAGCCTTTCTTCGTAAGAGCACCCCTTTGTTCCATTCACTAATCTTGTTGCCCTTCTCTGTACTCGTCCCTATAATATCCCTATATATCATTGACAAAACTCCATGATCTGCTCTGGCAGCCTATCTGCACTGCTCAGAGAACTTCATATCTGATTGCACAATTACTCCCATGTCCTTTTCATTCTCCACCTCCCTGAGAGTAATACCACACAGTTTGTATGTGTCTCTTGGATTACTGCTACCATATGCAGTACTTTTCAATTGTCAATGTTAAATTTCAGTTGCCACTTCTCAGCCCATCTGCCGTACTTTTCTATATGCTGTTGCTACTGCAACAGGATCTAGAAAACGAGAGGATTCTCAACTATGGATCACCTTCGTGTAATATCACAGTTAATGGAGAAAGCAAATGAATATAAAATGCCATTATGCCTGGCATTTGTCGATTATGAAAAGGCATTTGACTCCATACAGCATTAGGCAATGTTTCGGGCACTGGAAAGATAAGGCATAGACACCCTGTACATTAGGATTTTGAAGAAAATATATGAGAATGTTACCTCCTTTATTAGAGTAGACAAAGACAATAGCAAATTTAAAATTGAGAAAGCAGTTCGACAAGTAGACAGTATTTCTGAAGTTGTTTACTGCTGCCCTTGAAGGAGATTTAAGAAAAGATTGGACTGGTTGCAGAAAGGAGCCAATGCGAATGGAGAGTACCTAAACCATTTACGATATGCAGATGAGATTGTGATCATAAGCCATGATCCCAAAGAATTAGAGAAAATCTTAATCAGTTATGCAGAGTTTAATAAGGATTTTGGACTAAAATTGAATATGGTTAAAACAAAAGTTATGATGAACAAGTATGCCACAGAAAAGGATATGATCATTGAAGGAGCAGAAATTGAAAAGGTGGATAATGACTTATCTTGGATAAATCATTAGCTGTAATAATGATAAATGGTTGGAAGTCAAGAGAAGAATAAATTTTAGATGGATAGCATTCAGGAAATATAGTCAACTGAGGAGCAATATCCCAATTTGTCTGAAACAAAATAATGAACCAATGTATACTCCCACCATGACTTATGGAGTCATGGTGGGGGTATACATTTGATGAGTGCCCCAAAGTTGGGCACTCACCAGAAGAATGGAAGAGAAGCTGAAAACTAAACTGGAAGAATCAAATGAATTATGTTAGGAATCAGACTGTTAGATTAGAAGAGAAACATGGATTAGGTAGCAAACACAAAAAAAGGACATTATCAAAACTAAAGAACTGAAATGGACTTGGGCAGGACACATAGCTCAAACATGTTGACGGATGGACTAAGAAGATAACAGAACGGTACCCAAGAGGAGCTAAAAGAAAACTCAGAAGACAACGGAGATGGACTAATGAAATTCAAGAGTAAATGGATGGACATTGCACAAATCAGAAGGAACTAGAAAGTTTTTGGAGAGGCCTTCATCCTGGAGTGGATTGAAAATGGCTGATGATGATACAAAAGAAAACTCATGACTCACACTGGAAATGCCCAAAGGCATTTCCATCTGAGTCTAGCCATATGGTGCAAGGAAGCCTGAGGCTTATGCTGCACCAGCCAAAAAAAATAAATAATTCCTGAGAGAGAGAGAGAGAGAGAGAGAGAGAGAGGGAGAGAGAGAGAGAGAGAGAGAGTGGAATCACCAAGAAAGAGAAGAATGATGATATCCAGCTCAGGACTCTGGGTTTGCCAAGCCCATACTCACCAGATGTGAGCCCCTGTGGTTAAATGATGTCCTTCAGAGAGAATATTGCAGTAAAAGTTTGACTATGTTTAGGAAGGCCGAAAAAAATTTAATCAATGATTAAAAATTTTTAATCATCGATTAATAGTTAACATGGGAATGTTATTTTTGAAGAGCACCCTTGAGAAGCTCCACCATCACTGAGTTAACAAACCTGTGTTGCATAGCTTCAGAATTTAATTTCTCTCTAAATGTCCCCTGTATTGCATTCTTTATCACTTCTCATTCCTAAAGTCAGACTGACCAGTCTGTAGTTACTCACTTTGCTTTTAGAACTGCCTTTATGTATTAATGATGGATTGGCAGTTTTTTTATGAAACCACAAGCGCTAGAGCTATTAGAACCTATAGTACTTAGTACTGTGCATTGGTTGAAGGTTTTGAAAATGACAGAAGATACGTGTTGATATTAGACTTGAATTTCTGTAGATTGTAATTTTCTGGAAATACATATGAGGAGAGGTTGTTCCAGAAAACAGAAGTTGAAGGAATAAATGAGGAAGAAGAAAAGGTGGTTCTGTGAGTTGGACAATAAAAGGATAATAAATGGTTGCAGCACATATTTAGACAGGTTTGGAAAAGAGAACAGGAATTATAGAAGCAAATTCATAAGAATGGTGCCCATGGAAGTATTTATAGAAAAGGCATGCAGCAGAAACATCACCTTTATCCATTCATTAATGAGACAGAGAGTGTAGAGATTTTGTTAAAGATGGATCATAATTAACCGAACTGCCATCTTTTGAATGGAATCTAGAAGAGGTTTTAGGTGCACCACTCCAGATGTGGGAACGGTATTCCACGATAGGACAGATTTGGGATTTTTATGGAGTGAACTACTGTTTGGAAGAAAAGTAATGCTGAAAGCGAAAGAGAAAAACCCAGTTTTTTTTAGATGCAGAGGAATCAGTATTTATGATTTTCTTATACCAAAACAGAATTAGAAGTCGGGTTAATCCCTAATAGAGATATGTTTCTTGTCTAGAAATCTGAGTGCCATCAATGATAAGCATAGGTTCAGAAGAAACCTTTTTGCGAGTTATATGACATGACTGAGTTTTAGAAGGATTAAAATCAACTGAGTAGGAGTGTGCTATAGGCCTAATGACTCTGATGAGTATAATAAGGAACTGTACAGGGAAATAGAGTGGGCCAGTAAATCAGAGTGTCTTATAATGGGAGATTTTAATTTCCCAGATATTGACTGGATTTTGGGGGCTGGTTACTCACACACTAGCAGGGCTTTTGTGGATTTATTGGATGATTGTTTTCTACATCAGCATGTTCGGGAGGCAACTAGAGGGAGTAATACTCTTGATTTGATTATCAGCAGTGATTCTTCATGCATTAAGAATCTGCAGATAAATGAACCACTAGGTGGCAGTGATCACAGTGTGCTGAAGTGGGATTTACTCAAAGAGGTAACTACCATTAGGGGTAAAGGGAAGGGTTATTGCTTCCGTAAAGGCAACTACGATGGACTGAGACAGTATTTAAATTCTATACAGTGGGACCAACTGATGATGTTACCAACAGCAAATTCAAAATGGGAAGCATTCAAAGAACTTATCTTGGAAGCTACTAGGCTTTACATACCAACTAAGAAATATTGTTCAAGGTTTAGGCCAAAATGGATGTCAGATGAACTAATGAGGCATATGGCATAGAAGAAAAATGCATGGGATACATACAAATTAACACATGACACAGAAGCCTATGATAGATACAAGTTGATATGCAACCAAGTTACAAAGGAGGTTAGGCAGGCGAAGGCAGATTACGAGAAATCCTTGGCAAGGGATGCAAAGAAAAACAGCAAAGAGTTCTTTACTTATGTAAACTCTAGAAGGAAGGGGATGAATCAGATTGGTCCACTTGATATTGATGGGTCAAGTGTTGATGATCCTGCTCAGGTAGCTAACAAACTAAATGAATATTTTGCATCGACATTCACACATGAGGAGTTATTCAGCGAGGGGAATGCCAGAGGTGTATTCAACTCTAGCAGTAAGCTACAGAATCTTGAAATAACTGGGAGTAAAGTGGAGAAGAAACTGTTGAAGATAAACACAAGAAAGGCACCCGGGGTGGATGGGATCTATCCAGTTATATTAAAGGAGGCAGCAAAGGAAGTAAGCAAACCCTTAGCCATAATTATGAGAGCTTCCTTGGACTCAGGGGAGGTACCCATAGACTGGAAATGTGCAAATGTGACCCCAATTCACAAAGGAGGATCAAAGGCTGACACAAGTAATTATAGACCTGTGAGCTTAACTTCTGTTCCAGGAAAATTAATGGAGGCACTGGTTAAAGAAGCACTGCAGGATTATTTAGACAAGACTTCAGTTATAGCTCAGACACAGCATGGTTTTGTTAAGGGGAAGTCTTGCCTGACCAACTTGATTGGATACTATGATGCAGTCACAAAAGAACTGGATGCAGGGAATAACTTTGATATTATATACTTGGATCTTAGAAAGGCTTTTGATACTGTTGCACTTGGAAGACTGCTACACAAATTGGAGCAGTGTGACATTGGAGGCAAATTGCTGCTATGGATAAAGGGGTGGTTGAGGGGGAGAAGACAGTGAGTGGTAATCAATGGACACTGCTCATCGTGGACTGATGTTATTAGTGGAGTCCCTCAGGGCTCAGTGTTGGGTCCATTATTGTTTTCTGTATTTATAAATGATATTGATGATGGTATATCGGGCTTAATGTCGAAGTTTGCAGATGATACAAAGGTTGGCAGGGTTGTCAAGGACACTACTGACACTATGCTGCTGCAACAGGATCTGGAAAGGTTGAGCAGATGGGCTGAGAGGTGGCAAATGAAGTTTAACATTGACAAATGTAAAGTACTACACATGGGAAACAGCAACCCCAGAGCAACGTATCAACTCTGTGGTACAACACTGACAGTGGTAGAGAATGAAAGGGACTTGGGGGTGGTTGTGCAGGCAGATATGAAGTTCTCTGAGCAGTGCAGACGGGCTGCAAGAGTAGCTCATGGAGTATTGTCAATGATATACAGGAATTTTTCCAGCAGGGATAAGGAGGTGATTATTCCATTGTATAAGGCAATGGTCAGGCCACACCTAGAGTACTGTATACAGGTCTGGAGGCCTCATTTCAAGAAGGATGTAGAGCTGCTGGAACGAGTACAGAGAAGGGCAACAAGATTAGTGAATGGAACAAAGGGGTGCTCTTACGAAGAAAGGCTTAAGTTTTGCAAATTACAGTGTCTGGAGACTAGGCACCAGCGAGGTGATCTGATAGAGGTGTATAAAGCCTTGAATGGTTTAAGCATGCTCAATGCTGATGGGATTCTTCCTCTAGCTCAGAAAAATCACCTGAGAGGGCATAAATTCAAATTGCGGAAAGACAGATGTAGGATAGACGTGCGGAAATTTGCCTTTAGCCAGCGGGTGGTTGGTTGGTGGAACAGACTTCCATCCCTTGTGGTGGAGGTTGATAGCCTAAATAAGTTTAAGGCTCAGCTGGACAGGTATTTTGAACGAACAGAGGGGTGAAGTGGAAGTGGTTTTTTTTTTTTTTTTTTTTGGCTGATGCTGCATAAGCTTGCTTTCTTGCATCAAATGCCTCTACTAATGCTAATGCTAATGCTAACTAATTGCTTCACCGGAGAATTACCTGGAGATCAGCATTTAGGGAATTCATAGCAGATATTTGAAAAGATGAACCAGATTCAATTCCACCCTCAAGTTTCAGAAACATGCTATCATCAGCAAAACTGTGGATAGAATTTCCAGTCAATGGGCGAAGATCATTAATATACAACAGGAAACGAGTGGGTAGAATAACTGAACCTTGTTGAACACCTGCATTATTTGAGAAGTTAGAAGACAGAAAGCCATCTACCACCAGAAGTGAGTGGTCAGGGAGAAAACTGGATACTCAATTACAAGAACACAGTTGGCAAACCATAAGATGGAACCTTATTTATGCTTTTGATTGTGTTTATTCCGAATATGATCAAAGCTTTTGAAATGTCAAGCACAACTGCTAGAGTTTCATCAAACTTTTCCATTGAATTTGCCCATAGATGGGTAACATAAGTCAGTATATTACCAGTGGATCAACACTGATAGAGTCCATACTGGTGATCATTGATCAGATGGGAGGTTTTGAGTTAGTTTAGGAGTTGACCATTGATTTATTTCTTCATTGCTTTGTAAAGAGTAGAAGTAAGTGTGATGGGATGATAACTGGATGGAAGCGATTTGTTACCCTTTTTAGGAACTAGCTGGGTATGAGCAAATTTCCAAGCAGAAGGATAAACACCATTGGAATAAGAAAGTGTAAAAAGGCAACATAGAACAGGAGTAAGCTGAAGTGCACAAGTTTTGAGAACAAGTGGAGAATTACCATCAGGAGTTGGCACTTTCTTGGTATCAAGACTGTTCAAAATTCTTCTGACGTCCTTTTGAAGGAAGACCACAGGAGACATTGAATGGGGTGTACCGGGCATGGTAAGAGGTAGTGTACCAAGATAATCAATGCATGAGTTAGAAGAAATGAAGGATGCTAGCAGGTAAGCTTTATCTTTAGTGGTTGCAATAGAACCATCCAGTTTTATCAGAGGTGGAAAGAGAGATGTGCAAAAATTGCATCCAATAACTTTGGCAAGAGATCAGAATGCCCAATTACCATTTGGACAAGAAGCAAGTTTTCTACTCTTAGCCTATTCAAAGTCTAGTTTGGACTGATTAATAACTGCTTTACAATTGTTGCGAGCTTTTGTATATTTGGAAAATGAACCTGGAGATTTGGATGGAAGCTAATTGCAATAGCAACATTCTTTTCTTGATGAACAGCCTTAGCACATTTATTGGAAAACCAAGGTTTAAATAAAGGATGCAATTTTAAAGTGGAGTATGAAATAAAGGATTTCATTGACATGATTTGAGAAAATGTTGACATCAGAAGATTTGAAACAGTAATCCAACCAAGGAAAAGAGAAATGAAACCTCACAGATCACCCCATTTCGCATTCTTGCAATGCCAAACAACACGAGGTTGGAAATGGCCACAAGAGAAAGACACCATTGGAAAAGAGACCATCACCAAGTTGTGGTTTGAAGTGCCTAGAGGACCATTCACCTCGACTGTGTTGTTTTTGAGGAAAAATGATCAAAATGTTGGATATGGGGTTAGGATTGGCTGGTTTCTAGTAGGTAAATGAACAACCTGTGCAAGGTTATTAGTAATTGCAAAAGCCTCAGCATCTCAACTAGCCTGACAAGAAAATGGTAACCAGGTGGAGTTATGAACATTAAAATCAAGGAAAATTACTTCACTGTTAGGAAAGTTGGACTGAACAAAGTCAAATTTAAAAGAGAAGGAAGTCAAAGAGTTCCAAGTGATTAGTGGAGTTCAGAGAGTGATAGAGGAAACAGATGAATTTGAAAGAATGCGGCAGAGAGAATTTAAGCTAGAGAAGATTGAAAAGAGGAGATTCTAAATTACTGAAATATTAATTTGAAATCTCCTTTAAATTTTTCTATTCTTTTCCATTTTTTTCTGAGAGAATCCCAGTTATTGATTGATTCAATTGATAACTGGGATTCTCTCAGAAGGGTAGAATTTATCTCAGTATGGTCTGTGCTTGTTAACAGGAGAGACTGCTTCTACAGGGATGGGATACACTTAAATAGAAAGGGTGCAAGAATATTTGCTGATGCTATCGAGGCAGTGTTAGATGGGTCGGAAAACTGCTAGCTTGCGAGCATTCACACACTGATTCTTGCATTTCTTCTATTAGAATCAGAAGCAACCTGGAAAGTAAGGTGCTGGGGTTTCCAGGACTGCTGGGAGTCATTATGGAACAAGTAAATACATGGGCTGTGCTAGGATAACTAAGAGTAAGAACAGGTATATTTATACTTGCATATACGCCAATTCTAGCAGTTTAGTAAATAAAATTATTGTGCTGGTCAAGACATCAAAGGCAGATATTGTTGGGATATCAGAGACATGTCACATAGATATAAAGAATGCAGAATTGAAATTTGGCGATTACAATGTGTACAGAAAGGATAGACAGGATAGGAAAAGGAAGAGGTTATGCCGTTAGTTAAGAAACATAAAATCTAAGGCAGTGCATCCAGTTGTCATAAGCACTAAGAAAGCAAAAATGAGAGTTGGAGTGTGTTATAGGCCTAATGAGCATAGTGAACAACTGTTCAGAGAAATAGTGGGACATTAAATCAGAATGTCTTATAATTGGGGAATTTTAACTTACTAGATATTGACTGGAACTTGTGGATTGGTTACTTGCAACTAGCAAGACTTTTGTGGATTTATTGGATAATTGTGTTTTACAGCAGCATGTTCAGAGGCAACCAGAGGGAGTAATACTCATGATCTGATTATCAGTAGTGATTATTCATACCTTAAGAATCTGCAGATAACGGAACCACTAGGTGGCATGATCACTGTGTACTGATGTGGGATTTACTTAAAGATGTAACTACCATCAGGGGTAAAGTGAAGGGTTTTTTCTTTTGTAAAGGAGACTCCAGTAGTCTCAGACAGTTTTTAAATTCTATACAGTGGGAACAACTGATGTTACCAACAGCAAATTCTAAATGGGAAGTATTCAAGGAATTAATCTTGGAAGCTACTAGGATTTTCATTTCAACTAAGAAATACTGTTCAAGGTTTAGACTTAAATGGATATCAGATGAACTAATGAGACTCGTAGCAGAGAAAAAAAATGCATGGGATGCATGTAAATTTTCAGGCGGCAGAGAAGCCTGTGGTAGATATGAACTAATCTGTAATCACAAAGAAAGTTAGAAGTTTACAAAGATTAGGCAAGTGACAGTAGATTACTATAAATCTGTGGCAAAGGATGGAAAGAAAAACAACTAAGACTTCTTTACTTATGTAAACTCTAGAAGGATGTTGATGAATCAGATTGGTCCACTTGTTATCCATGGTTCGACTGTTGATGATCCTGTTCAGATAGCTGACAAACTGAATGAGTATTTTGAACTACAATCACACATGAGAAGTTTTGTAGGGAAGTGGAGACCAGAAGTTTATCAAATGGTAACAGAGAGCTAAATGATTTTTTAATAACCGAGAGCAAAGTGGAGGAGAAATTGTTGAAGTTAAACATTAGAAAGACACCTGGGATTAGCATTAGTAGAGGCATTTGATGCAAGAAAGCAAGCTTATGCAGCATCAGCCAAAAAAAAAAAAAAAAAAAAAACCACTTCCACTTCACCCCTCTGTTCGTTCGAAATACCTGTCCAGCTGAGCCTTAAACTTATTTAGGCTATCAACTTCCACGACAAGGGATGGAAGTCTGTTCCACCAACCAACCACTCGCTGGCTAAAGGCAAATTTCTGCACGTCTATCCTACATCTGTCTTTCCTCGATTTGAATTTATGCCCTCTCAGGTGATTATTCTGAGCAAGAAGAAGAATCCCATCAGCATTGAGCATGCTCAAACCATTCAAGGCTTTATACACCTCTATCAGATCACCTTGCTAGTGCCTAGTCTCCAGACACTGTAATTTGCAAAACTTAAGCCTTTCTTCGTAAGAGCACCCCTTTGTTCCATTCACTAATCTTGTTGCCCTTCTCTGTACTCGTTCCAGCAGCTCTATATCCATCTTGAAATGAGGCCTCCAGACCTGTATACAGTACTCTAGGTGTGGCTTGACCATTGCCTTATACAAGGGAATAATCACCTCCTTATCCCTGCTAGAAAAATTCCTATATATCATTGACAATACACCATGAGCTACTCTTGCAGCCCGTCTGCACTGCTCAGAGAACTTCAGATCTGCCTGCACAACAACCCCCAGTTCCCTTTCATTCTCAACCACTGTCAATGTAGTACCACAAAGTTGATATGTTGCTCTGTGGTAGTACTTTACATTTGTCAATGTTAAACTTCATTTGCCACCTCTTAGCCCATCTGCTCAACCTTTCCAGATCCTGTTGCAGCAGCATAGTGTCAATAGTGTCCTTGACAACCCTGCCAACTTTCGTATCGTCTGCAAACTTGGACATTAAACTTGATATACCATCATCAATATCATTTATGAATACAGAAAACAATAATGGACCCAACACTGAACCCTGAGGGACTCCACTAATAACATTAGTCCACGATGAGCAGTGTCCATTGATTACCACTCTGTCTTCTCCCCCTCCACAACCCCTTTATCCATAGCAGCAATTTGCCTCCAATGCCACACTCCTCCAATTTGTGCAGCAGTCTTCCATGTGCAACAGTATAAAAGCCTTTCTAAGATCCAAGTATATAATATCAAAGTTATTCCCTGCATCCAGTTCTTTTGTGACTGCATCATAGTATCCAATCAAATTGGTCAGGCAAGACTTCCCCTTAACAAAACCATGCTGTGTCCGAGCTATAACTGAAGTCTTGTCTAGTTGATCCTGCTGTGCTTCTTTAACCAGTGCCTCCATTAATTTTCCTGGAACAGAAGTTAAACTCACAGGTTTAACACAAATGACACAAATCACAGGCTGACACAAATTACTTGTGTCAGCCTTTGATCCTCCTTTGTGAATTGGGGTCACATTTGCACATCTCCAGTCTGTGGGTACCTCCCCTGAGTCCAAGGAAGCTCTCATAATTATGGCTAAGGGTTTGCTTACTTCCTTTGCTGCCTCCTTTAATATAACTGGATAGATTCCATCCACCCCAGGTGCCTTTCTTGTGTTTATCTTCACCAATTTCTTCTCCACTTTACTCTCAGTTATTACAAGATTCTCTAGCTTACTGCCAGAGTTGAATACGCCTCTGGCATTCCCTCGCTGAATAACTCCTCATGTGTGAATGTCGATGCAAAATATTCATTTAGTTTGTTAGCTACCTGAGCAGGATCATCAACAGTTGACCCATCGGTATCAAGTGGACCAATCTGATTCATCCCCTTCCTTCTAGAGTTTACATAAGTAAAGAACTCTATGCTGTTTTTCTTTGCATCCCTTGCCAAAGATTTCTCGTAATCTGCCTAACCTCCTTTGTAATTTGGTTACAGACCAACTTGTATCTATCATAGGCTTCTGTGTTACGTGTTAATTTGTATGTATCCCATGCATTTTTCTTCTCTGCCATATGCCTCATTAGTTCATCTGACATCCATTTAGGCCTAAACCTTGAACAATATTTCTTAGTTGGCATGTAAAGCCTAGTAGCTTACAAGATAAGTTCTTTGAATGCT
The DNA here is from genome assembly GCF_048544385.1 of Mastigoproctus giganteus. Classification (NCBI taxonomy): domain Eukaryota; kingdom Metazoa; phylum Arthropoda; class Arachnida; order Uropygi; family Thelyphonidae; genus Mastigoproctus; species Mastigoproctus giganteus. The sequence continues at coordinate 222,000,082 of NC_143582.1, read as the reverse complement.
TTCCATTTTGAATTTGCTGTTGGTAACATCATCAGTTGGTCCCACTGTGTAGAATTTAAATACTGTCTCAGTCCATCGTAGTCGCCTTTACGAAAGCAATAACCCTTCCCTTTACCCCTAATGGTAGTTACCTCTTTGAGTAAATCCCACTTCAGCACACTGTGATCACTGCCACCTAGTGGTTCATTTATCTGCAGATTCTTAATGCATGAAGAATCACTGCTGATAATCAAATCAAGCGTATTACTCCCTCTAGTTGCCTCCTGAACATGCTGATGTAGAAAACAATCATCCAATAAATCCACAAAAGCCTTGCTAGTGTGTGAGTGACCAGCCCCCAAATTCCAGTCAATATCTGGGAAATTAAAATCCCCCATTATAAGACTCTCTGATTTATTGGCCCACTCTATTTCCCTGTACAGTTTCTTATTATACTCATCAGAGTCATTAGGCCTATAGCACACTCCTACTCTCAATTTTGATCTCCCAATGTCACACCAAACTGACTCGACACTGCACTGTCCAGCGATGCCGACTGGCTTCACTTCCTTGGATTTTGTGTTTCTTAACTAATAGCATAACCCCTCCTCCCTTCCTATCCTGTCTATCCTTTCTGTAGACGTTGTACTCTCCAAATTCCAGTTCTGCATTCCTTATATCTTTGTGACACCATGTCTCTGAAATCCCAACAATATCTGCCTTTGATGTTTTGAGCAATACCTCAAATTCATCAAATTTATTTACTAAACTCCTAGCATTGGTGTACACGCAAGTATACATGCACCTGTTTCTATTCTTAGCTACCCTAACACAACTCATGTGTTTACTTGTACCGCAATGACTCCCAGCAGTCTCTGAAATAACCTGCAACTTGTTTTTCAGGCTTCTGCTCATTCCAATAGAAGCGGTGCAAGAATCTCTTTCACCTCTGCCAGTGTCTACTGTTAATCTATTAGTGTTTGTCTCCCCCAAGCTAGCAGTTTTCTGACCCACCTAACATTGCCTCGATAGCATCAGCAAATATTCTTGCACCCTTTCTATTTAAGTGTATCCCATCCCTGTAGAAGCAGTCTCTCCTGTTAACAAGTACAGTCCAGGCCGAAAAAAATTCTACCCCTTGAGCCTTGCACAATCTTTCCAGGGCCGAATTGATCGACAAGGCTCTCATCACACAAAGATCTCTCCAGTTATATTAAAGGAGGCAGCAAATGAAGTAAGCAAACCCTAGCCATAATTATGAGAACATCCTTGGATTCAGGAGAGGTCCCCATGGACTGGAGAAATATGCAAAGGTATCCCCAGTTCACAATGGGGGATCAAAGGGTGACATGAATAATACAGACATGTTAGTTTAACTTCTGTTCTGGGGAAAATAGTGGAGTCACTTGTTAAAGAAGCATTGCAGGATCATCTAGACAAGACCGCAGTTTGTAGTTCAGATATAGCATGGGTTTGTTTAGAGGAAGTATTGTCTGACCACTTTGATTGGATACAAAGATGTGGTCACAAAGGAATTGGATGCAAAAAATATTTTTGATATCACATATTTGGATTTCAGGAAAGCTTTTGATACTGTTGCATATGGAAGACTGCTGTACAGATTGGAGCTGTATGGCATTAAGGGTAAATTAGATAAAGGGATAGTTGAGTGGGAGACAACAGAGTGGTAATTAATGGACACTGCTCTTCATGGATTATAATCATATTAGAGCATAGGTTGAAATTGAGGAAAGACAGCTGCAGAATAGATATGTATGCAGAAGTTTGCTGCTTTTAGCCAGCAAGTAGTTGATTGCTGGAACAGACTTCCATCTGTTGTGGAAGTTGATAGCTTAATTAAATTTAAAGCTGAACTAGACAAACATTTGTGGTGATTTGATGGGTGAAATGGGAATGTTTTTTTTTTTTTTTTTGGCTGACTGTATAAGCTTTCTTTCATCATATGCTAATTAGTGGAGTCCCCCAGGGTTTGGTGTTGGGCCCATTGTTATTTACTATATTTATTAATGATATTGATGAAGACATATCAGGCTTAATGTCCAATTTGCAGTTGATAAAAAGGTTGGCAGAGTGGTTAATGACAGTATGCTACTGCAACAGGATCTAGAAAAGTTACACAGATGAGCTAAGAAATGGCAAAAAGTTTAACATTGATAGTGCAAAGTACTGAATATGGGTAGCAGTAACTCCAGAGTAATGTACCAACTGCGTGGTACTACACTCTGGGTAGTGGAAAATGAAAAAGACCACAGTAATTGTGCAGTCAGATATGAAGTTCTGTGAGCAATGCAGACAGGCTGCCAGGACAGCTCGTGGAGTTTTGTCAATGACATACAGGAATTTTGCTAGCAAGGATGAGTTGATTATCGTTTTGTATAAGGCCATGGTTAGGCTGCATCTTGAGAACTGCTTTCAGGTCTGGAGGACTCACTTTAGGAAGGATGTAGATCTGTTGAATGGGTGCAGAGAAGGGCAACTAGATTGGTGAAGGGAAGAAAAGGGTTCTCTTCCCTAGAAATTCTTTAGTTCTTCAAATTGCAACATCTGGAAACTAGACACTTCATGAAGTTGTGGAAGTGGACAACTGGAATAAATTCAAGGAACAGCTAAACAGTTGGAGGGTATGGATAGGTGAATGTGAAGTTTTTTTTTTCTGATGCTGTATAAGCTTGATTTCTTACATCATTTGCCACTAGTAATGCTAATGCTTACTAATGTACTGGTAGTGCATTAGCAAAATTTAAGTATCTTGCTCTGTAAAAACAGAGTTTGTATAAACAGCATTATTATATCACATTTACTTCTGAATCTTTTCATGAGTGCATGCATGTTTAATTAGTTATATACTTTTCTATAGTTTGAAGTTCAATATAGGTAACCCTCCTATAACACTATAGTTTTGTTCCTATAAAATTTCATGTAGTATCTAAAATACTAGGAGATGAAAATTTTAATCTATCTCCCTTTTCTTAATTATAATAATAAATGTGAACCCTCCAAGCACCGGAACAAGCGAACATCAACCAGTCCCAGACATCAGATAACCCACGCACTAAAGAAGACTGAGCACATGTGCTGGTGCTTGGAGTGTTCACGTGCGGGAAGTATGAGCATATCGAGGTATTTTAGGTTATTTATTTATTCAAATTCAGTGTTTTTAATTTAATGTAATTTTAATTTATCTGATTTTATCCCAGAAATTGAAAAAAGATCTCCTATTTAGATATCGACTTAACTCTCATTTTTATTATTATAATCTCATGTAGTGCGAAACTGTGTTATACGGGACTAAGAACGAGTACAAAAAGGGGGTTTACGTTGCGAAAGCTAACAATAATACACCATTTTCTTTATAACTATTGAAAGTTTAATTTAAAACAAAATAGTAATAACTGAATAAACATCATACAAACTGTGATACATATATGCCAGATAATGTATGTTTATTTAATTTTCTTTCTCTTCATCGCTGCTAAGCACAACGAAACGAGAACATTTTCTCTGTTGCTGAATATCTTCAACTTCTGAACTTTCTTCTGCAGCATTTAGACTTCAGGTATCTTCTGCTCTCTCTAAAAACACTCAGTAATCTGGGTTTGTTTGCTTTCTTGATAGATCTTTGTAAATTTAATAGTATGGAGCTAAGCATTTTTGAAGCTCCATTTTGAACTTTGTGCTCCTTTTGTTAAAGCGAAACCGTGTTATATAAGTACCTTGTTGTGCAAGGATTGCCGCTATTTATCAATCGTGATAGAAGTACCGTGTTATACGGGGGTTGCCTGCTGTACTTAACTTTACTAAAGACAAACATTGTCTCTGATACTATTGTAGAAAAAGGAACACTAAATATCGCATTTTACATTTTAATTTCATTTACTATTATTTTTATATATATATATATATATATATATATATATATATATATATTGTTTTTTAAACCCCAAAACATGAAAGGCATTAGAACCTATAGTATTTAGCACCATGATTGAAGCTTGGGAAGACAGAAGAAGATACTTGTTCACATTATACTTGCGTTTCCATTATTTATAATTTTCAGAAATACATGTGAAGGAAGGTTGTTCCAGAAAGCTGAAAGTTGAAGGGACAAATGAGGAGGTAGAAAAGTTGGTTCGGTGAGTTTTAGTTTATTATTATTATTAGCCATATGGTGCAAAGAAGTTTGAGGCTTATGCTGCACCAGCCAAAAAAAAAAAAAAAAAAAAATTTCTGAATTACCCTGAGAGAGAGAGAGAGAGAGAGAGAGAGAGAGAGAGAGAGAGAGAGAGAGAGAGAACAAGGGTCAGAAGTAGAAAGGAATCACCAAGAAAGAGAAGAATGATGATATCCAGCTCAGGACCATGGGTGTGCTAAGCCCATACTCACAAGATTTGAGTATGGGCTTAGTAAATGGATGTTGACTGGTTGTGCCATGTATTTGGACCTGTTTGGTGAAAGGCAGAGGGAAATTTCAGAAGAAAATTTAGAGCAGTGCTCATGTAAGTGTCTACAGAAAAAAGCCTGCAGCAGAAACAGAACATCTGTGACACAGAAAATGGAAAGACTTTGTAAGTTTGTAAGTGATGGATCATTAATTAACCTGACTGCCTTCTTTTTGAATAGTCTAGTAGTTTGAAGAGGTTTTGGGTGCACCACCCCACATGTGTCAACAGTATTCCATGGTGGAGAGTGGGATTCAAGATTTGTAACGAGTGAGTTTTTTTTAGAAGAAAAGTAAAGTAATGCTTAGAGCAAAAGAGAAAACCAAATTTTTTAAATGCAGAGGAAGCAGTATTTGTGATGTGCATATGCCAAAGAGATTAAAAGTCAGGGTAATCCCTAATAGAGATATGGAATCTGAGTGTCATTGAAAATAAGCAAAGGAGCAGAAGAATCCTTTTTGCATGATATAAAACAGGACTGAGTTTTAGAAGGATTAAAATTAACTAATGTATCTTTGTTCCGTTGGAGAATTACCTGGAGATTAGTATTTAAGGAATTGGTGATGGATAATTAGAAGTTGAAGCATTTCTGCAGAGCAAGGTTTCTCAAATTAGAAGGTGGAATGCAATGTGCTACATCAGCAAAACTATGTATAGAATTTCCAATCAGTGGAAGAAGATCATTAATATAGTAATAGTAATCATGTCATGTGATGCAAGAAAGCAAGCGTATGAGCTTATGTAGCATCAGCCAAAAAAAAAAAAAAATCGATTCACACAACCATTCCCTCTAAATGTTTGTCCAGTTCCTCCTTAAATTTATTTAACAACTTCCACGACAGATGGAAGTTTGTTCCAGCAATTAACCACCCGCTGGCTAAAGACAAATTTCCTCACATCTATTCTACAACTGTCTTTCCTCAATTTGAATTTATGCCCCCTTAGGTTTGTATTCTGAACAAGTGGAAGAATCCTGTCAGAATTCAGGTGCTCAACTCATTCAAGGCCTTGTACACCTCAATCAGATCACCTCGCAGGTGCCTAGTCTCCAGCCACTGCAATTTGCAGAATTTAATCCTCTCTTGGTAAGAGGACCTTTTCATTCAAACCCTTTCCTTTACCCCTGATGGTAATTATCTCTTTAAGAAAATCCCACATCAGTGGGATTTACTTAAAGGAACCACTGGGTGGCAGTTCCTTTATCTGCAAATTCTTAATACATGAATGATCACTGCTGATAACCAGATCAGCAGATCTCTGGTTGCTTCTCGAACATGCTGCTGCAGAAAACAACAATCATCCAATAAATCCATAAAAGTCTCGCTAGTGCACGAGTGACCATCTCAATTCAGTTCCAGTCAGTGTCTGTGAAGTTAAAATCCGCCATTATAAGACATTCTGATACACTAGCCCACTCTATTTATCTGTACAGAAGTTTGTTGTACTCATTCAAGTCATTAGGCCTATAACACACTCCTCTTATCTTTGCTTTCGCATTGCTTATGTCACACCAAACTGACCCAACAGTGCACTGTCCATCTTTGTCAACTGGATGCACTTCTTTTGATTTTGTTTTTCTTAATTAACAGCATAACCCCTCCTCCCTTCCTATCCTGTCTATCCTTTCTGTACACATTGTACTCCCCAAATTCCAATTCTGCATTCCAGATATCTGTGTGACACCACGTCTCTGATATCCCAATAATATCCACCTTTGATGGCTTGACCAAGAGTTCAAATTCAGCAAATTTATTTACTATACTTCTAGCATTGGTATAAATGCACCCATTCTTCTTCTTAGTTACCCTAACACATCCCATATACCCACCTGTTTCACGATGACTGCCATCAGTCCCTGTGGCCGACCGGGCTAGCCGGGTGGGTAAAGTGCCTGCCTGGCAACCCAAAGGTCGCGGGTTCGATTCCCGCCTCGGGCTTGGATCAAAGTACTGCAAAAACCTTGGGAGGTGCATTATGGCCACAGAAACCTATGCGCCAACAACTACCAAAAAAAAAAAAAAATCAGTCCCTGAAACCCCCAGCACCCTTCGCTCCATGCCGCTGCTTATTCTAATAGAAGTAGTGCAAGAATCATCATCACCTCTGCCTGTGGCTACTTATAACCTTTTAGTCTGTGAATTCTCCCAAGCTAGCAGTTTTCTGACACACCTAACACTGCCTCGATAGCATCAGTAAATATTCTTGCACCCTTTCTATTTAAGTGTATCCCATCCCTGTAGAAGCAGTCTCTCCTGTTAACAAGCACAGACCATGCTGAAAAAAAATTTTACCCCATGAGCCTTGCACAATCCTTCCAGGGCTGAATTGATTGACAAGGCTCTCATCATGTACTTTCTACTATCATGTCTGCACAGAATTGCACACACTTTCAAATTTAACCCTAACTCATGACTTTTTTGCATCATTGACCTGTACTTGTTAAGTAAATCTGCAGATCTCTTACTCTTAATGTCATTGGTGCCAATGTGTACAACAATATCACCCTTTGTGCCCTTAAAAGATGATATATGCTTCACAACATCATCAATTTTTGCCCCTGGCAGACCTACTCTGGTCCTATTTCATCTATCCTTTTTACACAACATATTACCTGTCTCCCTGACAATAGAGTCATCAACAATAACTAACTCCTGTGGGACCTGTGCATTCTGCCTTGGAGATTGCCTCTACGTTGCCTGATGCACAATAGTGAGCTCTTGTGTTGAGTTGAGCAGCTGAGAGCTTGATGGGCCCCTCATATTAATTTCTTCGAGGGCATCTACCCTACACCTCTAATATACAAGGAGAGAGTAGGAGAAAGAACAAATTTGGGGGTAACACCAGCATTAGTGGAGAAATTAGAAGACTGGAATCATTTACTCCTGTAGATTGAAGGTTCCTTAAGTAGCAAAATTGCCACCCAAGTACCAAGCAATTATTTACATTTTAGCATTAATTTGTTAAATAGTTTCAGGGCATATACAGTGTTCCTTTTTTTACATAATACTTTATATGGAATTTAACAAAATGTGAACTTGTTTAATGTTGAACTGTTAAATCTTTTTATGATTTTTTAACATGAAAGAAGGAAATTGGTATTCTAATGCCAAATACAGTTCAAAATGAGCATTCTCATTATCATATTCTTTTCCATATGGCAAGTTTAACACAAATAAAACTCAATCACATCTCTCTCTCTCTTTCTCCTCCCCCACCCTTCAGCCCATGATACCTATCATCATTTAAGAAATCAACATGCAATCCAGTTCTTGTTTCTCTCTTTTTCCTGTCCCTTTTCTTTAAATTATATCGCTTAATGTTGATTTGGTTGATTCATTTTTGGTTCCATAGAAAGAGGAGTGTATATATTAATTGTGAAAATGTTTGTGTCATTAAGTACAGAAAAACTTTGCCACGAGAAATAAATATTTTTAAAGCACTATAGTAAGAGCCGAGTGGTCTGGACAAGGGTGCAGTAGCTGCTGCTCTTTCAGTAGACTGCTAAACATGGTTAATGATCATATTTGTGATGTATTGTGAACTCCTCTGACCTAGTGGTCATGCTGGAGGAAAAACTATGGTTGATTCATGACTATCCTCTGAAATTCTGCCGATATATTAAAATGGTATATGCCTGCTTATAGAAACTATTTTGTGTTATATATACAATTAATTTTATGCTACTATTTATTTAGACTAATATAGGTTATTGTATATAGTTTTTTACTTTTTAAGAAGTATTTACAAATGTTATTTATCTTACATGTCTTTGTACTGAGTAAAAATTTTCTAATTTCAGTGAAGTCTATTAATCTCCTAAATAAGGAACCAGATCCAGAGGCAGTTAGAGAACTCATCAAAGTGATAGATAAAGAACAAAATGCCTCACAGAAAGCAGTTCGATTTCTTGCTCACAAGATTCAATCTCCTCAGGAAAAAGAGGCGCTGCTGTCTTTGACAGTAAGATATTAAATTTGAGTTATAATGTGGGTGAAATTAATTGAATTTTTTGCATATGATAGTTACTTAAAAGATATGCCATTTTTCTGGACAATAAGATGCACTGTATTTTCCTGGATAAATGTTGCCTGAAATTCCCCTGTATCTTATGATCCAAAAGTATACCAGCATGCAGTAATATTTTATCTTTAGCCATTTATAGAGACAGTATGGTCGAATATCCAGGCACATCCTGAAAAAGCTTTTTTTAATTTTTATTTTTTGTCCATTTCAGCTCGCACGTAATGGCAACATAAAAGGTTACTAATTAAACATGGAGTCAATTGTAATTCCGGAGGTCTTAGGCAACTGCAGCCAGTGGACGTCTCAATTAACAAACTCTTAAATTGTTCAATTCATGTATGTCAAGCGGACCAAATGAATGAAGGCACCAAATCATGATTTGAAAACAAAAGAATGAATGAAGTGATCAACCATTTCCCAGGTGTGCAAATGGGTGAAAGATTAGTGTGAGTTAGTGAAACACAAGACAGTTGCCATGTTCTCTTTCAAGAAGTGTGGAATCAACATTTAAGTAAATATCCGTTAATTGTTGCACTAGATGAATACATGCTTAACTGGGGACAACATAACTGGGGACTTAACTAGGAGTTTAGAAGATAGGATAAGTGTTAATAGTTTCCTTGTGGTATTAGTAGTCTGTAGAGAATAAGACTATATCAACATTGAGCTACTGAATAAGTTTGAGTGATGGATATTATTATTATTATTAGCCATATGGTGCAAGGAAGCCTGAGGCTTATGCTGCACCAGCCAAAAAAAAAAAATTTCTGAATTAACCCGAGAGAGAGAGAGAGAGAATCACCAAGAAAAAAAGAATGATGATGATATCCAGCTCAGGACCCTGGGTGTGCCAAGCCCATACTCACCAGATGTGAGCCCCTAGAAAAGATATGAATAGAGAGAGGAATCAATGAATGCCCGTGCCAGGTACTCTGGGGGTAGAAATATGTCAGCCAGCCTTATCCCAAACAGAAGAGGTCTCTCAAACATGTTAAGCAACTTTTTCAGTGGAACCCACTTTAAATTCTCTATTGTTGTTGTGCTGGAGATAGTGTATTCATGGCCAGTTTTTAGATTTGCCCACATTAATAGCTGATATTCCACCAAGAGAAAACTCTTGATGTGGGAAGTTGCAGCGACTGACCATATTTCAGCAGCATATAAGATGGAAGAAGGGAGAAAATTTTTTATATAGCAAAAAATGTAACTGGGCTGGAGATGTGAAGGGGCTGTTATCTCAAAACCACATCTCTTGGAGAGAGATAGAGCTTTTAGAAAGTTGATATGAGAATGAAAAATAAGTTTAGTTTCAAAGATCCAGATCTTTATAACAGAAAACCAGTTTAACAGGCTGAATACCAGTAAGAATGTTAAGATTAAATGGGTTTTCTTGTAGAAAGAGATCTGGGTACACTTCTCAGGATTAGTATGAAGACCAAACAGCCTAAAATGTGACCACCGCAGTAGAATTATTAAGAAATGAGTTGTTTTGCTGTGCCTCCTGAATTAGAGTGGACATAGCCCAGATTTTAATATCATCATCGTCATAAGCAGTGAGGTACACTTGCATAAGCAGTAGAGTTGGGATTAAGGTAAAGTTGACCTACTTTACCTTGTCCTTGATGGCTGTGAAGATGGTACATTTTTTTGAAGAAATTGAATTAAAGTTCTAAATGTAATATCATTAATCATGAGTGTGACAGTAATGACACATAATTAGTTATAAGTTTAAGAAAAGCTTCATTCTACACTGACATTTTGTTTAGTGAGCACTTGTGAATTTGCGTTACAAATATATGCAATTAATTATTTTTTTCCAAAATTTGCCTTCTAAATCATGAGCACATATGCCAAATCCATACACAACCATCCACGCTGTGGAGTAAATAACGTGACTCATCCGACCAGCACACCTTCCAGTCTTCTAATGTCCAACATCTTTCCATTCAGAAAATATGGTATATATATTTTTAACTAGTTAAGCAGAAATTAGTAGTGGTAGATGATGCAAGAAAACAAGCTTACACAGCATCAGCAAAAAAAAAATTGTCAGCTGCCCAACACATCTGACAATTTGTCTAATCCTTCCTTCAATTTATCCAAATTCCCCACTTATATAACACCAGATAGAAGTTTGTTTCAGTAAATCAGTTACTCTGGCTAAAAGCAAATTTCCACACATCTATCCTGCAACCTTCCTTTTTTTCAGATTAAAATTATGTCCCCTTATGGGCATCATCCATGAAAGAGTTAGGATGCTACTGACATTTAGTTTACTCAATCCATTTAACACTTTAAACATTTTAATCAGGTCTCCTAGTAGGTGCCTAGTTTCCAGCTGCCACTATTTCCAGAATTCAAGTCTTGCTTGGTAAGCATAACCTTTTGTACCCCACTGACTAATCATGTTTCTTTTTACTGCATCAATTCCAGCAGAGCCACATCCTTCCTAAAATGAGGCTTATAGACCTGTATACAGTACTCAAGATGTGGTAATTTTGTATATAGCAGGATACTTTTTTGTATAGCAAGAACTTTGCTAGCTAGCAAAGTTCTTGTGTATTATCAGCTGAAGTCTACCAGCTGTCCCAGACCATCTATCTGTACTGCTCAGAGAACTTCATATTGGACTGTACACTAATCCCCCTAGGTCTTTTTCATTTTCTACACCTTGAATATGTAGCATATTCAATGTTCCCATCATGGGATCTATCCAGTTATATTAAAGGAGGCAGCAAAGGAAGTAAGCAAAACCTTAGTCATAATTATGGGAGCATCCTAGGATTCAGGGTTGGTTCCCACGGATTGGAGATGTGCAAATGTATTCCCAATTCATAAAGAGGGATCAAAGGGTTGCACAAGGAATTACAGCCCTGTTAGTTTAACCTCTTTTCCAGGGAAAATAATGGAGTCATTGATTAAGAAAGCATTGCAGGATTATCTAGACAAGACTGCAGTAATATTTCAAACACAGCATGAGTTTGTTAACACGTTGAATGCCGACTACGAGTTAATTCGTATTTGGCAATCTGGCCCAGGATGCCGACTACAAGTTAACTCAGACTGGTATGACTTGCCTTTCAGGTGCAGCTACGAGTATATTCATAACAAATATGTGCAACTGATGGAATGATGGCATTTGGTGAAAATGAAGTTAGAAAATTGTCAATTAGGTTACAGTTAAATGAAAGAGATACAATTCATGGATTTCGGGAATACCTAATTGAAAAGATGGTCTCTGAAGAATTGAAGCATTTGATGGACACTCTGAGTATGATACCAATTTCATTAAGTGAATGTGAACGAGGATTTTCACAAACGAATCTGATCGCCGGCCCAACCAGATCTTTGTTAATGACAAAAACAGTTTCTTCACTACTGTTTCTTAAAGTTGTAGGCCCACCGCTGACCTGCTTCCATCCAGCAAATTTTGTAGCTGCTTTGGAAACGTCATTCAGCAAGAGACACACAAAGAGGAAGAAAAGAAGTCGGCATAGGGTGTCGGAGGAAAACTTAATAATAATTTGGAATATTCTACAAAAATTTTATTATGAAATTATTTTTACTTGTTATTTATTTTTTACTTATTATTTTTAGGGTCCGTAGTCTAACGAAGTTGTCTGTCACTCGGTTGTCTGTCCATCTGTCACAGCATTTCTCATCTTCAGTTGTATCTCTGGAACCACTCAACCTATTGACTTGAAATTTTGCATGTGTTTGTACATTATTTGGGCCAACATAATGCCATATTGATCGTTGTTGACAAAAATTTGTCTGAGAAATGGGGGGGGGGAAATGTGAAAGGGTCATAAAATGTCAACAACCTATAACTTATTATACACAGTTGGAAAGAGCTCAACTAGTAGGTTTAAAAAATGATTTTAAAATATTTTTAAAATTAAAAATGGCACCACCAGACAGGAAAATTTGAGGAATTTTTGTGTTCCCCCCTCTAGGTGGTAGATGACTCTCATCAACCGGATGAGACTTTGCTCATTGGAGGCTTGAAGTGGTGGAACCCATGTTTAGTCTCTAGAGCTAAGTTCTGGTCAACCCTTCCCTATCTCTTCCATCATGCAGTATGATTGATGACTTTTGAGGTTAGGATGAATGTCGTGGCGAGATCCAATATTCCTTACATTTCGAGGGTACAGCTCTAAAACGGTGTTTGCAGGCCGGCTGCTAGTTAGTACACCGGACCGAACCTATTTGTAACTCTCTAGGAGGTTTCCGGATCAGCTAGTGTATAATCTTGCTACCTCTACTCTGCCAGATAGTGACTGGAGGGAGTCCGAGTAGTGTGTATGCGGAGAGCATTGTCAAGGCCACGTTATGTCAAGGATCTGGGTATATTCTTACCACGTGTACGCCATATCCAAAAATTTCATTACTTCATACAGCATGTCCCACCCACTTTTTCTTACTATTGAGCAAGCTTATCTGCGAAAAGATCTAAACCTCCCAAGCACTTCCTAATTCATTTCACAAATATACGTGGTCTCAATTCTAATCTCAATGATGTCCATTTCCACTTGCAGTCTGCCAAACCCCATGTACTTTTTCTGACAGAATCTCAGTTATCGGTTGATTCAACTATTGCTCATCTCAGATGCCCAAATTATTCACTGTATGATTCCTTTCCCTCAAAGGTGGTACTTGTGCATATGTCCGTTCTGATATTCCCTGTCAGAGACTTGGCAATTTAGAATCTCCTTCTCTTTGATCTTCTTTTAAATCTCACTATCTCATTGTGTCAAATTCATCTGTTGTCTCTACCGTTCTCCCAACTCCACTAATCACTTGGAGCTCATTGACTTCCTCTCTTTGCAACTTGACATTCTCCAGTCCAACTTTCCTAAGAGTGAGGTAATTTTCCTTGGTGATTTTAATGTTCACAACTCCAGGTGGCTTCCGTTTTCTAGTCACACCGACCCAGCAGGTCGAGATGCTAAGGCTTTTGCAATTACTAATGAACTAGCACAGATTGTTCATTTACCTACAAGAATACTGGACAATCCTAATCATACAGCCAATATGCTTGCTTGCTCTTTTTCTCACAAACAACCCTTCTAAGTACACTGTTGAAGTGAGAGGTCCTTTAGGCACTTCAGATCACAACTTGGTGATTGTCTCTTCTCCATTGGAACCTTTATCTCATGGCTATTCCCAACCTCGTGTTGTTTGGCATTACAAGAATGCAAAATGGGTGACATGTGAGACTTCTTTTCTTCTTTTCCTTGGTCGGATTACTGTTTCAAAACTTCTGATGTCAACGTTTGCTCAGATCGTGTCAGTGAAATTATTCTTGCAGGAATGGAATCCTTTATCCCACACTCCACTTTAAAATCTCATCATTTATCTAAACCTTGGTTTTCCAAAAAATGTGCTAAGGCTGTTCAAGAGAAAAATGTTGCATATTGTAATTGGCTTGTTTCTAATTCTTCAGTTTCATTTTCTGCCTACACCAAAGCTCGCAACAATTGTAAAGTAGTTATTAATCAGTCCAAACTAGAGTTTGAACAGGCTAAGAGTAGAAAACTTGCTTCTTGCCCTAATGGTAGCCAAGCATTATGATCTCTTGCCAAAGCTATTGGCCGCAACTTTTACCCATCTCTGCTCCCACCTCTGTCCAAACCAGATTATTCTGTTGTCACTTCAGCCAAGGATAAAGCTGACCTGCTAGCATCCCATTTTTCTTCCAGTTCATGTATTAATGATCTTGCTAAAACACATCCCACCATTCCCAACAAGCTCCATTCAATGCCTATTGTGGTCTTCCGTCAAAAGGATACCAGAAGGATTTTGATGAATCTTGATGCTAAGAAAGCTCCAGGTCCTGATGGTATTTCTCCACTTGTTCTCAAAACCTGTGCTCCTGAACTTACTCCTATTCTTTGCCGCCTTTTTTCACTTTCTTATTCCAAAGGTGTTTTTCCTTCTGCTTGGAAATTTGCTCATATCCAGCCAGTTCCTAAAAAGGGTGACAAATCCCTCCCATCCAATTATCGTCCCATTACAATTACTTCTACTCTTTCTAAAGTAATGGAGAAATCAATTAACCGCCAACTCTTAAACTATCTAGAAACCTTCCGTCTGATCAACGATCGCCAGTTTGGATTCCGTCAGTGTCGATCCACTGGTGATATTCTGGCTTATGTGGAGGAGAAATTGTTGAGGCACCCGGGGTGGATGGGATCTATCCAGTTATATTAAAGGAGGTAGCAAAGGAAGTAAGCAAACCCCTAGCCATAATTATGAGAGCTTCTTTGGACTCAGGGGAGGTACCCATAGACTGGAGATGTGCAAATGTAACCCCAATTCACAAAGGAGGATCAAAGGCTGACACAAGTAATTATAGACCTGTTAGTTTAACTTCGGTTCCAGGAAAATTAATGGAGGCACTGGTTAAAGAAGCACTGCTGGATCATCTAGACAAGAATTCAGTTATAGCTCAGACACAGCATGGTTTTGTTAAGGGCAGGTCTTGTCTGACCAATTTGATTGGATACTATGATGTAGTCACAAAAGAACTGGATGCAGGGAATAACTTTGAAATTATATATTTGGATCTTAGAAAGGCTTTTGATACTGTTGCACATGGAAGACTGCTGCACAAATTGGAGGCAAATTGCTGCTATGGATAAAGGGATGGTTGAGTGGCAGAAGACAGAGAGTGGTAATCAATGGACACTGCTCAACGTGGACTAATGTTATTAGTGGAGTTCCTCAGGGTTCAGTGTTGGGTCCATTGTTGTTTTCTGTATTTATAAATGATATTGATGATGGTATATCAAGCTTAATGTCCAAGTTTGCAGACGATACAAAGGTTGGCAGGGTTGTTAAGGACACTACTGATGCAATGCTGCTGCAACAGGATCTGAAAAGGTTGAGCAGATGGGCTGAGAGGTGGCAAATGAAGTTTAACATTGACAAATGTAAAGTACTACATATGGGAAACAGTAACCCCAGATCAACGTATCAACTCTGTGGTACTACGCTGACAGTGGTAGAGAATGAAAAGGACCTAGGGGTAATTGTGCAGGCAGATATGAAGTTCTCTGAGCAGTGCAAACGAGTTGCAAGAGTAGCTCATGGTGTCTTGTCAATGATATACAGGAATTTTTCTAGCAAGGATAGGGATGTGATTATTCCCTTGTATAAGGCATTGGTCAGGCCACACCTTGAGTACTGTATACAGGTCTGGAGGCCTCATTTCAAGAAGAATGTAGAGCTGCTGGAACGAGTACAGAGAAGGGCAACAAGATTAGTGAATGGAACAAAGGGTTGCTCTTATGAAGAAAGGCTTAAGTTTTGCAAATTACAGAGTCTGGAGACTAGGCATCGGCGAGGTGATCTGATAGAAGTGTATAAGGCTTTGAATGGCTTGAGCATGCTCAATGCCGATGGGATTCTTCCTCTTGCTCAGAATAATCGCCTGAGAGGGCATAAATTCAAATTGAGGAAGGACGGATGTCGGATAGATGTGCAGAAATTTGCCTTTAGCCAGCGGGCAGTTGGTTTGTGGAATAAACTTCCATCACTTGTTGTTGAAGTTGGTAGCCTAAACAAATTGAAGGCTCAGCTGGACAGGTATTTTGAACGAACGGAGGGGTGAAATGGGAGTAGTGGTTGTGTTTTTTTTTTTTTTTTTTTGGCTCATGCTGAATAAGCTTGCTTTCTTGCATCATATGCCTCTACTAATGCCAATGCTAATGTTACCCACTTATGGACCAATTCAATGGAAAGGAACGGTGAAACACAAATAGTTGCTCTTGACATCTTAAAGGCTTTCGATTGTGTTTGGCATAAAGGTCTTCTAAACAAGCTTCCATCTTATGGTTTGCCAACTGTTTTTTGTAATTTGTTATCCAGTTTACTCTCTGATCGCTCACTGAGGGTGATGGTAGATGGCTCTCTGTCTTCTAACTTCTCCACTAATGCTGGTGTCCCCCAAGGTTCAGTTCTTTCCCCCACTCTTTTCCTCTTGTATATTAATGACTTTCTTCCATTGACTGGAAATCCTATCCATAGTTTTGCCGATGAAAGCACATTGCAATCCACTTTCCATTTTGAGAAACTTTGAACTGCTCAATCAGCTTCAACTTCTTGAAAATCTGCTACCAATTCCTCAAATGCCGATCTTCAGGTAATTCTCCAGTGGGGCAAAGACAACTTAGTTGATTTCAACCCTTCTAAAACTCAGTCTTGTCTTATATCTCGCAAAAAGGATTCTTCTGCTCCTATGCTTATCTTTAGTGACACTCCGATTTCTAGGCAAAATGAGATATCTCTTTTGGGGATTACCCTGACTTCTAATCTCTCTTGGCACAACCACATTACAAATATTGCTTCCTCTGCATCTAAAAAACTTGGTTTTCTCTTTCGCTCTCGGTGTTACTTTTCTTCCAAAAAGCTGCTCACTCTGTATAAATCGCAAATCCGCCCTGCCATGGAATATTGTTCCCACATCTGGGGTGGTGCCCCCAAAACCTCTCTCAGGCTTCTTGATTCCATTCAGAAGAGGGCAGTTAGATTAATTAATGATTCATCTCTAACAGAGTCTCTCCACTTGCTTTCTCATAGATGTACTGTTTCTGCTGCATGCCTCTTCTACAGATACTTCCATGGGCACCAATTCTTCTGAATTGGCTTCTATAATTCCGGCTCTCTCTTTCGAAACAGTCCGAACACATGCCGCCACCAGCCAACATCCATTTACTGTCCAACTTCAAACCCACAGAACCAACTTTTCATCTTCCTCATTTATTCATTCAACTGCCGTTTTCTGGAACAACCTTCCTTCATACATATTTCCTGAAAATTACAATCTACAGAAGTTCAAGTCCAATGTCAGCAAATATCTTCTTTTGTCTTCTCAACCTCCAATCCAAGCATGGTACTAAGTACTATAGGTTCTAATACCTCTCGTGTTTGGGGTTCACATAAAAAAAAAAAAAAAAAATTTCCATCGCTAATGGAGCTAAAAATTTAAAAATCACATTAGCTATGCGTTACTTGACGCTTATCAAGGGAAAATTATTCCCGATTTAAATCTGTCATTTACTTTTATGTGTTAAAATTAAAAAAGCAATTTTTTATTGCACTTTGATATTTTGTACTAAGTAACTCTTCTTTTGGTCACAAAAAGGTTGCTAAATAGTTAGTTAATAATTCTATAAAGGTCATGTATAAATTTTGCTTGACGAGAAATATTTTTTAACAAATTTGAAAGCTGGAGTTGTTCCTGCCATCAGATACTCAGAGAGCCACTGTTGAGGCAGCGGTGGTGGGGAGGAGCCTGCACGGAGTCTTGCACTTCCCTCACCTGCAGTCGCTTCTCCAGGAAGAAGTCGGGGTCACTTCTCCCACTCTTGTCATTCACAACAGCTGGAGACTCAAACAAACAACGTTTTCGTTAGTTCCTCAGTTTCAGGCCAATCCGGAGTATTAGAAACTTTTTTTCAGTTACCATAACGCTCTCTATTACACTAACGACCATTCATGACTACAGACCCTTCATCCTGAGTGCCCGGCACTCAGTAGTTGACAGATTTATTTACTTATTTTACTCACATTTTACTTATTTTTTTATATACATTCAATAATAAATTTATGCTTAATAAACTGTGTTAATATACTAAATTTGTTGTTCTTATTCCAAAAACATTACTACTAAGGTAACAATATCAGAAACAAAAAAATTTTAGAGTACTTTTCATATCGTTTTAATTTTAAATTTTTCCTGATAGCAAAGAATGAGTACCGGCACCTATGTTTTTTTTACAAAAAAAGCACTGTATAAATGCATTAACTACAAATATATTTTAGTTATTATATATATATATTAATTTAAAAAAATATATATTTATTTATTTAAAATTGATAAAATTACTAGTCAGAACAGATTAATGCCATCAGAAATGATTTAACATTACAGTTGCTTGAGAATATACAAATTCAATAGATATAGCATAAAATGGTAAAATGGTACCTATCACGACAAATTAAAATTCAAAAACAAAATTGGCAGTGAATATCTCCAACATACAAAGTACCCTATCAGCCTCTAATACCAAATACCAAAATACCAAAAAATACCGAAAATACCAAATTTTACCAGTTATTATTGAATAACACTTACATTGAAAGGCACGTCATAAGTACATGCTTCTTTACAGAATGATTTACCAGGAACCCTGCTAAGGGATGGGGCATTACACCCCAGGTAATTTTCCGAAGTAGTTTACATTCATTTTCTTTGCCTTTGCTCTTATCTGTATACTGTCTAACTCTAATATCTTATGCCCCAAAATCTATTAGAGTAATTGAGGGAGATTGAGGTACTATTTCTGTCCTTGCACCCTTTTGCCTCAGTATTGGTTTATACCTTTGCTTTGTTTTTCACAAGTAACAGAAACACTTGGTTATAATTTTTTCATAGGTTATGAAAACACTTATATATTTTTAATAATGTTTAAATTAATTATTTTAGTTTTTGCTATCTATGGGGCTTTTTTCTTTGTTTTTTTTCTAATGTAAACTCCAAACACGAGAGGTATTAGAACCTATAGTACTTAGTACCGTGCTTGGGTTAGAGGTTGAGAAGACGAAAGAAGATATATGTTGACATTGGACTAGAACTTCTGTAGATTGTAATTTTCAGGAAATAGTAGTAGTAGTTAGTAGTAGTAGTGGCATGTGATGCAAGAAAGCAAGTGTATGAGCTTATGCAGCATCAGCCAAAAAAAAAAAAAAATCACACCATTGCCTCCAAATGCCTGTCCAGTTACTCCTTAAATTTATTCAACCTATCAACTTCCACAACGACAGATGGAAGTTTGTTCCAGCAATTAACCACCCGCTGGCTAAAGGCAAATTTCCGCACATCTATTCTACATCTGTCTTTTCTTAATTTGAATTTATGCCCCCTTAGGTTCGTAATCTGAACAAGTGGAAGGATCCCATCAGAATTCAGCGTGCTCAACTCATTCAAGGCCTTATATACCTCAATCAGATCACTGCGCAGGTGCCTAGTCTCCAGCCACTGCAATTTGCAGAACTTAAGCCTCTCTTGGTAAGAGGATCCCTTCATTCCCCTCACCAATCTTGTTGCTCTTCTCTGTACACGCTCAAGTAAATCTACATCCTTCCGAAAATGAGGCCTCCAGACCTGTACGCAGTACTCAACGCGTGGCCTGACCATTGCCTTATACAGAGGGATAATCACCTCCTTTTCCCTGATAGCAAAATTCCTATATATCATTGACAAAACCCCATGACCTGCCCTCGCAGCCTGTCTGCATTGCTCAGAAAACTTCATATCTGACTGCACAATTACTCCCAGGTCTTTTTCATTTTCTACCGCCTTAAGTGTAGTACCTCACAGTTGGTACGTTTCTCTGGGGTTACTTCTACCCATATGCAGTACTTTGCATTTGTCAAGGTTAAACTTCAGTTGCCACTTCTTAGCCCATCTGCCCAAATTATCTAGATCCTGTTGCAGTAGCACACTGCCATCACTGTCATTAACAACCCTGCCAACCTTTGTATGTATCATCTGCAAACTTCGACATTAAGCCTGATATACCTTCATCAATATCATTGATAAATATACAAAACAACAGTGGACCTAACACCGAACCCTGTGGGACTCCACTAATAACATTAGTCTACAAAGAGCAGGCACCCATTGATTACCATCCTCTGTCTTCTCCCACTTAACCATCCTTTTATCCATTGTAGCAACTTACCCTTAATACCATTCTGCTCCAATTTGTACAATAGTCTTCCATGCTCAACAGTGTCAAAAGCTTTCCTGAAATCCAAATATATGATATCAAAATTATTTTTTGCATCCAGTTCCTTTGTAACCACATCATAATATCCTATCAAATTTGTCAGACAAGACTTTCCCTTAACAAACCCATGCTGTGTCTGAATTATTGCTGCAGTCTTGTCTAAATGATCCTGCAATGCATCTTTAACCAGTGACTCCATTATTTTACCCGGAACAGAAGTTAAACTGACTGGTCTGTAATTACTCGTGTCACCCTTCGATCCCCCTTTGTGAATTGGAGATACATTTGCACATCTCCAGTCCGTGGGAACCTCCCCTGAGTCCAAGGATGCTCTCATAATTATGGCTAAGGGTTTGCTTAGTTGCTTTGCCGCCTCCTTTAATATAACTGGATAGATCCCATCCACCCCAGGTGCTTTTCTTATGTTTAACTTCAACAATTTCTCCTCCACTTTGCTTTCAGTTATTCCAAAATCATTAAGTATCCTGCTACAATTTGATAACCTTCTGCCATTTTCAAACCTTAATAATTACATAAATACATAAATACATATGAAGGAAGGTTGTTCCAGAAAACAGCAGTTGAATGAATAAACGAGGAAGATGAAAAGTTGGTTCTTTGAATTTGAAGTTGGGCAGTAAATGGATGTTGGCTGGTGGCTGCACGTATTTGGACAGTTTTGAAAGATGGAGCGGGAATTATAGAAGCCAATTCAGAAGAACAGTGCCCATGTAAGTATCTGTAGAAGAGGCATGTAGCGAGTGGAGAAACTCTGTTAGAGATGAATCATTAATTAACCTAACTGCCCTCTTCTGAATGGAATCGAGAAGCCTGAGAGAGGTTTTGGGGGCACCACCCCAGATGTGGGAACAATATTCCATGGCAGGGCGGATTTGCGATTTATACAGAGTGAGCAGCTGTTTGGAAGAAAAGTAACACCGAGAGCGAAAGAGAAAACCAAGTTTTTTAGATGCTGAGGAAGCAATATTTGTAATGTGGTTGTGCCAAGAGAGATTAGAAGTCAGGGTAATCCCCAAAAGAGATGTATCATTTTGCCTAGAAATGGAAGTATCACCAAAGATAAGCATAGGAGCAGAAGAATCCTTTTTGAGAGATATAAGACAAGACTGAGTTTTAGAAGGGTTGAAATCAACTAAGTTGTCTTTGCCCCACTGGAGAATTACCTGAAGATTGACATTTAAGTAATTGGTAGCAGATTTTCAAGAAGTTGAAGCTGATTGGCAGGGCAAGGTTTCTTAAAATGGAAAGTGGAATGCAATGTGCTATCATCAGCAAAACTATGGATAGGATTTCCAGTTAATGGAAGAAGGTCATTAATATACAAAAGGAAAAGAGTGGGGGAAAGAACTGAACTTTGGGGGACACCAGCATTAGTGGAGAAGTTAGAAGACAGAGAGCCATCTACCATCACCCTCAGTGAGCGATCAGAGAGAAAACTGGATAACCAATTACAAAAAACATTTGGCAAACCATAAGATGGAAGCTTGTTTAGAAGACCTTTATGCCAAACACGATAGAAAGCCTTTGAGATGTCAAGAGCAACTACTTGTGTTTCACCGAACCTTTCCATTGAATTAGTCCATAAATGGGTAACATAAGCCAGAATGTCACCAGTGGATCGACACTGACGGAATCCATACTGGTGATCGTTGATCAGACAGAAGGTTTGTAGGTAGTTTAAAAGTTGGCGGTTAATTGATTTCTCCATAAATGGCCTCCGTAGCCGAGTGGGTAGGAGCGGGAGTGCAGTAGCACACGCTCTTTGAGTAGACCGGGGTTCAAGCCCCTGACTGCTGAATACGGTCGATCTGCCAACCTGCACTGGACCAGCTTGGCAGATTATGGTTCATTTCCCTCAGCATGAATTGTTGAGGAGCCTTCCATCCTGCAGTGGGTTGATAATGGCTGCACTTTACTTTTACTTTACTTTTACTGATTTCTCCATTACTTTAGAAAGAATAGAAGTAATTGCAATGGGACGATAATTAGATTGGAGGGATTTGTCACCCTTTTTAGAAACTGGCTGGATATGAGCAAATTTCCAAGCAGAAGGAAAAACACCTTTGGAAAAAGAAAGTGATAAAAGGCGGCAAAGAACAGGAGTAAGTTCAGGAGCACAGGTTTTGAGAACAAGTGGAGAAATACCATCGGGACTTGGAGCTTTCTTAGCATCAAGATTCGTCAAAATCCTTCTGACATCCTTTTGACGGAAGACCACAGGAGGCATTGAATGGAGCGTGTTCGGAATGGTGGGAGGTGTTTTACCAAGATCATTAATACATGAGTTGGAAGAAAAATGGGATGCTAGCAGGTCGCTTTATCTTTGGCTGAAGTGACAACAGAACCATCTGGTTTGGACAGAGGTGGCAGCAGAGATGGGCAAAAGTTGTGGCCAATAGCTTTGGCAAGAGACCAAAAACCATTAGGGCAAGAAGCAAGTTTTCTACTCTTAGCCTGTTGAAACTCTAATTTGGACTGATTAATAACTGCTTTACAATTGTTGCGAGCTTTAGTGTAGGCAGAAAATGAAACCAAAGAATTACAAACAAGCCAATTACGATATGCAACGTTCTTCTCTTGAACAGCCTTAGCACATTTATTGGAAAACCAAGGTTTAGATAAAGGACGAGATTTTAAAGTGGAGTGTGGGATAAAGGATTCCATTGATACAAGAATAATTTCACTGACACAATCTGAGCAAACGTTGACATCAGAAGTTTTGAAACAGTAATCCGACCAAGGAAAAGAAACCTCGCAGGTCATCCCATTTTGCATTCTTGTAATGTCAAACAATACGAGGTTGGGAATAGCCACGAGATAAAGGTTACAATGGAGAAGAGACAATCACCAAGTTGTGATCTGAAGTGCCTAAAGGACCTCTCACTTCGACCGTGTACTTAGGAGAGTTGTTTGTAAGAAAAAGATCAAACGTGTTGACTGTATGATTAGGATTGTCCGGTATTCTTGTAGGTAAATGAACAATCTGTGCAAGGTCATTAGTAATTGCAAAAGCCTCAGCATCTCGACCAGCTGGGTCAGTGTGACTAGAAAACAGAAGCCAGCTGGAGCTGCGAACATTAAAATCACCAAGGAAAATTACCTCACTGTTAGGAAAGTTGGACTGGAGAAAGTCAGTTTGCAAAGAGAGGAAGTCAAAGAGCTCCAAGTGATTAGTGGAGTTGGGAGAATGATAGAGATAACAGATGAATTTGACACAGAGATAGAGAGATTTTAAGCCAGAGAAGATCGAAAAGAGGAGATTCCAAGTTACCAAGTCTCTGACAGGGAATATTGGAACGGACATATGCACAAGTACCACCTCAGGTGAAAGGAATCATACAGCGAATAATTTGGGCAACTGAGATGACTGTCAAATAACTGAGATGCTGTCAAAAAAAGTACATGGGGTTTGGCAGACTGCAAGTGGAAATGGACATCGTTGAGATTAGAATTGAGACCACGTATATTCATGAAATGAATTAGGAAGTGTTTGGGAGGTTTAGATCTTTTCGCAGATAAGCTTACTCTATTAGTTTGACAATTCATGGTGTATTCAATAGTAAGAAAAAGTGGGTGGGACATGCTGTATGAAGTAATGAAATTTCGGATATGGCATACACATGGTAAGAATATACCCAGATCCTTGACATAACGTGGCCTCGACAATGCCTCCTCGCATACATACTACTTGGACTCCCTCCAGTCACTATCTGGCAGAGTACAGGTAGCAAGATTATACACTAGCTGATCTGGAAGCATCCTAAAGAGTTACCTATAGGTTTGATCCGGTGTACTAACTAACGTCCAGCCTGCAAACACCGTTTTAGAGCTGTACTCTTGAAATGTAATGAAGATTGGATCTCGCCACGAAGTTCATCGTAACCTCAAAAGTCATCAATCATAATGCATGATGGAAGAGATGGGGAAGGGTTGACCAGAACTTAGCTCTGGAGACTAAACATGGGTTCCACCACTTCAAGCCTCCAATAAGCAAAGTAGTGGTATTGCAACGGCTGATGAGCATCATCTACTACCTAGTACTGCCTGGTAACACAGAGGGGCAGCATTCCTCCATGTGGTGTGGGCACCACACCTCGACTCCTGCTTATGTTGGTTCACACCTGGGTGGTCAACCACAGTGCTTGTGCATGGAAGTTATACCCAGTATTACTAACAGTCCCACCATCGTGAAGGTGCAAACAGAGGATTTGGCTGTCACAGACCGTCCGGACTTCGCCGAAATTGGGTCCACTTGACTTGTATGTCACCTGAATATCAGTTCCATCAGCATTTTAGTCTCCCAGATAGCAAGTACAGCTTGTCTAGCGTATCTGAGAGAATGTCTGTGACAACCTCAAGGGCCAACTTGATATAACTAGTAGAAACAGATAGTTTTGGATGCTATTGATGTCGTGCCTTTCAGTGTAAGCCTTATTCAATAGTAACTGGTAAAATTTGGTTTTTTCCATATTTTTTGGTATTTTAGATTTTGTGTTTTGTAAATATGGAATTATTACGATTATTATTAGCTTTGCTTTATATAGAGGCTGATAGGGTCCTTTGTATGTTGCAGATATTCACTGCCAATTTTTTTTTTTTTTTTTTTGAATTTTAATTTGTCGTGATAGGTAACACTTTATGCAAAATATACTGAATTTGTGTGTGTGTATATATATATATATATATATATATATATATATATATATATATTTAATACAATTAATCTATTTTTAGATTATTTAATATACATCAGTTCATGTCATTACTAATCACGATCTAACACTATCAATTATAGCAGTATCAATTATACCTTTGTTACTAGCTGGTAACATACACATTTGTAAGAATATCAGATTTAGAATAGCTGTCAAACGTTAATAAGTTTTTTGCAAAGGTAATATGTATGTGCTTCGATTGCATAGTGTTCGATTTCTGTAGTGCATTAGCTTCTGCTGATAGAATCATTTCTATTACAATTGATAAAAGCTATAATTATATTATATATATAATTATTTCTTATATACAGTTTTAGGGTTTATTTCATTGCAGGTTCTTGAAGAATGTGCAACAAAATGTGGCGTCAGATTCCATAGTGAAATTGGAAAATTTCGTTTTCTCAATGAGATGATAAAACTAATTTCTCCTAAGGTAATTTGATTAAGTTCATCAACAGTACTAAAATTGTAATTTATAATTATGACACTTGTATTTTATAATTGTCATAAAAATCTTTATAGCATGCAGCTTCAAACTGCAGAAATTCAACTACATATAAGTTAGTGCTTAAGCATCATGTTTACAGCAGTTGAACCAACCAAAGTTGTATTATAAGAGGCATCATGACATTACACTGATTACATCTCATATTGTGAAATCCTTTACAATTGCCTATCTTTCAAACTTTGAATAAGTAATGCTTACCCCAATAAAGTTTCTATTATTGCTACATATTCTAAGTGGGTATGACCACTCAAGATGGCCATTTCAGGCACCCAGTAGTCTTGTCTCGTGGTTAACTGTTACTTATTCAAAATATGAAAGATAAGCAACTCATTGTGAAGATTTCACAATATGAGATGTAATATAACGATGCTTCTTATAATACAGCTTCAGTTGGCTCATATATGTTGCTTAAGCATTAACTTATATGTAGTTCATAATTATCATTAATTATGTCTAGCAAATATGAGCAAGAATTAATGCTTTTTGGAAATGGTTCCATAATGATTGTGAGTACATAATAAACTAAAAAAAAAATGTATGTGTGCCCATCATGCATATTGGAAGCTAAGTGAAACTTCTTTAAGCGAACATTTATCACTTGACTGAGGATCCCGTATTGACTGTATGAATGCTGCAGGCAGATGAATCTGCATGAATGGGACTCTGAGATATGAGACATTCCATTGCAAAATCTAGTTTCGGCAAGTGCTGTGGCATCGGATGATATTTAAAACCATTTGACTTTGATAGATCTGGAATCACTTTGTTCTTGAGAGAGCCACGACAGCTGTTACAGGCCAACATTTCACTTACATCCTCATTTGGAAATGCTGTTTGAAGAAGAGCATGATCTTGAGCTGCTACAATCTTCATATCATTCTTGAACCAAAACCGATTACACACGGAACAGACCGAACCGAAATCATTATCCAGGAATGTATGTTTAAACAATTTGATGGAGTACTTCTGGCAGTCAGTTTTGGCTTCTTCGCTTTTCATTTACAACTGGGCTTCAAGGACTCTTCATTGCTTTCATTTACAGTGTCAACTTCCATGACTCCTTCCAAATTCATATCTAACGTTTCTGAGGAGATCTAAGGCTCTGAAGGTATGGATGAACATTTTCCAGGTTCTTTGTTCAATTCTGTTGCATGCTGTAATTTCTTCCACTGTCGAAATAGCTTAGATCTCTCCTTTGTACTCAATGGAGGTGGTTTCAGTGGTCGCATTGCACGTATGCATATTCTATATGCCTTACAATGCTCACTTGTCTTTAGTCTTTGGCATGTTGAATTATAAATTCTTTTCCTTTGAAATTTTTTATTAAATAAGGTGGAGAATGACGAAAGAAATAGAATGATGCAATCAGTATGGGTACTGATTGGGTCATGTGTCACTCGTGCCTATTACCAAGTGGTACAATGGTGGGAGGATGAATCATTTCATGTTGCATTTTCTTGACGATTTTTGTCAATCCATGGATGCATTTGAACATGTACATGCGCTATACGCCTTACAACGCTCACTACAGTGGACCCCCCCCTTTATGATTGGTTCACTGTATGAACAATGGACACTCCATAACAAAATACTGTCCGCTATACAATATTTAATGAGCACCAGTCATTGTGATCATATTTGTGAATTGAATTTTAATTCTATTAATGGTGATTCTAATAAGCGAAAATAGGAGGAATATTATCCACAGGCTATAAAAGTAAAGATATAAAGCACAGATTTACACTTTATTACCTTACCAATTATCAAAATTAAATGACACGTGAAAATCAGAAGAATATTTTCCACAGGTTAACAAAGAAAAAAAAAAAAAAAGAAAGGAATTCAAAAAATCAATTACACTGGGCATTCCCATGTGGTCACCCACCCAATTAATAACTGTGCCTAATGCTTCTTAACTTCGGTGATCGCACGAGAACCGGGGAATTTAGCCTAGTATGACAGTTGGCTGTTCAAAGTGCCTGTAATGCATTTACTTTTAGTAATGGTCACTTTTTGTTGCGTTTTGTTGATCCACGAACGCAAGTTACTCCCATCTGAAAACTGCCTAGAGCGTACCTAGAAGTTTCACTTCAAAAATAGTTCAGAATTTCAAGGCATAATTAATACAAGGGGCATTTGAAAAGTTCATGGCCTGAGTATAAAGGATTTATTTGAGGAGTCTGGTAACATGTTACTTTTTAACATGGGCCCCTTTGGAGTCATTACACTTTTGCCACCAATGCTGCAAGGTTTTGATTCCAGCTGCGAATAAAGTTTTTTTCTTGGGCCTCCAGAAATACATCCATTGCAGCAATGACACCCCCTGTCAGTGGGAAAATGTATGCCAGCCAGGTATTTTTTCAAATCAGGAATAGTTTGACAGTGCTAGATATGACACAATTAACATAGACTTTTCAGAGAGGCATCTGAAAAGTTTGTGGCCTGAGTATGAAGGGTTTATTTTTTTTAGTTTAGTTTATGAAGTGGTTAGCTTTTATGAAGTAGTATGAATGGTGAATATGGAGGATAGTCCAAGATTTTAAAGTTGCACTCATGCAGTGTAGCCATGAAAGTGAAAGACTTGTGAGCAGGTGCATTGTCCTGGTGGAATAAGACTCCTTTGCTGAATTTTCCTCAGCTTTTGCCTTTGATGTTTTCATGCAAATGTCTCACAAGTTCTGCATAATATGCCCCTGTGACTGTCTGCTCTGAAGGTACAATCCATCTAGCAACAATCCATCAGTATCCCAAAAAAACCAGTGCCATTACCTTGCCAGCAGAAAGAATTGTCTTTGTTTTCTTTGTAGGGGCAGATGAGTTTTTTCCATTTTTTTGATTTCTCCTTTGAACGTGATGTACCCACATCTCATCCATGTCACAAACCTTGCAAGGAAATTTGATCAACATGCTTGAAAACAATGCAAATTTTTGCCTGACTTGACAACTCTTGTGCATTTTTGGTCGGCTCCCAACAACTTTGGGACCTGTCATGCTGACACCTTTTTCATAACAAGAATCTTTGTTATTATGTAATACGCACATTATTGTGAGATGCCCAAGAGCTAGCAGTGCCAGATTTTCACTCATCGACCATAATCAGATCATGCACACTGCTAACAACTTTTGGAGTGGATATTTGTAGATATTGCCAGTCTTCCATAGTATGGGTCATCTTCCAGGTGACCTTGCTTCCTTGTTTAAATTCTGCTGCCCACTTCTTAGCCATGGAATAGGAAGAGGCATCCACCCCCAGTGGTTATAACCATATCCTCATGAATTGCCTTTGGCATTAGGCCTTTGTTTTTTTTACCAAATGTTGGATGATTGCATAGTGACTGATTTTGTCCATCTTTCTCATTCACACAACTTTGACTTTAGGACCTGTAATTAAAAAAAAAAAAGACATTACTGAAACTGTGTGAAACTTAGTATAATACGAAGTGTTATACTAAGTTTCACACAGTTTCATTAATTATACATTAAGTGCATAAATTTTCAACACTGTACCACTACCCTTTCATACTCAGACCATGAACTTTTCAAATGCCTCTCATATATACTTTTTTCACAGTTTCTGGAAGATGATCATTCCAGTTTGTGTAAATAAGAAATACTATTCTTAGAATTTATAAATAGAAACTTGTTTGATTTCAGTTATAACAAAACAGAAATGTGTTATGTACTTAATTTGATTATGTTTTACAATGTCATATTTTACAATGAATAGAGTGATAAAGTTTAGTTGTAACACAAACAACTCGGGGACCCATATAGGTATCATATTGAGCAAAGGCTGATTTTTAGTAAATTTAGAATTGCAAAATTAGCAGCCACTAGCCATACTAAGGAATTTAATTTTGCAGAATTTTATGTTTATATAATTGTTTTAATGTAAATATTTCACTGGATTTGTCAGATATATATATTTTAAACTTGATTTGTCAGCTATATATTTTAAAAAATATATATTAAATTAAAATCTAATTAAAATATAAATTTATCTCACCTTCACTGGAGTTATTTTGTGGTGAATGTTGCTAGTCATTCTGAATTAGAAGTTTTATAAAATTAATAATACTATCATTAAAGTCAGAAGAACAACATAAATACTATGGCTTCCAATTTTAATAAGGCTTTTGCTACTGTCACAAACTGAAATAATGTGCCATTAGTGGGAAAATAGTGTGGTGGATAAAAGATAATGGACAAAGAATGATTACAAGTAGTGGCTCCTCTTGAGTATCTTTGTACAAGAACCACATAAAGTTCTGTGTAGTTCATTACTGGGTCCCTTCCTTTTTTGATGATTGTAATGGTTGTAACCAATTTATTCTGCTTCCACAAGACCTAGTAGATAAATTATTCAGTCAGTATGAAAAATAGTAGTTAAAGTACATTGTTGGAAAATTTGAGTCTGTTACTCAAATGTAGAGTCTTACATTTTTCAACCTTGTACTATTGTATCCAAGACTTATCTTATTTTTGGTAAGCAATGAACTTAAGACAGTTGATGATGAGAAACAAGTAAAAGTAAACATGCAATCTGAAATTCTCTTACAGCATAGACATGCTGCCAGAACAGCATAATAATAAAAGGGGCACTATGGCCCATTAATTATGAAACTGGGCTACCAGCCTTATGGACCTGGGTTTCGGTCCTGCCTTGGTGGAAGCGAACACGTCTCCATCATGCTGGGAGACCTACATAATAATAATAATAAGTATAAAAATAATAATAAAAAGAAATTGCGAATGTCGCTTCAGTGGACTTGCCTCCCCCAAGGTTGAAGTGATGGCTGAGGCAGATAGTGCCATCTTGTGTCGCTCTCAACAGCTAACACCAACACTGGTTGTAAGCCAAAGTTAAATAGGTCCACCATCCTTAGAGGGATGGTGATGTTAAAGAGAAGTAATAATCATACTGCATTGAGTGTAGCACAAGATAAAGTCACTCGCATTCAGTCAGTTGCGTTGTTAATATTATTAATAGTAGTAGGAGTAATAGTAGCGGCAAACGATGCAAGAAAACAAGCTTATACAGTATCAGGAAAAAAAAAAAAAAAAAACCACTTCCCATTTCACCTGCCCATTCCCTCTAATAGTTTCTCTAGTTCTTTCTTGAATTTATTCAAACTATCCACCTCCACAATACCAGATGAGAGTTTCTTTCTACAGTCAACTACCCTCTAGCTGAAGGCACAGACCATCCTGAGAAAAATTCTATTCCACGAACCTTGCACACTCTCTCTCTCTCTCCAGGCTGAAATAATTGGTACTGCTTATCATGTGCTCCCTCCTATCGTATCTGGGTAGGATTTCACATTTTCAGTTTTCCTCTTCTAACTTAACTTTTTCTCAACATTGCTCTGTATTTAATATAGTGCCAACATGTACAAAAGTATGACCGTTTGTGCCCCTAAAAGATATCTGCTCTTCATCATCAACTTTTGCCCCTGGCAAACATACCCTGGTCCTATTCCATCTATCCATTTTGCACATTGTATTTCCTATTTGCCTTATGATCAAGTCACAAACTATAGCTACTTCCTGTGAGACCAAAGATCTCTGTTGCAGAGGATATCTCAGACATTGGGTTGGGTGGCTTGATGGGTCCCTCTGACATTTTGTTTACAATGTAAGTAATTTTCCTAGTAGAGACAAAGAGCTAATTGTTCGATTGTATAAAGCCTTGGTTAGGCTGCATCTTGAAATTTGTATATAGGTATTTCTAGCTTAAATTGCAATTTCCTAATTCAGGAAGAATGTGGATCTACCGAAATAAATACAACTATTGGAGAGAAACTTCAATTTTGTAGATTGCAGTCCAGACCTCTGCTTGAGGGTTGGACTGAGGTATATGAGGTTTTGAGAAGCTTCATGGAATTAATAGGGAATATCACTGTTTAGAATAAATTACCACCTAATCTTAGCAAACTTTGTTTTTAATAAATTACCACCTAATCTTCACAAACTTTGTTTTTAAGGCTGATGCTGAACAAGCTTGCCTTCCTTGCACCGATTTACCTTTATTAATACTGAATTATTAACTTACCATAATTTATATGCCCAAGTAGGCCATAAAAACTTCTTTGTGTAGCCATTGTACACTTAAAATTAGCATTAGCAGAGGTAAATAATGCAAGAATGCAAGCTTATACAGCATGAGCCAAAAAAGAAAAATAAAATTAACCCCTTCCCATTTCACCTCTATCCATTCTCTCTAATAGTTTGTCTACTTCCTTGAATTTATTTAAGCTATTAACTTCCACAACAATAGATGGAAGTTTGTTCTAGCAATTTTGCTAGCAGGGGTAAGGAGGTGATTATCCCATTGTATAAGGCAATGGTCAGGCCATATCTGGACTACTGCATACATATCTGGAGGACACATTTTAGGAAGGATGTGGATTGGCTGGAACAAGTACAGAGAAGGGCAATGAGATTGATGAGCATAACAAAGGGTTGCTGTTACCAAGAAAGGCTTCAGTTCTGCAAATTGCTTTGTCTGAAGACTAGGCACCTGAGAGGTCATCTGATTGAGGTGTTTAAGGCTTTGAATGGATTGAGTAAGCTCAATGCTGATGGGATTCTTCCTCTTGCTCAGACCACACATATGAGGCAGCACAAATTCAAATTGCGGAGGGATGGTTGCAGAATGGATGTTTGGAAGTTTACCATTAGTCAACAGGTGGCTGATTGTTGGAACAAACTTCTGCCTGCTGTTGTGGAAGTTGATAGTTTAAATAAATTCAAGTAAGAACCAGACAAACTATTGGAGGGAATGAATAGGTGAAAGGATGGATGCCATGTTTTTTTGTTTTTTTTTTGGTTGATGCTGTATAAACTTCCTTTCTTGCATCATTTCCCAATGCTAATGCTAAATATTATTGCCTTCCTTTGAAAGGGAACAGAGAAGGGTTCCTTTCCTAAAATGAGGCTTCCAGACCTCTATACAGCTCAGATACGGTTCTAACCATTAATTTGTATAGTAGGATAATAATAATAATAATCATTATTTTTAATCTTTGCTGCAAGATTGCTTTATATCACTGACAGTTGCACCACACATAGCTTATTAAACTGTTAATAAGGTAGTCCTTTTTATCTTCAAAGAGTGTGCTACCCAATTGATAATTTGACTTGGGTGGGGGTTGTTCTCCAGATCTAGAAACTTGCATTCATTAGCATTAAAGCTCAGTTGCTGCTTTTTTAGAGAAACTTTATTCTACTAAATGATTTTACTAGTGAATATCACTAAAGATAGATGGTGGATATTAAATGTCAATAAAGACCTTCACTATCCAGCAACCAACACTACTCATATGCTTTTCACTTTAAAGTAATGTTTTTGGTGATACATTGTAGCAGATTTGATATTTTTGGCCCACAGAGATCGAACAACATCTGCCATTGCTTCCTGTTTTACGCACTATTTGTTAAGTTACCATTTTCGGACAGCCATATTACCTTGTTGACAACAAGGTAATAGAAGTTGAATATCCTCTGATGTTTGGCCAGTCTTGGATATTAATGCAACCAGGTCAGAGCTGCAGGCTAGATGAGGCAGGAACTTCCATAAAAGTATATACAGGAAACTAAAATCTGTACAATCCAGAATTCTTTAAAATCTGGTATGTTTGACAAAAGGGAAAAAAAATCATTTTACAAGCCAAAATATCAAGGAAGCAGCAATTTGACACTTATATTAATAATTGCATTTGTCTTGAAGAATCCATGCAAAAAAGGGGTGACATAAGTTTCAGTTTTAGTGTTGTCGCTTATGTGTCATGGCACTTGTGTGAACCAGTGACCAGTTCGATATAAAATAATGGATTTAATTCCACAGAACCCAGGTTTTTTGTCTTCAACTAAGGCTAGTTATAAAACTATAACTTGCAGCTTATCAGCTGCATGATAAGTTATAGTGATGGCAAAATGAAACCTGGGGAATTTTGTTATGTACAAGAAATTGATTGAATTTCTTTGCTTATTAAAATCAAAATATCATCTAAATTGATAAAGATTATATATTTTTCATTATAATTATTCCTTAAGAAGAAGAGCTTACAATTTTACATTTACTACATTTATATTTACTATTTACATTTTTAATTGGTAGCACTGTCTGTTAGTTACTGTAAATGAATTCAACTTTAGTGCTTAATATTCATTGAAATGTGCATCTCTAAAACTGCTGAAACACTTGGTATTATCTCTAAAATCTGGAAAATTTTAAAATCCAGCACCTCTTAATCCTTGAAGGGTACTGGATTTTAAATAGTTTTCTGTATATAAAATAGCCATCTAGTTTCATATTTATCTAAGCTACCTTTAAATCTTCATCTATCTGATTACAAGGCAATATGTAACCCTTCAAATAATTGAATGTTCTTTGGCTAAAAGCAGAGGGTTTTCATGGTACATGCATTGTCATGCATTCACTTGCAGGCAGATTCTCTTTCTGAATGCTATACCTTCATATTTCGCAGTAATATCCAGTGTTGTGTATAGTGTATTGCTGTATCAAGCTCCATGTTTTTTATCTCAGCATAAACATCTTTCAGGTAGTAATAATTTTGGCAAGTTTCACAGAAATTGAACACTTCATATTGAACACTTCAATTGAAGTGTTCAATTTCTGTGAAACTTGCCAAAATCTTCTCATTTACACACTGTTAATTTTATTTCAATTTTCAGCTACCAGACACATCACCAAAACTTCACCAGTAACAAAAACTAGGGATATAAGCACATACACCCAACACTTTTTAAAAATCATGATTCAGCTAGCATCTTTGATGTAATGACACCAACAAAATTCTTATTCTTGTGATCCCTTTTCTTTAAAAAACAGGGTTTGTCTCTTTATGTGTATGTCACACATCATGTTTACTACACTGACCTAATATTTAAATGTGATTTAAAAAGATATCTATACTTGCCAGTTAGTGATACTTACAAGCTGTGAGCATAATTATTATTCTTATAATGCTGTGAATATATAGTAAAAATTTGTGAGTATAACTTAAGGTGCTGATGTACTGTAAGATCAGCCAAATAGTAAGTGTGTTGGGTGAATCTCAGAGATAGGAATTTATATTTTATGTTTATAAATAAGAAGTTTCAACACTTAAATAAGAAGTGGTGAAGAAATTGTTGGCCCTATGAGTTTTCACTGAAGAATGAGGGGTGCAATTTATCCTGTTTTCTTTATCCTCATTCATAAAGGCACTGTTCAAATTATATGCATAAATAGTTGCTAGATTTTTTTAGACATGTCTCTTTGAAAAATAATTTCTTTATGAAATGTTTTAAATTAAATTCTTGTTGCTCAATCTGTGTATCTGTTTGCTTATTTGAATATTTGGCTGTAAAATATGTATCATAATTCATACACATAAAACATTAAGGTTGATTTCATTTATTTAGATTAGAAAATGGCATCACAGTCAAGCTAAGCTTTCTTTTTGCATTTAGTATTTAGGGGAAAGAACATCAAAAAAAGTACAACGAAAGGTTTTGGAGCTTCTTTACAAATGGACTATACAGTTGAATGAAGCAAAGATTACAGAAGCATATGAAATGCTTAAAAAGCAAGGATATGTTCCTGATGATCTGGAGAATGTCCCACAGGTAATACATAATTTTTCTGTTTTAAAAATATTCTCTTTTTATTTGTTGAAAATACTTCTTTCTATATCTATCTGATTCACAAAGACAGGCAGATAAGAAATGGAAATTAAGGGAAATTTCCACTTCTTTTCTGCCAGTTTCCATTACAAAAATCAATGTAATATAAAAGCAAGTACAATAACTCTCTTGTAAGAAGCTAAAACATTATTATTATTTTTTTTTGTTTTGCAATATTAAAATGACAAAAACAAACATCCCACTGCTTGTCAAAGAAATCTTCACCTTTGCATTTGTGTGAAAAGTAAGCACATGTTGATATTACTGCATTGAAGAAAGTAGGACCATTTAGCCAGATTATGATTATATGAAAAAATTACATTGTTTTATGAGCAAATCACATAATGCTACAATAATTTAATGACTGTCCAAAAAAAGAACCAAAATTTTGGAACATGTCATGCATGTACCACATATGGGACAAATGAGACACATGATTAAATAATACCAGTCATGAAGAAAAGTTAAATCCCTGACTTATGATAGATATACTAAAACTAGTAACGTTCCTTGCAAATCAACAAGGGCTATTCTGCTATATACTGGTATAGTTTCCTATGTGACGTTACTTTAATTTTACTTATTTGAACGTATTAGATTTTCTTTTGTGATAGCTATGTTTTTGGATGCCTCAGTACTTCTGTTAATATTGCAATTGAGTTATAGTAAGTGCATAGGCAATAGTTTTGCCAATTCACAGTTCTAATCTTTATATTTTCCTAGCTTATATTGCACACATCTTTGGGATTCATCTAAAAATCAGCCAGTTTTTCTTGGAAAATAGCTAACTTATTAAGGATTACCTTGCTGTGAATAATATATTTATTCTTGATTTTATGCTATGACACAAATGTTATTTTTGTATCATAGCATAAATTGTTAATTGTCAGTATTATCATATACTATGTTTTATAATATTATTTGTACATTATTTTATTCAGCTTCTATAAACGAGATGTATTAAAAATTTCAATCTTATTCTGTAGGCAGAACAGCCATCTAATTCAGTGGTCCAGTTATGCCAAGATAAAGAAAAAGCTCAAGTAAGTGCAGTAATGATATTTAGTTTGAGAATAATTGCCATAAAGTTGAGTATGAATGCAGAATAATTATCAGATTAATATATTTTATTTTCATAAAAATCAGTCCAAGTTCTCATTGTTGCAAGAAGGAGCTTGTATCCATCTTCAAAAGGGCTTGTAAAAAATGTTTTAGGCGGAGAACCTGATCCATTTTAAAATATATGGGTATGATTTAAAAAAATCTCAAAGTACCTCCAAAAAAAAAACAAAAAAAAACTTAATACAGTATTCCTTTCATGGCACTTGGTAAGGAGGTGCATGGCCTATATGCTTTTCTTATATACTGGATTAAGTCACTTGATTTTGCAGGAAGATCCAGTGGACCAGGAAAACAGTTATGATGTCTGAATACTTTGGGAAGGTTGTCTAGGTAGAAGTGGCACTTTTCTCATTTAATATTCTACTAGGAATAACTAATGTGTCTAAGTAAAAATACTAAAAACATAATTTTGTTACATAGCTGTTAAGGTGGAGCAAGCAAAGTTTGCATAAAAAGCATCATTATGTGACATCTCATTTGAATTCCTTCATAATAAGATGCCTTGCTCATGCATTTTGAACAGGTTGCACTTTCCAGAAGGAGAAGTGCATATGAGTCTCCTGATCAGTGGGTAGATACCGAGAGAGAGTGAGAGAGTGAGTGTAAGAACTGACAACCTAGCTGTGACTTGATAGATTAATAAATTTTTTGTTTATACTCCGAGGTGACCACATAAGATAAGAGGAATTCACAAGATAGAGAAAATGCAAGAACTAGGTAAAGGGAAGGGTTTTTGCTTTCATAAAGGTGACTACAGCAGTCTCAGACAGTTTTTAAATTCTGTACAGTGGGACCAACTGATGATGTCACCAACAGCAAATTCTAAGTGGGAAGCATTCAAGGAACTAATCGTGGAAACTACTAAGCTTTTCATACTGATTAAGAAATATTGTTTAAGGTTTAGGCGTAAATGGATGTCAGATAAACTAATGAGACTTGTGGCAGAGAAGAAAAATGCATGGGATGCATATAAATTATCAGGCGACACAGAAGCCTATGGCAGATATAAGCTTGTCAGTAATCAAGTCACAAAGGAGATTAGGCAAGCAAAGGCAGATTACGAGAAATCTTGGCAAAGGATGCTAAGAAAAAATGGCAAGAACTTCTTTACTTATATAAACTCTAGAAGGAAGGGATGAATCAGATTGGTCCACTTCATATTAGTGATTTGACTGCTGATGATCCTGCTCAGATAGCTGATAATCTGAATGAGTATTTTGCACCTACATTCACACATGAGGAGTTATTAAAGGAGAAAAATGCTGGACGTTTATCACACTGTAACAGGGTGGTTAATGATTTTGTAATAACTTGAGAGCAAAGTGAAGTTGAAATTGTTGAAGTTAAACATAAGAAAGGCACCTGGGGTGGATGGCATCTATCCAGTTATATTAAAGGAGGTGGCATAGGATGTAAGCATACCCCTAGCCATAATTATGAGAGCATCCTTGGACTCAGGGGAAGTCCCCATGGACTAGAGATGTGCAAGTGTATCCCTAATTCACAGAGCAGGATCAAAGGTGTGACACGAATGATTACAAACCAGTTAGTTTAACTTCTGTTCCGGTGAAAATAATGGAGTAACTGGCTAAAGATGCATTTCAGAATCATCTAGACAAGACTGCAGTAATAATTCCGACAGCATGGGTTTGTTAAGGGAAAGTCTTGTCTGACAAATTTGATAGGATATTATGATGTGGTTACAAAGGAACTGGATGCAAAAAATAATTTTGATATCATATATTTGGATTTCAGGAAAGCTTTTGACACTGTTGCGCATGGAAGACTATTGTACAAATTGGAGCAGAATGGTATTAAGGGTAAGTTGCTACAATGGATAAAAGGATGGTTAAGTGGGAGAAGACAGAGGATGGTAATCAATGGGTGCTGCTCTTCGTGGACTAATGTTATTAGTGGAGTCCCACAGGGTTCGGTGTTAGGTCCACTGTTGTTTTGTATATTTATCAATGATATTGATGAAGGTATATCAGGCTTAATGTCGAAGTGTGCAGATGATACAAAGGTTGACAGGGTTGTTAATGACAGTAATGGCAGTGTGCTACTGCAACAGGATCTAGATAATTTGGGCAGATGGGCTAAGAAGTGGCAACTGAAGTTTAACCTTGACAAATGCAAAGTACTGCATATGGGTAGAAGTAACCCCAGAGAAACGTACCAACTGTGTGGTACTATATTTAAGGTGGTCGAAAATGAAAAAGACCTGGGAGTACTTTTTCAGTCAAATATGAAGTTTTCTGAGCAATGTAGACAGGCTGCTAGAGCATGTCATAGGGTATAGTCAATTTTGAAAGTAGGGAAAAGGTGATTATTCCTTTTTATAAGGCACACCTTTTTATACTGTGTGTGTGTGTGTGTGCGCACGCGTGCGTGCGTGCGTACGTGTGTGCGTGCACACGTGCGTGTACGTGTGTGCGTGCGCACGTGTGTGCTTTTGTAACCTTATGCTTGGCTATAAAGGCTTCACGAGGAGATCATTTCCAAAATGTTGCCACTGGGTGGTTAGCACTCAACACACTATGCTCACAAGATTATACACTATCTTCAAATAAGTGCTACTTATTTGAAGTTCACGAGTATGCCAGCTCGTCAAAGAATTCACATTAGGAGATATTGTGGTGACATCTCATAGTCTTTTATGCAAGCTTTGTTTGCTTTCACTTTATAGCTATTCAAACTTTGTTTCTTTCACTTTATAATTATGCACAAAATTGTTTGCTTTCATTTTATAGCTATAAAGTGCATAGCTTTGTAGCTATTCAGTTTATAACTATGCATATGCTAGTTATAAATTTTCCATAGTTTGAAGCTTTGCTCTAAAACTGTGCAGAATCTACTAGGATTATTAAAATTATTATTTTTTTCTCCAAATGTTAGGGTGTTCAGGCATTTTCTGAATAGTAAGTTTATTAAGAAGACTTAAGTTTATGATTTATCTTTTTAAATTAACAGTTATTAATTCCAAAGTTTGACATAATACAGTTGCAGCATTTAGCTTATGTATTTGGATGTTTTGCAGTTACTGTAATTTTATTTTACAGAGGGCAACATTATAATACATTACATCTCTGTAAATACTTATGGAAAATGATTAAAGTCCCTTAAAAGCAATAATTTAACTACTAGGTTAATATTGTTCTTAAAATATGTGGTACAGGATGAACAGAAGAAATAGTAGAAAATTTTAAAAAAATTTTCTTAATTTATTAATGATTTATTGAATATTTTTTTATTAATCATGTGTTATATTATGATGGCAGAACCTGAATAACAGTACATTATCTTTCCAGCAGTAAATATTAATTTTAATTATTGAATAAATTAAAAAACTTACCTTTTTATCTTTCTCAAGGTAATGCTAAAATAATATAAAGTTTAAAACTTAGCTAATTATGAATTTCATAAGTTTTGTTATCCATCTTTTTTTCTTTTTTGGGGGATTGCCTTGGTCTCTCTTGTAACAGAGGCCAACTCTTGACCAAAAAACTTCACCTTATACCCATATACTAAAGATGACACCATTATCCATCAGTTGATCACTAGACTTTTTTTTTTTTAATAAGTGATAATGCATTTCCTTATAGAGCTCGCTTAGTAAATCAGTACCATAAGAGGGAGGTATAGCCAAAACAGATCCCCAGATTTCAGTCCATTATAGAATATTTGGGATGTTCTAGGTAGGTGGGTGGATGCCAGTTATGTTACAAGTCCCTTTTCAAAAACTTGACTGAGCTTGTTATCAGCTTTTATGCAAGAATGGGTATTGACACCTATAGCATTGATTAACAGTTTTTTGCCTAACATGAGGAGTTGATGTCATACCTGTGTTACTGTCCATGGAGATCAGATGTTTGTGTATTATTTCCATGGATTATCAACACTATCTTTGACCACTAATAACTCTGTAATTTGAAATTGAAGTTTGTGTAGCCTTTTGCATTACTAGATTACACTAAAATGAATATCTCACTAATGTTTTGTTATAAAATAGTGAAAGATTATTGATTATTTTAAATTTTTATGATTGTTTCATAGCTTTAGAGTATCAGTGTATTTTTGTATGTTTCATTATGTGTTAACAATATTGAATATTACTACAC